>NW_009258755.1:1247452-1310574 GCF_000687185.1 Egretta garzetta
TTGCGTCCTCCCAGCTTGAACACTGAAGAAAATTGTGTGAGGAGGAACCAACGGCTGCGGAATTGGTAAAAGTGGTTCACGTGGAACGTACCACAGCTCCTGGGCAGAATCCTGTAGTCCTAGGTGGGGTGGCATTGTACCGTGCTTTCCCATGGATTGGCCTTTTGTATTCCAGGGGACTATTTGGAGAAGCAAATGCTGTTTGGCATGAGTCTGGCCCTGCATAATTTACATTACTGTTATTGTATTTTATAGCACGCAGAACAGAGACTTGGGTCTGAACAGGGCACGTGGAAATGTGGCTGCCATTTGTCAGTCCGGATTTAATTAGTTGCATTAGCTGTAGCAGTGAAGATCGAGCCAGCAGAATGTGCCTACAGACAGGCAGGAACATCAAGAAACAGTTGCCTTTAATGGAGAGTGGCCCAATGTATAATGAGGTTTCACGCTGCTTATTTTCTGACGGTGCAAGTCTGGACTCTTGTCGATTCAGACAAATGGGGGACGGGGCGGGGGAGAAGTTCCCAGAGACGGAACTCGTACAGCTGTAGGTTACTGTCTGATGCTGCTGCCGTATCCAGCTGTTGTATTATTATTTATTCTACCACAATACTGCAGAAGTAAAAAAAAAAAGAAAAGAAAAAAGCGACAGAACCAGAATGCCTCACAGTAGTTAGCTGAACAAAGCCTGGCGCAGCCAAGCATTTAAACACCTGCTTAAATCTCAGCACATTCAAAATTCAGCAAGTTGCTTCTGCTTGTGCTCTGGAGTTTTGTGCTCTAAGACTGGGGAAAAGGAGATTTTTTTTGATACTGGAAGAATGATGCACTTGATGCACCTGGAAATTCTCTGATTTATATACCTCAGCAAAACAGGTGTAAAAGAGCACAGCATCACAACAGTAGCCCCTTACAGCACCGACGCGTGCATAAAAATGACTGCAACCTGTGTGAGAGATGCAGACTCTGAAGACGTTGCCTCGGTCTCTGACAGCAGGTATTTTCCTGGAAGTGCAGATGGGCCAGATTCAGACCTGAGAGAGATGGCTGCAGCTTCTTTGAAATCAGACTTACAAACACATACCATAGATCTGAACTGACCTTAAGCCAATTTGTATTTCCAGTTGAAATATATTGTAGAAACCAGAGGGATTTTTTTTTCCCTTTTTGCACGAAAAGTTTTGATGACAAACTTTGTTGCTGGTGGTAAAACACATAAAAATATTAAAATGAATGCTACGAATCATGACCGAACAGTCATGGTATAAACCTGCCTACAGTATCTGAGAAATAAAACCTAGCCGGCATGCCGCAGGTACTTCTCAAGCAGGAGGGGCTGCTTTTCTAAATAGACTGTATTTATTACGGGTGGCTGGGTATCTGCATTCTGGCTCAGTTCCCTGTAGTAAGGAACCGACCACATTACTATTTGCAAACACAGGGTTCACTCAAGTGGTACTAAAAAGAGAAGAGGTGGGGCAAGCAGAGCTTTAAAAAGAAAAGAGGAGTCCATCCAAGTTTCTATGTAAAAAGCAACTGCGTTTTGGAGAAGGACGGTACCTGGAGATTTCACTCCCTGTGCTCCACTGAGAGCTGTGGTGAACAGTTTTCCAAATTTACTGCTTTTAAGATTTAAACAGCACCTTTGCTTGTTGTGAGGAAACTCGCAGTGATCCTTGCGAGCATTGCTTTTAGGCTGTGTTAAATTTGTGGCAAGAGTGTCAGGCATTTCATACTTGGCTTCCAAAAAAGAAAAAAAAGAAAAAGAAACGCAAGAGAGAGAGAGGAAAAAACCCCGACGTGTGTGGGGAAGAAATCTCCCAGGAATTTCTTCAAGGTTGTAGTCAGCCACAGTGGGGGCTAAAGTGACAAGAAAAGCAAGGCAAAGATAAAACTTGGTATTGTGATAAGATGTCTGAGTGTAAAGTGGGAGACTGCAGAAACCTTTTGGGATTACACATGCTCATCTTGTCCTGGATATGACTGAATACAAGCTAGTTTTTCTCTAGTGACACTTCAGAAAAACCCCTCAAGATTATGTTTCTCTTCCTTGTTGCTTTTTTGCCTGTGGTTTTTAAAATTGGTTTTGTCAGCCTCTCCGCTCTGCAGCACTGGAACTGTCCTAATGGATACAGATTAAAGACTGAAAACTCTGCTTGTATAGGTAAGTTGCTGACCAAATTAAGAAAACTGCATTTGTATTCTCTTAATTGAGCTTTATAATTTTCAAAGAATTTTTTTTTTACAGATGGCTGGTCTGTTGTACTGGCAGAATTGATAAATCAGCTTTTCCATATCTTTTGCTTCTCGTAATGAACAGAACTCATTTTATTTAGTTTGTTATTCAGAAGTCAGTCACTTGCCTGTCAGTTTAACCCTCAGAAAGCAGGATAAACTTCTGTATGATCATTAAGAGATCTGAACTCTTCCCTGCTTAACAAAACTCCTTGCCATAGCTTTAGTGTCTCTGTATTTTCAATACATGTGCACACACATATTTGTACCTCTATGTATCTAAAATTTGTGTATGTGTATTTTTGTATTTCTATATGCATATAGAAAGAGTATTTTAGTGCTCATGTATTAGTATATACTTAGATGTGGGCTAGATAGCTTTAAAAACTCCTCTTTCTATGTTTATTGGTGCATGTAGATATGTATGCTTATATTTAATAATATGTCTCATACAATACATGAATGGCAGGTGTGTTTGATACTGTAATACTAAAGTCTGGGTGAAATGTATGAGACTAATAGTAGTATAATCCCCTCTGGGGACATGTGAAATGCAGGTTCCTATTCTTTACAAAGTGTATGACAAAGAACGCCAGAACCCTTCTCCCTACCCTGCTACCTTTAAGTTCAATTTTTTATAGAAAGGCAGAGCCAATAAAGTTGTGGGCTTTGCAGCAAGGAGATGAGGTAATGCTCTGTAAGGATTCAAGCAAACAGCCCCAATACTTGGAGTTCATGCTTTTGCCTTAGATTGCTTGGGCTTCAGCGGCTCTGACTCAGTTCTTGACATGACTCCAGTGATTTAATAACAGGTGCCTCCTCTGTGCATTCTGCCAAGAAATACCATCGTGTAAGCAGAAAATAGAAGTATGCATGTTTAAATGCTCTTGTACTGAGAGAGGAGGAGCTAGGCATTTTTTGCATACAAATTATAAACCTGACTGAAGGTTTATCTGAGAGCCAAACGCACCTAGAGTGCTTCCTCACTGATGCTTGAATACAAAGGAGAAACACATTTCTGAAATGAATCTCCATACTTCCACCTCTTACTATGCTTGTCTTCACATTGCAGAGCACTCTCAAAGTGAACAAACTGGATTCCCTTGAGGCCAACCTAAAACAGAAGGTGTTCCCATAGGAGAACATCTATCGTCTCTGCTGTTGATGGCCATTCGGTGCATGGGACCATACAAGACCTGGGTCTCTGTAACCTCAACCTGAAATATATGCAGTGTGTATGTCATACCCTCAGCAACTGTTGCACTTCACACAGCCTCTCCTAGCCTTCCACACTATTTACTAGCTTCAAGCTAGTTAGGATGTATGTTAGTTATGACTACTACATTACTGGGTTGCCTAATTAAGAGCTCATATATAACAGGAGAATCATAGAGTCATAGAATCCTTTAGGTTGGAAAAGACCTTTAAGATCATCAAGTCAAACCATTAACCTAACCCTGCCATCCCACCACTAAACCATGTCCCTAATCACCTTGTCTGCCTGTCTTTCAAATACCTCCAGGGATGGGGACTCAACCACTTCCCTGGGCAGCCCATTCCAATGCTTGACAAGCCCTTCGTTGAAAAAATTTTTTGTAATGTCTAACCTAAACCTGCCCTGGTGCAACTTGAGTCCATTTTCTCTTGTCCTATTGCCTGTTACCAGGGAGACACAAAGGGAATTGCTTGGCTATTGTTTAGTGAGTCAAAATGTACTCTAAATATTGATATTCAAAAGGCTGCAGAGATTATTTTTTATTTCAGTTGCTGTATTTTGCATGTTGATGTACATCGCTCTTCCATTAATGGAGACATAACCTGCCCTGCATTTTGTCTTTTCTATTGAAAATTAGGTACATTCAGCTGCTGTATGAATGGAGGGACTCTAGGTAAAGCACCAAAACAGAATGGCCAGTAGCTCAGCAAACTCTACAAGAAATAGTAATAGAAGCAGCCTTTTGTGTAAGAGCTAATGTTACTATGTCATACTCTGAACGATTCCAGGTAGCATAGAATAAATGAAAAATGAGATGTGCTAGCATATCTAATTCAAGACCACTGGATTACAGGGGATTAAGCCAAGGTGAAATTTTGACATGAAATGTAAAACCGAAGGGTGCTTTGGTGGAATGGATTTCCCCTGTTCTTTCCTCTGTGTGCTGGATGCACAAGTCATGTTCTGACCAGAAGACCGGATGCATGATATTCTAGTTCATTAATTGTGTGAGACAGAGGGTGCAGTGAAAACAAGTGGTAGGAAGCTGGAGGCAGGCTTTGAAGGTAATAGCGGGGATAAAAGTTGTGAGTGGGAGATGTGACTCATACCACTGAACTGTGAACAACGACAGCAAGCTGAACTGTGGCTTGGCGACCGTTCATGGTGAGCTGTAATAAATATACCAATTGTAAAATGTTCTTTATCGTCTGTGACTGTGGTGGTATCCTGCCAACTGTATGGGCTACCCTGAATTGAGAAGGTGTCTGCCCTCTGTTAGTGGGCTGCTACAAGCGGCAATTACTGGACAGTGTGTAGGCTTTTCCACATTTGCGTTCCATACTGCCACTACAGATCAAGGTCTAGGTCGTGCTCTTCTTACATTGCTAAATAGCTGACTTCTTAATTAGTTCCTTTTATTTCTAGGGATATTCAAAGATCAAAGACCTTCTCATCCTGTGGAAGGATAATGAAATCTAGCCCTAAATGTCTCACATAATTTTATACCGTTATTTTAAGAGAGATTATTTGAATCCTGACTTGGTATGCCAAGAGAGGAGAGGCGTTTCAGAGGGGCCGTGTGTCCCACAACAGTAAGGTTTGTAAGAGAGAAAGTATGGGAGAACAGATCACGAGGTCAGAACAAGAGTAGGCTGGTGAACGAACATGTCAGTTTGTTGGCAAGTTATGGTAGAATTGGAAGCATTTCTGCAATTTTTGACATTGCCATCTTGATTTAATAATTTATTTTAAGCTGTTGTTAGGACTGGGGGCTCAGTTACCTTTAAATCATTCATCTTTTTTAGACCCCAGTGAAAACATAGAACCTTCTACCTCTAAAGACAAATGGCCTGGGCTACGCAGGAGTTATTATTCCTACAAGGTAAAAACATGTGCATAGTTAGTCCTGGGAGAGCTTTGATTTCTAACACATTTGACCATGTAAGCATACATGGTACACCAGGGGATGGGCCTTATACCTGTTGGAATCAGTTGCCTGTACCCCCTGAAGAACTGCTTTAAAGCCACTATTTGTTATTCTTTCATGGTGTATAGATACTTTCCCCACTTGAGACCAAAAAGTTTCCACATGGCACTGTTTATCTGAAGAAGCCCCTAGAGCAGCCCCTTGCATTATCAATTTTAGACTAGATACTAGTGCCTGTTAGTCTTGGGCTACCCTAAGTAAATATATTATGCTCTGGATTCTGCAAGACTTTGGCTTCAGGGCTGAATCTGAATATTCATTTATAAGTTTTAAAACTGAAGGAAGATGGTTATTTAAAAAACCCTCAATAATATTGTAAAAATTTTTTGGAGAAGGCAAAATACAACCCACATTATTGAAGTTTTACCTAATCATTGGTTCTTAAATTCTGCACGTCTCTACTAACTTCTGACATTAACTCATCAGTCCTTGTCACTTCCTCAGGGCTAACAGGCTGCACATTCCTACAGGGCTACAGCCTGCAACTGAAGGTGACAACTGCAGCTATTGAGGCCAGCTCTTTTGGGCAGATGCTTCTTCCTATGCCTCAAGCTTTCCTCCTTTCTTTCTTACTGTTCACCACCCTCCTGCCATGGGGCACTGGTGATGCAGAATATTGTCATTCCTCTTTGTATTGCATCTCTAAATTCACCTCAGTGAGCTAAACCCTGGCTTGACTTTGCTCCATGCAGCCTTCTGAAGACACACTGTTAAAAATTCTTATGTTGTGTTCTGAGAAACATGAAACGCCAACACCTTACTGATTCACAGCTCTCCTTTCTTTGCGAGCATCGCATGAGGCGCAGTAAGAGCCGATGAAATGGGGAACTGTGTTGTCTACCCCTGTCAAGACATAGGGGTAAACCCATTGAGAGCCCACTGTATCCCTCTGTATTTCAGGAGAGCTGCAGTCGAGGCACGCTTGTTTCCTTATTTTCAGTAGCCGTCTTCCAGCTAGCTCACTTCATATCATACTGCCTTGGGGAAAGATGCTTGAAAACATTATTACCAAATAGTAGTCAGGAATTCCTGAACGTGTGTCTGAACCCACAGACCAATTCACAAGAAGATTCCCATTGAATTCTCTGGAAATTGGACCCAGCTGAATGTGGGCAAATACAAGCTTTAGCTGTAAAAACTTAGATCAAAGTAGGAAGGAGGCAAATATGTTATAAGAAATGACAGAAATGGCATCACACATCACATGAAGCTTAATCCTAAAGAGGGCCATGGGGCAGACTCCAGGACCAATGACTAATACTGCAAGACTCACCACTGGTTTGCTCAGTGGAAAATAGCAAATATTATTTTTGTATTCTGTTTTAAACAAAACCGACTACTTTCTAGTATCTGATTTGAAACCTGATTTTAAAGGGAGCTGGATGACAGTATTTGCTGATGCCTCTCAAAGAGGGCCGGGTGATAGCCTCATGAACTTCATCTTCAAAAGGCAATCCAATAACAGTATGTTGAAAGTTGCGTGATCAGAGAAGTAGAGGTCCATTTTGTAGTGACTAATTTACACACAGAATTTATTTCAAAGACAAAACCAAAGCATATTTTTCCATTCTGGTGCCCCAACCCTTGAGAGCTGAGTCCAGAAAGGTAGAAAACTAAATATATTGTAGTACCTTGAGATCTTTTTTGCCATTTCTCTTCAAGATGTCTATAAGTGGTTTCTGAATTTTATTACAAATCTAAATTTTATTCTGCTTTATACTTTATTAAATCATATGTTTGCTCTTGCTGTCATATCTGTGATCTGATCACCTCTGTGGCTCTGGACTGGAAGAGTCCAGGAGTTGATAACACCTTATTGTATTCACATCGTATTTCTTACCATAGTATTTGAGCATTTCACAGCCTCTATCCTCTCAAAAATTGTGAGTGATCAGGTTGTACTTTAAACCACATTTAAAATTAGAGAGAGAAGATACTGAGCTGTGTCGTATCTATTTTATTGTGACCTGCTGATAGATGGGGGATCTTTTTCCATTCCTGGCTCTCTTCTTTCTTTGAGCTGTATGCTTTTAACAAAATAGATAAAAGGGATGGGCTGCTTTCTTTGTAACCCAGACGAAATTTCACATTCAACCTTGTTGAAAAGATTATGGTGGTAGCTAGATATAGCGGACCGATTTAATCCCCAGTCCAACTCCACAGGAATGAAATTTGAGTGAGATTATTTGAGCGTGTGTGTCTGCACATGTATATTTTATGTATATAATGCATGTATTTGGGGCCATAATGAAAAGCAAGTTCTGGCTCACTGTGGTTTCTCTGTATCCCTGCCAGGCATACTAATGCTTCACCTTCTGCAATCAGAGCATTTCTCAGGACTCTCAATGAAGTAGCATATTTGTATGCAAAGTAATTGAGAGCTGCCAACATCATGATGACATGATTCATCGTTTTTGCTGATTCTCAAGGCATTTTTTGCATAAAGAAGCCTTTGAGAACTGAGAAGAACCTCATTCTTCCTTTCAGGGCTGGCTGTCAGGGCACTGCAGACAGCTTTTGTGTTCACTAAGCCGATTTCTTTCACAGGGTAAAGTTCCCACTGGGGGATGTGGTTGCCGGGACACGTAAAACAGCGACAGCAGGATGCAACTCCGTGCTTTGCTTTGGCACTAAGAGTGCAGGTGAAGGCATTGCTAGTTACACCCGATGGATGGTTTTATGATCAAGTTCTCCTAAACCTTAAGAGCGAGCCTTTTTTTTTGGTGGTGGGATTTTTTTGGAGGGTGGGGGGTTATTTGTACTTAAGGAAAGAAGAGAGCATGTTAAGCATAGGACCCTCTTCCATTGTTAGTGCCATAAAAGCTGAATGTCCGTGGTGCTGTGGCATGTTTTACAACAGCGCTGTGTCTGTTGGCGCTTCCTGTTTTCCGCTGGAAGGGGCATTCTCCAGCGGCCGAGCTGCCTGTCGCCACTGCGCCCCTTGTCTTTTATTGGGCGGTTATTCTGTCACTATAGCCTTTTGTTCAGCCTTTCTTCGCCTTTAACAACCTATATCTGAGAAATACAAACAGCATGCCAATATAGTCTGACCACTGCTGTATACAGCAGTAAAATTATTTCCCCACTGTCATTCATTTCTCCTGTGTTTATCTGTGTTGTGGTTTGAATTTTCTTGCCCAGTAACATGCTAGGAGGTCAGCTTTCTGTCCCATATGGACACAAATCCTTTTCAGGGCAAGCAGTCTTCCAGATGCAATCTGTAGGTCAGGCCTATCTTCCTTATTCTTATTTAATGTGCTCTTTATTGTGATTGAATAATAGTTCTTTCATCAGTGTTTTGCATTGCTTGGTGAAATGACCGTTGTCTTTAGCAATCTTACATCTACACAGTTGCTTTATCACCCATACCTGTGATTTCCTCAGAGAAATAACATCTGGTTTATTTAAGAAGCCACTATTGTCATAAGAGTATAGTGACTAACAGGAGCTATGTTACAGCCCTTACCAACAGAGTCTTGCACTGGCTTTTGTACTGGGGACTAGATCAGATTAACTGTCCGGCTTAATCAGCCAGTTCCTCCATTTGAAATCCAGTGCATCAGGGAGAGATACGAACAGTGTTCAATGCCTGCAGGCTCCTTCACATCTCCGCTAATGCTGACAGCAGCTGTGATGATGAGCTGAGGTCACCAAAGCCCTCCCGTATGGGTTAAGAGTCCTTTAGTTTTAATGCCTCCTGGCAATGTTAGCCAGGAGGAGCCAGTTTTAAACTGGCAACCTGGAGGTCTCAGTTTCTGTAGCCCATTAACAAACTTCTAAGCCAGTCAAACCTTTCTAGAGGGGATTTGGCAGAGCTACTCCTTTAATGCTGTGGAGAATGGCATGTGCATCCCTAGTATGTGTGGGAAAATATGGTCCTGAAAGCTGATTGTTTGAAGAAGATTGGGTTAGAATTAGCGTGCTTTATGGAATTAAGTTGCTCAGAATGCTTCTGCTTTACCTTTGTAACTCTTCAACAGAAATCAGTTGCACGTGCTCTGATCATGTTTCATAAATTGTCAAATTAGTTCATCTGCTATGTGGAACACAACATTGTGGGAAAACTCTGAAAACAATATGGAAGCATTTCCTAATCTGTACAGACATATTAGGTGGCTGTAGAGCAGAGATATTTTTTTTGAACAACTTTGATACCGGACACAGAAGAAATCCTGAAACACTTCTGCTGCACATAGTTTTTAAAAGCAGTTAAAGGCGACATTTCCCCAGACCCGTGGGATATCAGACATCTGGTTGCTTAGCTCTCCCTAGGTTACTGAGAGAGAATGTTTCTTTCCAGCTGCTGGTGTGAGCTGGTTAAATTGCAGTTCCTTGTAGTTATCATGAGGTGCTGTTTCTGACCTTCTTTGAACTAAGGAAATCCTCACCTAACACTCACGGACCTCCTGAAGCACTGTGATAACTTGCACTTGATTCAAATGATCAGATAATATAAGCTAGCCAAGGAGAAGCTCTTCCTCTGTTGCCCTAAATTCTTGATCAGTAATACAGGAAAAAGAAAAAAAAATATTGTGAGCTATACTTGGAATAGTTCAATACATACATGTAGGTTTGGTTATGAATCAATGTCCTTTAGTGACTCTAAAGAGACAAATGTGTCTTTTTAACATAATTTGTGTTGATTCCTTTTTTCCTGTGTGCATAAAGTCAGACGATAAAACTCAGAACAAAAGCCACTGACATCAAATAGATCTTGGGCAGGGAAAAATCTGCTCCTTAGAGCAGCCCTCACAGTGGTTATACAAGAAATATAGAAAGATGCGGTACTGCCAGATGTCACGCAACTTGGGATGTTACTGTCAGATGCATTTGTTTTCAGTAGGAACTGAAGTTTATCTAAATTTGCTGGGACCATCACCCATGGTACTGCCTTAGTGTGAAATATACTCCTCAGTGGTGACCTTTTTTGAAAAATAAAGTCCTTAATTTAGGACTTAATTAATAGGTACTGCCTCAGCCCTGGTAAAACACCACAAATACATCAAATATTTTTTTAATTCCTAAAGGCTCTAGCCTAATCTACTAGTTAAAAGCCAAGTTTCTAATTAGTTTGCTTGTTGCTTTGGTTTGGGCTTGTTGCTGTCAGAACATAGTGGGGGTTTTAGTCTTTTGTATGTATTTCTGAGAGTTGATTCAAACCAAAATGAGCTCAATGTGGAACTCAGTGCTGTGGCAGTCTGTTTGCTGCTTTGCTATTTTGCAAAGTTTGTTGATCTGTTGACAAAATTATTACTGCGGAAGCAGCTGCAGGCAGCATTTGCATAGCAAATGATAATGCAAATCACAGAAACAAGACTGTACCCTGTGTTTGGGCAATCAGAGACCAGAGCGCCCAGACACTAGGGAGGACGCTAATTTCCCTGGACAGTCTTCTAAAAAAAAAATACAAAAATCACTGCATGTGACTACAGAAAAAACAATAATTCTGAAACCAATGCATGAAGCAATACAGCCATCCTCCTCTGCTTTTTTAATGATGGAACCTTAAATTTTGTGATCAATTTATTATTAGATAACTATGTCAAGGATATTCTTTCTCTTTGCTGCTTTTGCTAGCTGAATTTTAATAATCTGTTCAAAACCGTGTTTCAGATATCGACGAATGCCTTGAAGGTGGTTTGGGAACCTGTGGCCAAACCTGTATCAATGTTCCAGGGTCCTACATCTGCTCCTGTTTGCCCGGCTACACTTTAGATATTGACAAACGGTCTTGCTATGTGAATGGTAAGGTCGTTTTCTTTTTTGATGACTGAAAAAGAGCTTTAGATATTAGGTTAACATTATTTTTCAAAGTGAACCATGCCCAGCTGGTCCCAACTGGACAGTGACTGGGGTGCTCTGGTTTGGTGATGGAAAAACTCTGCCTCTTCTACTGTGTGGGTAAGCAGCAAGGTCAAAAGTGGGTGCCACAGAAAAATGGTGATGAAGAATGGAGAGTATGGTGGTGGGAAGATGAATGAACATATGAAAACAAACAAATAAAACTAAACGATGGCTTCCTGTTTAGTAGACACACTCCCTCTATGCTCAGAACTGTAAACTCTCTTATCCCGGCCTTACTACTTCCAGGAAAACATGTCAGTACACGAGATTTTGCTACCTTTGCCCCTTTTGGTGTGTTGGCTTTGATGTCTTTCCAGTGTGTTTAGATTCTAGGGACAGTGCTGTGAAATTGTAAGCAGGAAGCCCTTGTTTTTGGTTTCACCCATTGGCAGTTTCTTAATAAACTTGAGTGCTACTGTGAGCTTTTGCTCTCTTTTGCTCTGTCCTAAGTGCATAAATTGGGTTTTGAATGTGTAAGATGTATTTAAATTTTAAAAGTTTTTAGCCTTTCTAAGGGTAAAGTATCCACAGTTACAGCCTTTGAATAAACTTAATTTTGTCCTCAACTGATGCTACATAGTGAAAAAAGTCTAGTTGGATTTTATTGTTTGGTTTAACCCTATACTGCATATAGAGTATGAGGTGGGAGTGCTCTGAAGTTCACCTCTCACCTCTCCACCTTGGTTTCCTGAATGTCTGGTTTTGGTTTCTGTCTGGGATATGCTACAGCTCCCTTCTGATCCAGGAGCTCAGGTTTTCTTTTTCTGACTAATGTTTGTCTGGGACTCTTGCTAATGCAGAGATGGGATGCAACGGGGCATGTTTCTGACCCAAGAAGTAGGAGATGTATCTGAGTCCCTGTGCATGTAGCCTTTAGGACCATGAACATAACTGAAAGTATTCTGTGCAGCTCCCAAATTGGCACCAACGTGATTACTTCAGTCAGCTCTTAGAATCATCATTATTGACAGCAACATGTGACTCTCAAAGATCTGAGCTGGATTTTTTTGGTGTTCCTGCCTAAACATCTCTAGCCTCTTAAATAGAACTTTAAATTATTATTTTTTTAATAAAATGTTTTGTAAACTCTTCACTTCTGAACTGAAGAGAAGTGAAAACCTCACAGTGATGCAGGTATCTTTCGAAGAACAATCCTACCTTAATATTGGAGGACTTCAACATTTTTTAACATTATTACTAACATTTATAGCACCAGTAGAAAGTGAGTGATGGTTCAGGAGCTACCGCGATGGATAAGGAACCCTTATGCTAGGTATACACCCTTCTAGGGGGCACACCAAACGAAATAGCCTCATGTTTATAAGACAGGAAGCTTTTTGATGCAGGTTTTGTTTACCTGTTTATTAAACCCCTGATAAAATTAAGTCCCAAATCTGACTGGTGCCTCTGCAATCAAAGTTAGATTTCTTTGGTCCCTGTTCCATTTACAGCCCTCATTCACGGGCACCCGACAGGAAATTCAGAGTGGAAAGGACAAACCCAAAATATATAAATGCTCTTGGTCGACTAATTGGCAAAAATGCAGGCAGTACAGCTGTCAAATTCCTGAGATAAATCAACCTTGCTACACTTCACCGTTCATTTAGCATTTACGTAAAGTGAGTCTTCATAGTTTAAATAGTCTCACATGGGGTTGCTCAGTGCAAATAGCAGCAGAAAAAGGGAGTCACTGAAATCCTAGAAGCAGCTGTTACAACTGGGTGATAGCTTGAAAACTTGAGGTACAAAAGAGTCTGTTAGTACAGAAACAGAGTGCTGATCATCTTCCTTCTGAACAGAAAATTACATCTTGGGTGCTCATCAGGACTTTCTGCCTAACTTGCTCTTCACTTTGAGAAACCAAAATTGGTCTCATTCCTCTGCTGTGAAATCAAACAACCTTACCAACCATGATGAAGGTGGAGCATCTGGCTAAAATTTGTAGGAGTGATGTCTGTTGAGTTTAAAGCATCAGGTTTCATACTAATAGAAAAGATATTTAGTTAAAAGGGTGCAAAAATGGTCAATAAAACCAGTTTAACTTTCAAAAGTGTATGTGGAAGAAAACTGATGAGTGCATCTTTGATGATATCCATCCCTGACAAATGGAGAGTTGCTCTGCATCGCAGGAAGATCAATTCAACAGTGATGAGACAGGCTTGAAAGCTGTCATTCTGTTGGATCTATATCAATAATTGCATTTCAAAGTCATTTGGTTAGACCATTACTTGTGTGCTGTTACCCATTGTTTCAGGCAACCATGTTATAAATCTCCACCATTACCACCACAATTCCTTCTTTGAATGCTGTTTTAGTGGTAAATTAAAGACTAGGCTGCATACCACCAAGTTTTTGTTTTGTTTTGTTTTTTTTTAATTAGGAAAAAACCCCATTTCTTTTTAAAATGAAGGCTAAAATGTGTCTGGTTACCTAAAAGCTCCTTTCCTCTGCCACACACTTGATAGACATCCATAGTATTCAAATTGCCTAAATGGAAACCATTGTGGTTTGGAAATGCAGTTAAGGTTCTTCGGGCAATCTTAACCCTGCCCTATGGTGATACCCTAAAAATAACAAAGAAGACTTGATAAAACTGGGTTAGTGTAATCTGCAGCCCCAACTGTTATGTCCTACTAATTGTAGTTCCATACTTATCACCTGGTTTTAAGGCTGCATTAACGTTATTTGGAGCATCCTAATTGCTCATCACTTTCAACATTAAATGGATTTCTAGAGTTTGGGGCATAATCATCATGCCTTTCATTTTAACATATTTTATGTGAAGTTACTGATACACTCTTACCCTTCACTCAGTACGAATACAGTTTTTGTCTGCAAGGACTTGTTGCTGTTGAGCTGTAGGAGTTTTAAGTACAGGTCTTTTGATTTCCTTCAGCCCTCTGCATCACAAGAAACCTCCGCAGTCTCTAGCTTCTTCCTTTTCCCTGTCTTGGGATCTTCAATTTCCCTGTTTGGATAGACAAAGTGAGACTCCAGACCACCCCTCTGTGATAAATTCTTGCTATAGTGCAATAGCTGGAAACAGTCTTCAACCTGGAGACACATCCATGGCATAATTCTTCCAACCTCTGTTGGCATGCATGCAATGGTTCTTCTGAACTCTGACTAGGCTGTAGCATCTGGTATTAGTGGTGAGAACCACTGCAATCTCAGCTTCATGACTCAGATTTTTGATCTAACCTCCAGCACTAAATGTGAAAGGACCATTACATTTATATCTTATTGGTTCTCTGTGATATGCATGGAAAGTTATCACTAAAATATGTGCGAGATGGTTAGATACTTTCTCTTTGGCTAGTATAATACTGATGAGAACTTAATGCAGTAGAAGTGCAATGCTTGTCTATTAATTGGTCTCTTTTTGTTTTTTCCACGCCAGACCCTGCACCATTCCTACTTTTTAGCCATGGAAATGCCATCTTCAGAATTGACACTGAAGGGACCAATCACGAAAGATTGGTGGCTGATACTGGTCAGTCAATGCTTATGGATTTTCATTACACAGAAGAGAAAGTGTATTGGGTAGACTCTGAAAGGAGACTACTTCAAAGAATTCACCTGAATGGCACAAAACAAGAGGTAAAGTAAACAGTTCTCTGGAAGTCTCCAAGTTAACGGGCATAAAACCCTCCATGGAAACCACCTGCTCTTTAGGTACAATTCTGCTGTTCCTGTTAATTGATTAGCACTTCAGACTTATTAAATTTTTGCTGTTGTAATAGTCATGGTCCTGAGCCCAGGCTGTTTTACTGACATTCACAGCACATCTAGTATTTTCTGTGAATCAAGTGAAGGGGAGTTAAAAATGAAGGAGAAGAAATTCAGACAAACTAAAGCTTTGAAGACAATAATGTTTCTATCAGTTTTAAATTACTCTCTGGCATTATGGAAGTTTGTCTTCCAGATTACTGTAACTCAAAGTGGCACAAATGGTATGAGAAAAATGTGCTTGAATTCCTACTCATTTTTTCTCAAACCTTTTATTGGTTTCTATGGTTGCACAAATGCTTCTTTTAGCACTTCATCCTTTGTTCAGAAAAAGCTGTGCAGTTCATTGCATCTGGCTGATTAAGAAGGGCAGACAGGCTGTTGTGGCTGAACTTTAATGCTGTGAGAGCCTTCTTTTGTTTGAGAGAGATTGCCAGTGTTCCTGTACCCATGTGGAGTCTTCACTGATGTATTTGACACTGATCTTTCAGGATTGAGGTCCAGTAATAGCGTGTTAGGAAGTCTTTCATCTGTAACAGTACAGGTCTGGGTGCTTCATAGTGTGCCAAAGGCAAGAAGTTGTAACTAAAAGATTAGTCTAGTGTATTTCTCATGGAGACCGGTTTCCCATTTTGCAGGGGGTCACTCAGTTCAGAAGGGGTACATGAAAGTACAAAGACCAAATGAAAGTGATTAAAGAATGAGAAATATCCACAGGTCTGAGAGAAAATGAAGCAGGTGAAGGAATGAAATGGGAAGCTTCAGCCTGGCACTCTATTCCCTATATTGAAAGTCAAGTTTAGGGTGATCATTAGGATGCTTCTTGGGGTCAGCTTTTTTTTGTTTGTTTGTTTACAGAGGCTATGTTACATTGACAAAGGCATTTCAGGATTTGCTATTGACTGGATAAATCAAGACATTCTCTGGGCCAATAGGCAGAAAGCAACCATAGAAGCGACAGATATGAATGGGAAGAAACGCCGAGTTCTTCTAAGAGATGTTGGTCGTCCCACAAGGATTACCATTGATGCTGAGCAAAGGTAATTTTGACTAGGTTAGTAATTTCATTGAAATGGACTCAAAATATGCAAACGACTATGATTGTTGTTTATAGGCTGCTGGGCTAGTCTGTGCACAGTGTATCATCTGTAGTCCAGTAACTCCTTGAACTTTGACAAAAGAGGAGAAAAGATTAATAAGCATATAAGAGATAAGTAGAGAAGTACATGAGAAAAGCCCACCAAAGTCTAATGCATAATCTATACCTCTGGGTCATCAGGGAACATTTTGCTAGAGAGGAGAGCTGAGGGAAAAGAGGCATTGGTGGTCCTTTCTCAGAGACAGCAAAATTTCAGGGCAGCAGAAAACAGGGTTGGGGCAGCAAGGAGAATGATGCCTGCAAATGCTGGGATTCCCTTGGGCATCCAACCTGTCACACTTAGAATATAAATTGGTATGTTTTCTGAAAAAAGGTCTAAACTTACAGTTTTGCTCCCCTTTCCCATGTCTCTTTGTCAGTTGCTCTGAATATTGGTTCTGAATCTACTGTTGCTACTTCGTATCACTGGTAATTTGGCCTTCATAAAGATGTTTCTTTCAGCTTCAAGCCATTTATATTGAGAACCACACTCACATAAGAGATTTGGCCTCCTCAGGAGTTATCAATACAAATTGTCACAGTGGTCTCTCCATGCTAATTTCTCTTTACACATAAACCTCTTCCATGAAAGTTACAAAAAGAAAAGCTTGAGGAGACTTTGAGATGCTTCTGTTTTGTAGAGCAAAGGCATGTTTTTGTCACCACTTTTGATTTGCAGTAAAGTTGCTCAGCAGCACATGAACCTATTTTAAAATTAAGGCTTATATGTCCTTCTTTTGTACGTTTATACATAACCCAATCTTCTGATGCTAGTAACATTGCTAGTATTCTTTGGAGTCTTGTCATTTGGGCAGGATTTAAAGGCCTAAACATCAGCCTATATATATATTTTTCTGTTTTGCTTCTGAATGTAGTATTTACCGATCTTGGAAATATTCACACGTCTTCAAATCCACTGTCAAATGCCATCGAAACTCACATTACAAATGGCATTATAGGGTTGTATTTGCTGAACTTATGTGAAAGTTTGGGGAGACTCACGTGCATACAGTCACCTAGGTGTGATTCACCATGCATAAAAGCTGTACTCATGTGCTTACAGGGAGGCCAGTAAGCCAGTAATAAACTGTAAAGAAAGTAGACTCCAAGAAGCCTAACATAATTTTTATGCCCTATGGCAATTTGCTTGTATGAAAACTCTGAGGGCTCTATTTTTAATGTGAAGTAAAGTAAAACCCCCAGCATGTTTTATGTGCACAGGCATAAATGTGAGCTAAATCTGATATTAACAATGTCTTCCTTCAAATGCATGCAACTCTTGAGTAAGGAAGTCAATATGGTACCCTAATAATAGAGTTTTTCTCAAAAGATGTGTCTGGATATTAGCAGTGATAGGATTACTTTAGTAGTAATGATCTAACTATTGCTATCAGGTTGGTTTACTTTTTAATGGTGTTTAGAAATGCTGAAAAATAAGGATTAAGGCTTAAGAAAAATAGAGGGCAAACACAGTAAAGGCTGGCAATTACTCAAGCCAATTTCTAATCTTCATTCTTCTTCTGTCTTCCTGTTTGTTAGTATCATATCCTGTTCCTACACTGATTTGCAAAAGTTGTGGATAGAGACTATAAATGCCTTTATTTCTTGGTTTCCTTATCTGTAAAAAATTCTAGCATTTGTCCAAACTTCCAGAGCATTGATGTTTCTTAAATAACAGGTGCTATAGAAATGCAAGCAGATATTAATAAAGTGTTTAAAAATGGCGGTATAAAATTGGGCTGTCCTTCTGGGAACATGTTTTCACCTGTACATTAATAACCTATGATAACTGCAGACTATGTAATAGTGAGGAAAATCTGTGAGGCAGGGGCTGATTCTTCCTACTGGTTTAGTGTAGTCCCTTGCCAGTGAGATCTAATCCCTCCTGGGGCCTTTAACAAGTGATTAACATAAACCTACTAAAGCTGGCTTTATGCTACATTGTTTTGTACATGCAAATTCTGCAATTTTGTGGAGACAAGGCAAAATGATGAAGCTTCTTGGAATTTTTGTGCATGAGAAACCCAAGCAAAGAATCTAAACCCAAACATTAAAAAATAAAATATATGTGAATGAGGGATAACTTGCTATTTTGGAAGAACTGTTGTTAACCTCAGTCACATTGGCAAATCTGGGTTCTTATCCATGAATAACTTGACATATAAGTAGCTTCAGTGCATAACTGTTTTAAGTATTGGAGCTGTATTTTGACTGTGTCTTAATTTAATGACAGCATAGTCTGGCTGCTATAACCAGCAGGAAGGTAGAAAGAAATGAGAACAATAATAGAAATGGTATTTTTAAGTTAAGCACTTAAGTGATGTGTTCAAGTGGAGTTTCTGGAGAGAGATTCCTCCCCAGAGGCAGAGGGCAATGCGTATCTGACTCAAATATGTGTCTTTCCCTGAGTTTGCAGGAGTTCCCAGCAGATTTGAGAGGTTATTCCAGTTTCCTTCTCTGACTGCATGGCTGAACAAAGCAGAGAGCCAGACAATAGTGCTTCATGGTTAAGCTGGCCTGATTCCTGCTTGACCTACATGAGAGAAATTTCTAATATCTCATTGCTTCCTGAACAGAGTCATATCGTCTCTGATAGAAACATATTTATTAAAATAAGAAAACAACTGTAAAAAAACTTTAGTGGTAGTATTGCTTCTGTTAAGCAGACAACGCTTTGTTGTCAAAAATTATTTCCATTCTTAATAGAACTATGTTAAGAGGAGAGGCATATGGGGCTTTCCTGAAATAGGTGAGTACATATTAAGGAAGTCCCTTGCTTTATTATTAGTTTTGCTTCTGAAAGCACTGTGGTAAGACTGAAAAATTCTGCATACAGGAGCAATTAAACAAGGAGTGCGTAGCAGTGCAGCGATCTTGCAATGGTGTTTTGGTTTTGTTTTTTTTTTCCAAAACACGTCTCTCTTGCCTGCAGGTTATTATTTTGGTCTTCAGATGGTACAGTTTCCAGCATACAACGGGTGTCCCTCAGTGGAAGTGATGTGAGAAATGTTTTAAGAACCACAGAAAAAATAAAGGCCATCTCACTAGATTTGGTTGACACAAGGCTCTACTGGATCCAACATGACCACGGGAAAGAGATTTCCCATATTGGATCATGCGACTATGATGGCGGAGCTGTTCACTTGCTCAAAAATTCTGTCCGGTGAGTTTTCCTGAGCCTGTCAGAAATAAAACACTCATTCCCTGGGTATACAGTTAAACTCTCTTCCTCATTCTCCCTTTTATTTTGTCAGTTCGTAACACAATAAGGAGTATAAAGTGTAGTGCAAATGGCCTGTAACTGTGAATCTAAAACTACTGACACGAAAAATGAAAAAAGTCACTGCTGTAAGGATAATACTGCCACTCAGAACTCTCCATCTTCCAAGCTTTTAGCAAATGATAACTACTTAATCCTTAGAAATCCTCTCTGAGTGTTTATTAGTGGCCTTTTTCTGCAGATAGAGAAGCCAAAACCAAAGAGATTAAATGATTTGTCCAAGGTCACAGTGGGTGAGCTCAGGTGTCTGAGCTGTGCTCAAGAGACTGAGCTAGATCAGGTCTTTCCTGTCCTCCTCTAAGCCTGTTGTCCTCCTCAGCTGCTGGGTGGGGAGGCTTGGATAACCTGCTGTGCTCAGGTTCTCCAGCAAGCGTCAGCAGATGTGGTGAAAACTGTCCTACGCAACAGACTTGTTGCCCTCTGCTCCCTGGTGCCAGGGCTAAGCATGGCTGAGGGGGCTGCTAGACCCATGTGCTTTTACGTGCCTTTAATACTTGGCCTTCATGCTTTGCAGTGGTACAGATGCTCCATGGCGGGCAAGTTTTCAGTGAGGTACTCGGGAAAAGGTTGCCTAATAATCACTGCAATTTCTGTCAGTATGGCTGGGTCGGCATATGCGTAGTAGGGATTGCCAACCGCAAAATGAGAAAAATACATGGTTTCACTGGCCTGCTGATTTAAATATGCAGCATATGAGGAACACAAAGCTGGTTTCTCCCTACATTGCCAGCTGTCCCATTGGATTTTTCCTTACCCTTTTCCCCTTTCTCCCTTGAGTTTCCTTGGTGTTCACTGAGGCATCAACACTTTCCCTTTGAGCCTGGATGATATGGATTCTCCCTTTTCCACCTGGAATTTGTACTGGAAAGTAGAGGCCAAAAATCCCTCTTTCAGTATTTATTCTCCTTTCCTTCTTATTTAAAACTGGGCCCTTTTGTCGTTCCTACTGGCTGCTATAACTGAGCAGTGAACGGAAACTAAATTCTTGTGATAGGAGAAGCAGCAAGACGGATTTTAGGAATGCCCTACTCCTACACCTCCATCTCCACCCTGATTTCCCAGGACAGTCAGCAGCATCAGAGCAGGCACTGGAAACTAGGAAATGATGGAATTTATCTGGCCTACATCCTTCAACAAATCAAATGTACATTTTAGTTGCTGGGTTCACCAAGGAGCAGTGTGATGTTTAGGCTTTCTCTGTCAACTGAATCAGTCCTGAACAGCAGTTCACATAACCTGTGAGAAATGCATGTTATGCATTTTGCATTCATTTCTTGCAAATCTGCAGGATTCTGGCTGCTGGATTATTTGGTAATGTCTGTGGCACCTCATCTGATTCTCATACACGCAAGATAATATATTTATAAGCATACAAAGAAAGGTTCTTTACAGTGAACTTAACTGAACTAGATGCTCAGAAAATGTATGAGTGAGTAAATATATAGGGATCGGGTGAGTAAATATATAGGTATATAAATATATAGGAAAGCATAATGTGCCACTTTGTGTTATCTTCTCTCTCTTCCAGACGCCAGTTGCTTGGCATGTCTCTCTTTGCTGAGCACCTGTACTATTCAGAGTTGAAATCTGGTATGATATGGAGAGCCAACAAGTATACTGGGAAAGTTGTAGTCACAATTAGCCTGAAGCCATCATTTTTTCCACCAGTGGAGATAAAAGTGGTGCATCCCTTTAAACAGCCAGGTGCAAGAACAGATTCTCAGGATTTTGGTAAGTAAACTGGAATAATACGGTTGTATGTGTGAGAATAATAATGTCACACACTCTGAATTTTCACAGTAATAATTTTCTTCAGCAGGATTGCAGACCTCAGTGAAGCCAAGCAAAAAAGTTTCCTTTAACTTCAGTGATCCACAGTTCCACATGGTCTGTGTAACTCCAGGTGGAGTATCAGGCTGGAAGTGTGCTGAGCATGAACTGCTCATTTCATTAATCTGAATACACAGATAAATGTGATTTTCTCCTTCTCTTTTGTTTACACAGATATGTTTTTATACTTTCCTGCTAAATGCACAAACCATACAGCTTTTTAATCCTCCATGTAGATTGTCTTCACAAAATGTCTGCTCCCTTCTGGAAGTTCTATTCTAATATGCCTATAAACACCTCTGATTGATTATTATGGCACTGAGGGATTTTAAGTGCGTAGTATGTCCTACAGGTGGTACTGTGGATGTCTCAGCTTTGCTGTGAAATGGCTGGATTAAGAGTCAGCCTGTTTTAGACAGACTTGAAGTTGCCATAATAGCTGTCAAATAAGAGCCTTGGGTCTCTTTAATCGATATCAGTTGCAGCCTACAGTATGAGATGGTCACATCACTGCCTTTCACCATGGATCAGAAAATGAAAGCGGTTGCCTATGGATAGCTCGCTCTCCTTGAGGATTCCTGCAGTAGGAAGTGGAGGGTGTCCAGGAGAAATAATGTCTTGTTCTCTGATCTATGGAAAGCAGACATAGAGTATTCTTGCTTTAATGGAATCGTTTTTGTCACCAGTTTTACTTGGATGCAAACAACAGAGCAAACAGCTTAGAGGCATCTGTGTGTTGAGCAATGGTTGCAGAGCTCCCAAGGGAAGGTGGCCTGGATTCCTAGAGGTATAGGTGGTATAAAGTCATGAGGAGAAAGTAGTGTTTGTTCATATGAGCCAAAATGAAACTGTAAATATCTCTTTTGAGCCATCTCTAAATATCTACTATAAAATAGGCTTTGTCTTTCTTCATGCCAACCAACAGCTTTATACAGTACCATGCTGCCTCCTTCCTGGAGCCTGGTCTGAGTGGGAAAATCAAAATCTTCAAGGGAACTTTCCCCTTCAAATGCATTGTGTGCAGTGCAAAGTGCTGTTGAGATGCAGAAGAGAAAGTCTTCCTGGAAAGCAAGCTTATACTTGTAAACACAGAGAGCCTCTGTTCAGAGGCAACACCTGTTCTGTGCTTCCTTCGAGGAAAAAAAGTCATCCTGGCAAATGGAAGCACTTCTTTCAACTGACAGGTCTGGTGCTCTCACACAGAGTAACTAGGGAAGGATACGTTAGTGGTGCAGACAGTGGCATATCCACACATCTCAGGGTGGTTACAATGAGATTTGGAAGGTCTCATGAGACCTCCTTGGGTGTCTGTCACCATGTCTGCATATGCGTGAAGATACAGAGGAAGAATCAATGACCAAGTACTGTAGCTCATGATAGTGGTCCCTTGAACAGCAGGGGCTGTCGGTTGTGTTACATATGTCCTCTCCACAAGAGCATGTAGCATAATTTCATTGACTCTGGGCGCTTAGCCTTTATTCTTCTCTCAGAAGATTAACTCCACTCCTTCGACCAGAACATGCTGCTTTCCAGTGTTTCTCTTTCCACGGGAAAGAGGGTTTCCCCACCTTCATTAATAAATAAACTACCAGTGTTTTTACATGTCTTGCAGTATATGCCCCTATATTTCCCACATGTTTAGTAAATTTTTTGTATGACAGTAAGTGTTGTCAGCAGTAGGCCTTCTTTTTATTATTCCAAATACCTTCTTGTAAAAATGTCTGGGAGGTGATGGAGTAGAAAGAAGCTTAACAGGCTGAATCCAGATGAACCTTTTGGACTTTGCATGTACGTTGCTTGGCTTATCCAGTGCAAGAACTGGGATGAAAGGAGGACTAATGAGCCTGGAGTACAAATGAGATTTATAGCTGATCTTACAACAGAGAAACCTGTAGATAAAAGCATACCTAGACTAATTGGGTGCTCTGTACAAGCTAAGAAAACCTATGTTGCAATGTAGTGTCAGCTGTGAATTATCAGGCCTTCTTTAAAGCAGATAGCAAGTGACTTCCTTGAGATGAAAAGGGAACTGATGAGAAGTGCTCAACTGACATGATTTGATTTTTTTTACTGGAATTTTGGATTATTTACTTTGTTACTTAAATTCCTCATGTGCCCTCTTCCCTTTCTCCTTCAAAAGACTTTCCTGAATTTGTCAGGGCCAGTAAGTACAGAGAGGAGCATTAATCCAGCTATGGGTCTTCTATAATCCCACACAACAACTTTAGTACGACAGAATCTGGAAGGTGGCCTCTAATTTACCTCAATTCTCTTTGACAGCTAATGCCAGATTTGATGACAGTATATGTATTTATAAATGCCTGCTGGAATGTTCTTCACACTTCTATTAATGGCTCATAACATGTCTTAATTACCTTAAAATCTTGAAGACTGCCTCTGGAGTTCTTTTAAAGTATCTTCTCTGACAGATTAGTGATATTCAGTACACTCAGGATTTTTTTTTTGAGGAATTATATTGTGTTTCTAGCCAGTGCAAGTTACCAGTATCAGGCTATTATCTGAGAACACCCATTTCCATGTAAGAGAGGTGATGGGAGTGGAAAAAAAAACCCAAACCCAAACTAACTAAAAAGTATGGTTTGTAGTGCTTGTTCTTCCAGAAAACATTAGTTTAACAACTTTGTGATTCATAATTTAGTCACCATGAACCTTAAATTTTGAAATGTGATTTTTTTTTTTTTACATATTGTTTTGGCAATATTGAGTTATAATCATTATGCAGTTTAAAAAGAATCTCTTCCTGAGATTGCCCAGATGGCAAAATTATTGCTTCTGCTACTTCTTCTGTAATTCCTGGATGTCTTAGGTATCATTAGACCAATAATGGTACAAGCAAGGGGCAAAATACCAGCACCAGTGATAAGCATAAGATGTAGCCTTGAAAATGGTCTTGTTTCAGCTTTGTATTGCTCTGTGATTGCATGTACTTGCACTTTTGTCACTCTAATGAGTTCTGCATTCGAAGATTAGACACCCCACTACTGTATGGTCCTGATTCAGTTGCAGCAGGGGCAAAGATTAAGGGGCCAATTCAAAACTAGTTCTCCAAAATGGGAGGCTCAGCTAAAACTATGTAAAATTCAAGTCTCTCAAAAGCTATCCTGCTTAATAAGATAGATAATAGAGAAGAATTAATCAGTTTGATGCAAATAAGTGCAATGGTGAAGACTGCAGCCAAGCTGAAGTGTCTGTCTGGGAAATTATTTCAAACTTTTGTAGATGTAATCTGTGATTCCACCAAATGGCGAGCATTTTCTTGGTTGTGGCTAGCGGAAGACTAAATGTCAAAATTAAATATTATGCTGCTTTCCTCCTCTTGGAATTTAGAGAGTGAATTAGAAATAGCACAAAAAATTGTTCACATACAAATTTCTTCGCCTGTATGAGCCCATGATTTTGTATATGTTACAGAGGCGGCCCAGGGCAAAGACAGTGTTGTGCGTGGGTGGCTGCATACCCACGTTCAGTAACAGCAGTTCAGCTATTCTTGGCTTGGGAAAGGGGCAAGCAGCCCCAGAAGAAGATTAGGAAGATTAAAACAAAAATAATAGTTTGGGAGACAAAAATAAAACCATGAGTGTTGCATACCTGCGAAAGCATCAGCTCTGAAAGATAGCTGAGCGCAGACATGAGGCTCTGCAAATGTTTCCTGTGAAAAAAAGGTACTTTAATACGTTTGCCTTTTTCTGTGAAGCAGAAATAAGGCTTCTGGGGATCTGTTGGGTACTTTTTTCTGCTTCCTTTGAAGAAACTTTGGGCATATCTTGTTGGACAGCAGAAACATTCTGAGTTTTAAATCTGAGTTCAAGATCCATAAAGCTTGTATTTCTCATAGCCAGAAACCAGGATCCACTCCAGTACAAAGATTCCCTAGACTGTGCTAATACTTTTTGTCTAAATGAAATGTGTGGCCGTTATGATCTAACTTGGTTTTTTATTAAATAATGTGAGACTTGGGCACTGCTTTGTGCTAATAATCTCCACCCTTCATATGCTCGCTCTCTTTTTAGATCTCTCTCCTCTCTCTTTTTGCGTGTGTGCGCTCTCTCTGTCGCTCTCTTCTTTTGGAGTGTTTTACAGGGCCTGGTAACACATAATACCATGCAGGACTGGCGGCATATGAAGCCTGCTACACAGGGTGTCCCCTTCCTTAATCACTATAGGTATGCATCTGAACCAAACCATCCCCTACTTCAGGCTCCCTCTAGATCTGCTTGTGCTGGCACGGAGCTAGAAATGGTCATTCGCACAGACCTACTCTTAGTCTTGCTGGTACATATAGCGACTCTTTGGCCTGATTTTACCAATAGAGAAAAAATAGAAGTTATTTTCTATTAATAAGAAGTTCCTTGGGTTGAGCAAGTAACTGTTGAGAAGAAGACACGTCACTGAGCACCTTCCCTCGAAACAGTTCCTCCTTGAAGGCTGATACGGTAAGAACTCCATTACATTTACCCTCTATTTGTTCTTCCAGAAAAAGGCACCTGTGACTTGAACAAAGAAAAGTGCAGAAGAAGAATCTGCAGGCCAGACTCAAGGACTCATCGGTGTAAATGTTCTAGTGGCTTTATTTTAAGTCGAAATAAACAGTTTTGTGAAGGTAATATGTGAATCTCCCATCAGCTTTACTCCACCAGATGAATAAAAAATGTTCTGTTCTTTTACTTTACTCATATCTTGAGTATGAAAAAGCACTCTGAGGTCTTAAAAATTCTATTTGTGCCATTTCAGTTTTGTGCCCTTGCAGGTTCTGAAATAGTCTAAAAGGAGGCCTACGAAAATGTCAGAAATGCTATTCTTGTGAGAAATTTTGGTCTTAGCCTGAGTAGTTAAAGCAGCTTCAGAGAAGCAGATGTGGTTATGGGTGCTTATTTAATTTTTAAATAAAAATTAAAGCAGATATATCACCAAAGGTGAAACACTGAAAAATCCTGCAACAGGATAGAGGTCTTAAGTCCCACTTTCAAAAAAGACACAAACTCTTAACATGCTTCTAAATGTTTTAATCTGGATTGTTTTAATAAAAATCTAACATTGCCATTAGTAATAGTTAACATATCACTTTTAGAAGCACCTTTTTCGCTACACAACCAGGTTTGAAAATACATAAAGTCATCAGAATTCCTAGCTTACAGGATTTACAGACCTGCCTGAGCAGCAGCCATCCAGCTCCCAGGAAGTTCACCAGGATTGCTTTCTGAATTTCAACTTCGAAACCACTTCTGTGTTTTGAGAATTTTACCGCAGTCATGTTGGAGCCAAACTTTTTAAAAGAATTTTTGACTGAAGGAAGAGGAAGTGTCTAACGTAAATTTTTTGGGTGCACAAAGGATCTAATTGTCAGTGGAATCTGTATGGGAAGGCATATTTTTGTAAGTCCTCAAGGCACCTATGCTGGACGCATGCAGCCTGAGTAGGTTTTGTCAGCAGATTTTTTTAAAGCTTATTTGAATAAGGTCTGCAACCTTGCTTTTTTATCAGTTATTAGGACCAACATATTTTTGTAAAATGAATGGGAAAAAGAGGTACTTCTTGAAGACTGTTAGTTTGTTTTATTAATCTAATTCCCTGACACCAGTTCATGACGTTGTTCTGACACAACAAGCGCTTCTTTCGGCAGATATCAATGAATGTGGCTTCTGGAATCACGGCTGTACTTTAGGCTGTGTGAACATCCCTGGTTCCTATTACTGCACCTGCCCGAGAGGTTTTGTCCTGCTGCCTGACAGGAAAACATGTCACGGTAAGTAGCAGTAACGTGTGAATGCCTCTGGTGTGATATTGGAGAGAGTCCCCATTTAATGCTGGAACGCTGGAACTGCCGAAAGTTTTGTGCGTTGCGTTGCTTGCTTCTAATCCCTCATTATTATGTAAGTAGGATCAGCTTAAACGGGGTGAACCGAATTCAGATGTCATGTTTAAGGAAGTGCAAGTTACACGTCAGTAATCACACGTGAGCCAGGTCTCTAGAGAGACCTCGCTGCTCAGATTGGGCTCTGTGGCACATTCCAGGTGGATAAGCAGTTACATCTTTTTAAGTGTGGTCTCAGAATTCAGCTCTCTCTGTCTATCCTGCATAACAATTTTCATGGTCTCTGAATGAGCAGCTCACAGCATCATCCTTTTTCTCTTTAGATAAGGGTTGAAGGCATTGCTAATGTGCATGAACTTAATGAAATTAAAGGCATGTGCATCTGTTTACAAATAATAAGACACATGGAAGTACTCATAAAGTTGTTTATTCTGGGGGACTGCTGCACTTACTGTTTTTTTTTTTTCTTTTATCAATTACATTTTGTATAAGAAGTATGCCTGAGGGAACTTACCTGCATGATGTAGGTATGTAAATCAGGAAGCTCTGTGAAGCTGAATAAATGTGAATAAGTTAAATGCAGAGAACATGGAAAACTGGAGGGAAAAACCAAGGACCTGTCAGTCAGGAAGCTTCAAGGTCCATATTTTAGTCATAGTAAGAGTCAGAGGTGAAGGTTTTTGTTCTCCCTTTATGCAGCATTGTGTATATTCAGCCTGCAAAGGAATTAAGCCTTTCCAAAATAAATCTAGAACATAAAATGTGAAATGCATCCAAGTTTTGAGGTCTTGGGATATTCCCAGTCACTTTTCTATTTCATAATGAAGTGAAACTTAGGCATAAGCAAAGGGTCCTGCTACCTTGTTTCCATGGAAATAAAACATTGGTATATGCCCCAAGTAGAAGTGCCAGTGCACACCGATGAGTTCAGTCTGGATCATGGCAGGATCAGGACCTAGGGTAGATTAAATATCACTACTAGAGAGTAAGAGTCTAACAGAGTCTAGCAGTCAGTCTGCCTGTTTTAGACCTCCAGAGTCACTTCTCCCTCTCTATTAAAGAGGGAGCCAGGAGTAGGATTCAGTGACCCAAACGTGGGGGTCCAGGGTGTGGGTGACAGCTGCAGCAGGCAGCCAGATGTGACAGAAGACCTATGGGAGTCCTGCAGCCAGAGGCTACTGGGAGGTGGCATATCCTTTTGTGTGCAAAACGACACAGACACGGTGCAACTCAGTCCTGCTCTGAATGACTAGCTTGAACTATATGCCTACATTTAGAGTGGCTCAAATTAGATAGAAAATAATGTTTTTCTAACACAGGCTAGGGATGCAGCATGGACAGTATAACTCCTTAACTACTGCAGCACAAGGCAGATATGTCACCATCTACGCACCTTGAGAGAAAGAGAGAGATGCAAGGTGAGAAGCCCACATCCTGACCAGACATTTTGATGCTTTGTCCTCCGAGTCCTGTATGAAGCTCTTCATCTAAAGCCACAAGCTCTAGTCAGAAAGAATCATAGAATCGTTTATGTTGGAAAAGACCTTTAAGATCATCAAGTCCAACCATTAACCTAACACTGCCATTCCACAAGAACACAAGAAACACAACAGCAGTTTCTTGGCCCTCTTCACTGTGCTTCAGGGGTTAGAACAATCCAGTCCAGGGCACAGTTGCCCTGGAGAAGCAATATTTGCAACAGATATGCACCATTTAAGCCCAAGTATGCAGCTGATTCCAAGAGGCAGCTGTGGGGAACTTGCATTAGTTCCAGTCTTCCAGCGGGTGTTGCCATACGGCACTAGAACTGGCATAAAGAGATGCCACACTGCAATACAGAAGGTGGAAGGAGGATATCCCGTGAAATTGCATTAAAGAAATACTCAAAAGAATGTTGGCACTCCAACGATTATAGTGGAAAGTAAAGGAAAGCCATTGCCAGGTCCTCAGATGGTTTTGTCCCTACAGCTTCAAAAATTGCCACTAAGGAACATAGCTTCTGGGAAGGTTCATCTCCTGTTTTCATTGATTCTAGCTCTGTTACCGTTGGAGTAGTAGGAAAGTGGGTTTTGCTCATTCTCTAAGAATATACTTATTCTTTCAGTATACCTTCCTTGCAGTTTTCAAAACCCGATCTATTTTCTGGTGAAATGGAAAAAAGGAAGTTTTCTAAATTATTTCTACTTTGATAACACGACTTCATACAATTACGGAAAATTTAAAGCTGATCAGCATAATGGCTTCAGGACCCAGCAATTTTGGCTTTCTCCTTTGCTATAATTAGGAGAGGGCGGGGAAAAAAATTTGGAAAAAAACAAACCAAGCCAAAACAAACCCCAGAAAGGCCAGAGAATTGTTGTACTCTCAACATCACACTTTCATTTTTTTTTCTTTTTTTCTTTCTTTTTCTTTTTTTCTTCTTCTTTTGCTATTTATGGAAGTCTTAACATCTCTTTTGGGGGGCTTAGTAAAAATTTTCATCATCATTTAAGATTTTTTTTCCCTCTTTAAATTACTGTAGAGCTAATTTCCTGCACAAATAATGACACCGCATGTAGCCATGGTTGCCTTCAAACATCTAAAGGGCCTGTTTGCTTTTGTCCTGAAGGATCTGTACTCAAAGTGGATGGCAAAACATGCACAGGTAAGTAACATTTTTTCTAGGCATAATGACTGACAAAATCTCTTTGTTCTTGGTACTGAGAGCCAGAAGTGAATGATGGCATTTTACACTCATTTTGCACAGCTGTAAATGGTCGGACAAGATAGGAGGCAAGGGAAAGTCAGGCGCTTTGAGTGCTGAGATGATAAATATTCATCTTCATTTTTTAAATAAATATTTCTCAGCAGCAACATCCGATGTTTGCAGGCCAAATTCTTTTGTTGTCAGCACAGATCAAGGCATCACCCAGATGTTTGTTGCAGGACACATCTAAAATTTATATTTTAGGAGAAATATAGGTACAAAATTATGACTTGGGTCAAATCAGAAGAGGACTTTACAGACATCGTGCAACCAGAGTCACTCTAACAGCAATTTCACTGAATTACCCCCAAACAGAATTTTTGCAGTCAGAATATTTGAAGCTGGTACACCCACCAACCTGTCATTTCCCATTTCAGCAAGCTTTCCAAATTCAGGGGACTGTAGCTTTTCAACTGTAGCTTTTCAGTCTTAGGGTTCAAGATTGCTCCACTAATGCCAGCCTTGCACTTTGAAAAATCCCCTTCCCCTTTTACATTCCGTAAGTACTATGGACTTGTACTGTATACATAGATTCAGTCAGTGTTGCTGTTTTGGTAGGGCACTCCACTGAGTAAGCTCAGGTTGGTGTTGAGGCTATAATCATTGCACAGCCCCAGGAAGAAAGAAGGAATAGTTTCTTTTTGTATGAAATCTTGATTTGTAGTATTAGGAAGTACCAATTCACCATCCTAGCCTAATTAACTTCTGGGGAGATAATGGCATTAGTTTGCGGTTTCTTTGCCTGGAGTGCAAAGTCTGATAAAATTTGTTACTCTGTTGTAGATGGGATGAGATTTGCATGCGAGAGAGAAATAATGAACACCCGGAAACCCTCTTCATATATCCCGCCCCCCCATCTTGTGTTGTGAATATTCAGGAAAAACTCTGGAAGAAGTGGCTACTAATTTGCTTTCACTCCACTAGACTTCTGCTTCCAGCCGGAGGCCGTTCAATAAATCTATCAGTCACTGAGATGTTTTGCACTGTAGAAATCCTCAGCAGAAAGAATCGTTCTCTTGCTTATACCTCTGATTTTGTTGTGTTGTTTCCTTCAAATGGCAAAGTTAAATTTTTCAAATGCTCTGTTTAAGGTTGTACATCTCCAGATAATGGTGGCTGTAGTCAGATATGCTCTTCTTTAAGCCCGTCTTCCTGGGAATGTGCTTGTTTTCCTGGATATAAGCTTCAGCAAGACAGAAAGCACTGCACTGCTATAGGTTGGTATCTTGGTATGCCTGCATATTTCTGCCAAAAAAAGCAAAAACATTTTAGAGTCCTTTAAAGTGGATTGCATGACTGGGATCCATTTTTGCACTGGTCTTGGGTTACTTTGTGAAACTCAGGAAGTATTAGTTGTTTGGGAAAATAACCTCTTTTGGAAATACACCAGAAGCATTAGTACCTGGTTCAGTCTCCCTCACAGAAGATTCAATCTGTTATCCAACTTCTGCATTTCACTCTGCGCTCCTGTGCTGTGGAGGTCTATCTGCGGTATTCAGGTTTTTGTGCCTTCATACAAACGTGGGTGTAGTTTCTGCCCAGTGTTACCGAATTGGGGTTGGGGTGTCCACATCTGGAGAACAGGGCAGAAAATAGTCTGTTGAAGGACCTTCCCTACAGGGATATTTGTCCTTCACTGGCCCTGGGAAGCCCAGGTATTTGATGTGATGTTTGGATTCCAGACCCTTCTGTTTCTCCTGAGAAAAGGGCAGACCCTGGTGAGCAGCAAGGTATAAGCAATTGCATGAGAGAATGGAGGAAAGAGAAGTTTGTGATTTGTTTCAGGAAGAAGGGAAAAGCTTTCTTTTTTGGAGGACAGCATTTTTCTTGCTTTTACTGTAAAAGGCTTTTCATGTGCAAAAGTCAAGTGTTCCAGCATTTATGGTGATGCTGTGAAATGCAGAGGGAAGATCTTGAGGCTAAGTCACTCAGTGACTGCCTTTACCACAAATTTTGAGGCTGATCTCGGGCAAGGCACTGATGTTGAAAACCTATATTCACGTTTATCTTTGATTTCTGAGGCAAGTGGAATGTAGGACAGGGGCCTTGATTTCTTTGTGCTTCTGTTCCTCATTTTGTCTTCTATATTACTTGCAATGTTAGCTAGGTAGTGATGCCGGCTAAAGATCACTTTGAACCTAGCAGAATTAACATACGTGCAAATTTTCATCCACAGGTCCTAAGCCATTTTTGTTATTTGCAAATGGCCAAGATGTCCGCCAGATCGGTTTTGATGGAACAGATTATGTAAGTTTACTTGACTGGCAGATGGGAACAGTCTTAGCACTGGACTCTGACCCAGTGGAAAATAAGGTAAGGCATTAAAAATGAGAGGATTTTGAAGTGTTGCAAGGACAAAGGGATTGGGCTTTCATGTGCCTTAACCTTTCTGCTGTCAGTGATCCAGATTACATGCTGTGCTGCTTGTTGTTCAGCTGCCTGGCCAGGAGCACAGCTGGTACAGGATGCCAAACACTTGTTGAAGAATTTCCTCCTTTACTTACTGATTGAATGTGCTTTGTACATTGGCATGGCTAATTCACAGAGAATTTGGATTTCTAAATTCACTTCAGGCATGATTTCAATTTCAAAGCACTTTTGTGTGATTGATAGTTTTTTCCCTTAAGATTTCAGTACTATTTTCTGGAAATATATTGAGGGTTTTTTTCTCCCTGGGTAGCTGTAAAAGCAACAGTGTGTTTTCTTCTCTACAGCTACATCCCACAATCTCCACTAAATGTAGGAGTAATCTTAACAAGAGTTACTTCCCATGTCCTGACGTTATTGAACAAAGCTACTGAACACTCGCTGAATTTATTGCTTTTATGAAATGTATTCCTCATGCTGCAAGACATTGCTGTTGGAAACGGGAGTCTTCTCTGCATAGAGAGCTGTTTGGCTGTGTGGCCGCACCCCAGTGCCCGGCTCCTTGCCTGCAGAGTTGGGAAGAATAGGAATTCAGCTGTGCTTTGCTAAACCTTCTGTGTCAGATGATAGTTATTTTTTCCCATGGTGAGACTTATTTAGACTGTAAAAGTGTTACAAAAAGACACTGGATGGTACAGTAAAAGCCGATGAGGAGCTCCGTTTAAGTTGCTGGAAACATCTCAGGGCCTGGATGGACGCGGCCAAACGAATGTGAATGTTGCCAGATCTGCATTACAGGAGGATCGTTTCAGTCCCTGCTGGAACATCGCCACTTGCTCCTGAAACAGGGCCCTGCTGGGGAGCTACCAGTTGTTCTGTGCTGTGCTGAACGTAAATCAGCTGTGCCGGCGGCACTGGGTGTGGGCTCTTCTTCCCCTTGTGTAAGGCGCTCTGCACGACGGCAGGGCCGGCAGCGTGGGGGTGAGGCGATGTGCGGTGGGGCTGGCCAGGCTGCAGCACTCTGGTCCTGGTGGCACAGAACTGATGGGCAAGCTAAATCCGCTCAGCATCGCTCTGTGCTCCCACGGTAATTGCATTAGCTGGTTTAATGCTGGGGGCCTCCCTCCCGCTTTGTTTGGCCTCGTGGGTAGCATCAAAACAAAGTTTTTTGCTTTGTTGCTTCCATTTGCAAAGAAAGCCTCAGCACTGCTTTGTATGTAATTCTTCCACACAGCGTTTGGCTCCCTCTGGATATCAAATACAAGACAATTTTTTTCCTCATCCTTGGCAAATACAAACCTACTTGCCGCACTGGCAGAGTACTTTTATTTTGACCCCAAACTGAGAAGCCTCTTCTGGAAATGTTAGAGCCTTACAGAATAGACACCTGGTAAAAAATTAAGATAGGTGGAGGCTGAAAGAGGAAAAAAAATAGAAGCAAATTATGTAACTCCTTTTTCCTTCCCAGGTGCTTGACACACAAGCACTACTACTCTCTTCTCCCCATTCCTCCCCTTTTAGAATGAGCAGCCAGCAAAATGGTAACATGCTGCTTTTTGCCCTCTCCTACTCTTGCTTCCTCAGCTGTGCTTCGCGGGAGGTAGCTGCTCACCGAAACAAACCCACAGGATATTCAGAGGGCTGTATATAGGGCAACCAGGATTTACAGCTAAGCACAAGCTGCCTGTAGAAGTCATCCTCGCTGAAGGATAAGTGCCTTTTTATTTGATCCTGGATCACAGGTTACCTGTGCAGCCTTTTGGGAATGAGCAGTTCAGGGAACTTTCAAGATGATGAAGTTATTTTAAAAGTGGAACTATTAGACAAGGAAAATAGAGCAGAAAGTGAGATGGGAACTAATAACACCTCATCTGTTATTTCTCCACAGATTTACTTTGCCCACACTGCCTTGAAATGGATAGAACGAGCTAATCTGGATGGCTCAAATCGTGAAAAAGTTATTCATGAAGCTATAGATATACCCGAAGGGCTTGCTGTGGACTGGATTAACCGTAAATTGTATTGGACAGACAGAGGGTACATGCTCCCCAGTGCTTTTATGTTGAAGCATGCCATAAAATATTTGGAATAAATGACTGGTGATACAGAAATAGCTGAGATATCACTCTAAATTCAGTAATGCTTCACACTCTGATTGGGTAGCTGTAATCTCAAGTATATACAGTTGTAAGGTTCGTTAAAACTGAAATGCTGAAAGATCCCTTTGAGTCTGCTATTGTATTTTTATCTTTGTCTTTCCAAGAAGCAAGGGTTTGGACACCATTGCAAGGAATCTAAAGCGTGTACTGCATGTATACATATCTGTACGTGCACATGTACTTGTGAATATATATTTATGTATACACGCATATTTATATACATGCACTGAATGTGTGTCTATATAGGTATATCTTTATATCTTTTTATATATGTATATAAATAGTGAGTATTACTGCATCCAGTATGTCTTGGAGAGAAGTCAGCATTGTTGACAGCAAGAATCATGCCCGTTTAAGCTAATGGAGAGTCTTTGTCTCTGATAAAAGAGGAATAACCACTGGCAAACAATATGGCTTCACATTTCTGCTGATGCCTAACCTTACATGCAGAGAGAAAAAAAATTGACCTTTGGTGAAAAGGCAGTGTCAGATCAGAACACATAATGAAGACTCCTTGAAGAGCTGTCATGATGTTTCAGCGTGACCCACATTTTATTAGTCAATTAGAAATGGTTTTGAATGTACAGATCCTCCTCCCTTTTAAATACGCTGCTAGTCCACTGCCTTGCAATTAGGTACAATGATTGTACTCTGTATAAACATGCCAGTGTTTCTCCTGAGATGGGAGATTGTGGTGCTCATGTCCATAAGACAAGAGCCAAGGGTGCAGCTGTGGATTTGTGTCTGCCACTTCTTTTCTCACTCACTGCATTCACCTGTTCGTATTCTACACCTGCACAAATATATTTCTCCTTCCATCTTTGTGTGGCCTTTCTTTGCTGGTCAGGTAGGGATGGAAGGCTGTAGGCTTGCTTTCAAGTAGGGGCTGATGTTTGTTTGGCCAGGTGGAGTTTGTAGCAATAAGTACAGTTTTCTGGAAAAAAATCAGATTGGTAGACTGGCATAGATTCTATACTTGACTCTGCCACAGACTTTAGGAGTGATCATAAGGACCTTAACTGCATTCTTTCCGTACAGTAAATACAATATGTAAATTGCTTGGTGATTTCTTAATGAAAAATGCTAGATGAAGGTACTATTTTAAAAAAATTCTTTATACATTTGATAATGCCAGTCAGTTAGCAACTTGCTTTCCTCCTGACTCCCTTTAAAGCTATCATTCATCTATTAGTGATCATACTTCCAACTCATTATTTGCCCCCAAAAAAGAGAACTTCCTATCTCCTGCAGAGCAGCAGGTATTTTACCATCATGCCCTGGACCAGATAATGTGGCTGAAACATGAATTACTTGTTGATAAAACAGCTAGACATCCCACATCAGCCAGATTATTTCCTGTCATTGTAAAGTTATTTATTACAGTTTTGTGACAAACTAAAGCAATGCAAAAACTGAGTATGTTCTGCCTGAGAAAGTAATTAAGAAGATAGCAGGAAGGACCTAACGGTGCCATGTGTGTTGCAGGAAGGTATGCATCGAAAGGAGCAATCTGAATGGAATGCAAAGAAAAATGATCATCTGGGAGGATATCTCCCAGCCCCGAGGGATTGCCATTCACCCATTTGCTAAGTAAGGAGTGATAAACCTCGCTAATTGTGTAATACTTTGGGGAGGCTTTTTAAAAATGAGCATGTCAGCCTTGCCTTTTTGGCAGTCAAAAAATGTATTAGTCTCATGTTAGGATAGTCATTGCCCTGCAGAGTTGTGTGAGCTGCAGTGTTTTACTGCTGGGTTTCTTTTGTGAGTTGGGGTGTGTTCATTTCTCATGTAGATTTAAAAAAATACCAGAAGCATTAAAGATATTGTATGCTGTTTAAGCTAAAGAAAAGCACAAGTGGCTGAAGTCACCCGGGCAGTTACAAGCACCACACTACAAACTTTGATGGTTCCATACCTATTAGTATGCAAAAGGCTTTTAACCAATGGTGCTTACAAAGGATTTTTTTTGGCTGTGTTTCAGTTTCTGAGGAAACTAAATCAAATCTACTGTTGTGGAGATGCGTTGCTTTAAATGCACCTTATATCTTCTTATCCAGTGCTGAGATGATCAAAGGAGTTTTGAACGTTTAAACTATTGATGAAATTCTGGCCATTTTAATCAATGGCAAAACCCCATGGATTTCAGTCAATATGCCTGTAGTAGGATGGTTTTAAATCTGTTGGTGGTTTTTTTTTGTTTTGTTTTGGTTTTTTTTTAATGCTTATATCCTGCTGTAACTGAGTACTGATGAATGAAGCCGAGTTGGGGAGGGTGTTTTGTTAGCTTCACTTTGTATGTAAAAGACCTGAAAGAATCTTTCAGTAGAGGTTGAACATGATAGAGACATTTTGCAGGAAAACTTCTAAGAACAGGTAGGTTCAGGGAGATTGTTTATTAGAATTATTGGTAGAGGCAAGGGCTACAAGGGAAAAGGGAGGAGGAAACATCACTAAAACCTTCCTTATTAAAAAGTTAATGGTGAAAGGAGGAACAGACATAGCAATGTCCATAATTGTAAAGTGTCAGTATTAAAGAAAGATCTGAGACAGAATTAAGACTATTGAGAATACTGATCCCTGCATTGGCTACAGAAAAACTGCTCATGTAAATAAAGCTAAGAGAATCTGTGAGTTATCTCGGTAAACCTGACAAAGGCAGATGATGCCTGGGAAGACTGGAGTCCAAACTTCAGAAGTAATTTGTAGGTTTGGCTATCTCCATTTTAAGGGGGCATCTTGCACTGTCTGTTCTTGGAAAAACAGTGAGCACTCAGTGAGTAACACTCAGGACTCTAAAGAGAGACCCTGAAAATCATGATTTTAGTAAAAGAAGAAAACAGGCTGGGCCTGATACTGGTTTATTTTTTAAAACAAAATAACCTGAGGACTCTTACTTGCTCTCCATGGATGGTGGGTATTCCATTTGCGCATTTTCCCACCCTTGTTTAAACAAGGGGATGGTTAATGCATCATCTTCTATTGTCTGGGTTTGCTAGGCCGCTATCATCAGTCATGTGAAAAATGCAAAAAGCAGGTATGAAGCATTGGCAGTTAGCATAGGCGGGAGGAGTTGTTTTCCAAAGGTTTTGTGCCAATGAATGGAGTGGGGATTCTGCATAAGTCCTGGTTTAATCACCTGGAGTCTTATGGGAAGCATGAAAAGATCAGCAGCCAATATATTTGCTTGAAGCATGCACTTTTTCTCATGTGCCTCTGGCCTGCATTGCTCTGATCTATCTTTCTGCTTTGAAAGAACTCCATGGAGAGGAGGACAAATATTTACTTACTGACTTCCTGTATGCATTTTGTTTTCTAAAGGAGATTATTCTGGACTGACATGGGGGTCAATCCCCGGATTGACAGCTCTTCATTAGAAGGCATCGATCGCCAGGTTATAGCCAGCACAGGTCTGGTGTGGCCTAGTGGAATAGCTCTCGACTACTTATCCGACAAAGTGTACTGGTGTGATGCTAAGCAGTCGGTGGTTGAGAGCGCAAACCTGGATGGTTCTGGTCGTCAAATTCTTGCACAGAATGATGTAGGTGAGGCTTTGGGGTTGATAATTACCTACTGCTGCTGGTCAATGTGCATGTGTTGCTGCGTATGTTCATGTGAATTACCAGCTGGAGGCTGTGCTCTATATCCCAAGCAACTCTGTGTTGAGGTTAATGGCATCACTTAGGTCTTCATTCTGTTACCCAGCTGACTTTTATTTATTAATTTTAGCAAAAGAACACCTTTCTAACACTCTCTACTTTTACTAATGAGCCACTTTGCATTGTACAGAGAACTTCTCTGCCTTCACAGGAAAAGGAAAAGAAGGAAAAAGTTAAAAATGTGGTTTGCTTGTTCCATGCATGGCTGCTTATTGTAATTCAGGTTTTGCTGTGTTTATTACACCAGTGAGTTATACTGATGTAAGCTGGAAGAGAATTAAGTTCCTTGAGCAAAGAACTTGCATCTGCACAGTATTGAATGCTGGGATGATTCTAAATACACAATAGATACTCAATTGAAAAATCATTTATGCAATATTCTGATAGTTGTCATGGCTGAGATTTCTATTTTTTGACATGTAACTGTGCTGTTCTGGAGCAAGAGAACAGAAGTATTAGCAATGAGGAACTGGTGTTGTACCACATCTGAAATAAACCATGTGTTTAAGAATCTCGTACGTAGCAAATTAGTTGCTGGAGAGGACAGTTCCCTTTGTGCATGATATTTCCCTGGGGACCGTTTTGTAGGTGTGCATCCAAAACATGGGCAGAATGGGGACTCTTGGCTCAATACCATGACTGCCACAGTTACTCTGTTAAGCAGCTGCTGTTCTAGTCTGTGCTCTGGGAAGGCTTGTGTGCATCTCCTAAGCCAGATGCCTTCCCACTTGTGTGAAGGTGAGCAGAGTGAGGTCTTGGAGGGAACAGCATTCTCCAGTTCATAAGACATCAAAAGCACTGAGCAGAGCCACTTGCCAGCATTCCCCTCTTTTCCTCTGCTGCACATATTCTGCTGTATGCTCCATCTTGCAACTGATCTGCAAAGGAGGACCTTGAAGCCTGTTGAAAGTTCCACTTTGTTTCTCTGCAAGGAATAAGACAGTGTCTTACAAGAAGAAAACAGAGAAAGAGAGCTAGAAGTGCTGGAGAAACACAGGGTATGGGAAAGGAGATAGGCTTGGAGCAGTGGCATGGCTGGAGGTGGGAGAAAAGGACATCATCAACACCTGTATGGAAAGAAGTGAAAAAGCAAGTGCAGATCTGTAGAGGTATGAATTTAGAGAGGCATAGACATTTGATATCCTGATGTTTTGCTAATGCTGTTAGTGAGACCAGAATTCAGGTTCTGTTCTTGGACAGCTGTACACTGGAGGATGGAAAGGTGGCCTCTCTTCACAGGCATTCTGCTGTAACATGAATTTTTATTACAGCAGCTCCCTCTAGTGCCCCTGTACTGAGAATTCATTCAGTACAGCTGCATGCAAAATGGGTAGAACTATTTCTGCTCATCTGCTAACACCGTTTTCAGCTGTAAGTAAAGCAGCCCGTAAGCACCTGCTTGAGGCAGTGAACAACACTTTATGCAATGGGTCAGGTTTGCACTGCCGTGGAAAGGGTTCATGTGATTATTCATTCTTCTGTTCCTGCTATCTCCACTGATGACAATGCACTTCTATTTTTAATCCTTAATGTATTTATAAGAGGTTAAGGAATTGCTAGTCAAAGTGGAGTGTTGTTGCTAGTGCAAGCTATAGATCCTAAAATCATGAATAACAGTTTGGATGGGGACAGCATCTAGATCTTGGCTAGTTGCTCAGATTTCATGGAAAGAAAAACTAAAAACCATGCCCAGAGATTAAGCGTGGTTCAGTGGAGGTAGTAAAGCGCTAACAGAAAACCAACTTAACACTTAAGAACACTTAAACAGTGCCTTAGATTTTTTCTTATGTGAGAGTGGGGTTACACATACTCCTTCTCCAAGGTTCTAATTCATCTGTTGTTCTGTTTGCTCAGCTTTGATTTTTTTATTATTATTTTTCATTTTTTAAACTAATACCTTTGGAGATCCCAATTTCCTTACTGAAATTAAACATCACCTACTTGAGGTCTACATCAAAAAACAAAACCACAGATCATACGATCACCTGCCTACAAAACATACTTTCAGAGGGGCTCAGACTGCAGCGCTGCAAAGTGAGGTGCATAGTCAGACTGTGAGTAAAGACCAAGGGAAAACAAACCTGCTTCAGCCAGGAAGCACCCACTCTGAAACCAGGTGGACATCCATGGAAGAACAGTATGTGTTCACACCTTCCATTGCAAAAAGATTGCCCAAAGGCTATCTTGAAAGCAGGAGATTTCTAAATTTATAGAAAGAATGCATAGTCCCATATGGACTAATGACAATTTTCTATCATGACAGAGACATTAAAGAGAGTCAGAATAATTTTGCAAAGATCTTTATAAGTATGTCTGCCCTTATATAGGAAAGTGTCCTTTGCATTCTGAATTCCTAAGCCTCTCTCTGGAAGTCAAACTAGGGATCTGAGTTTTCCTAGTACAGATAATGCTGTGCTACCAAGGAAAAAACACTTTACTCTGAACTCGCGGTGGGATTTCTCACACCTCTCGTTAGTCACACAAGTGCTAGGTGCTTGGTCCGAGCTGGTGTCTAGGTTCCTGCTGTAATCAATGAAAAGAGAGGCAGCTACTTGGATGATCTGTTGCATCCTGTGGTTAGCTGTTACTGCTAGTTAGCTGGCTAACAGACAGTGACTAACTAGTCACAGCCTACGGCTTCGAGTTGGCTGAAGTGAGGAAAATTAATTCCCCTCTTGAATATTGCGCTGTGATGAATTGGCTAGTGAATGTCTGTGCATGTTTATATGTACATGTGGACCACTGTATTGCACTTGTGTGTACTTTTGGCACTTGCAGAGATCACACACTGGCTTTGGGTCCTACCATGAGTCAGTGGCTATAGTGTCTGTAGCTCCCAGGCTGCCCCGTGCTGGTACATTTATGCGAGACAACACATGCCATAAGCTCAGCTTCTCCCTGTTATGTGAAGACTGCAAAAGGAGCTGTGCTGGGCCACTTACTGGCTGAGGAGGGAGCCACTTCTGAAAGGCTGTTTCCAATGCTGCTTCAAGAAATGTTGAGGTCTGAGGTAGAAGCATCTTGTGAACTTGATCTAGTTGGAGGTCACCAACAGTATAGAGACTGTACTGAGCCAGGCAAGTGTCATAGCCTCTTCTGCTAAGAGCATAAGTAATACTTGCCTATAGTCCATCATTCATGGACACTTATCCCACCCCATGAGATGTCAAAGGGGAGGAGTGGCTATGGCTATGCCACTGTGTTAGAAGTAGACCTGTATGCAGGCACTGCTTTTATTGACATGGTTTCTTGTGTATGTTCTACAGATGTGGAAATGAGAAATCTGATTTCTTTGTAGGCCACCCTTTTGATGTAGTGGTGTTTGAGGATCACCTTTGGTTTTCTGACTGGGCTAGGCCATCACTAATGAGGGTGGACAAGAAGACCGGCCAAAACAGGGTACGTCTTCGAGGCAGCATGCTGAGACCCTCATCAATGGTTGTAGTTCATCCTTTGGCGAAACCAGGTATACTGCAAAAATTAAGCAGTCATTCCCTTCCAGCCTCCTCTTATTCACTGGTATCAGTAGAATAGAAGTCCGTGGGGAGAGGATTATCTTCTCAGAAACAGGCTCTTTAAAAGGCCTTGCATAGTCAGACTGGCATTTATTGAAAGCATCATCTGGGCATGTGTCCCAGGAATACTAACAGATGTTGTAGCTTTATGATCATGCCCAAGAATAGATGCCGATCAATTGCCACAAGGCTACCATAGCCTTCTAATTCCTATTTATCCTAGTTTATTAGCACCCTTCACACACATGAATAATAACAAATGACATGGAGAAAGATTTTGTAAGATTTATTAGTTTTGGATCAAATAATTTGATTTTCTGTTGGGAACAATTTCCCTGTAAGCAGAAAAAAAGTAATTCAATAGATCAGAGTTGAGAGAAGGTAATCACAGGTTCCTATGCCCTTGCAATGTTCTTTCAGGGAATGTTATGTATCTAAATATTAAAGGAGAAATAATAAAGGAAATAATAATAATTAAAAAAAACATTTATTAGAGAGTATGCTGATCTGCTTTCCTGCCATAAGCTAGGTGATAATATCTATGCTTTACTATATGCATCTGTTTGTAATTAAAAAAAAAAAAAAAGGATGTTCTAGTTTTTGTCAGTCTTATTCTTTTTTCCAACTGCTTCAACTCTGCACAGCTAAAAGGAGATGTTGACTGAAGAAGCAGCTTATTAAGTTGCCTGTTTTTCTGCATTAGGGGCAAATCCTTGCCTTTATGAGAATGGAGGCTGTGATCAGATCTGTGAAAACGATTTTGGAGTTGCCCATTGCATATGCCATCCAGGATTTGGGAAAAGTCAAGACGGAAAAACCTGTCATGCTCTGGATGCTTCCAACACAACAGCAGGTACAATCCTCCAGTTCCAAAAAAGACCCTTCCCAAACACTTGAGGATCCTGACAGATAGCATTGGAAAATATTCACTTTTCTCTGCATAATGAATGCTAGTTTCTCTGAAAAATGAAAACACAGGACAATAACATTTTGTCTGACCATTGCAATTTTTCCCTTGGCATATTAGCAGTAAGAGAAATATGTATGGTGCTGACAAGTATTATGAGCAATGAGTTGCATTTCTTGCCTTTTGTATTTTAGAAAACCCACCAGTCAGTGGTTTTAGGAGTGATTTGAAGCCAGAAACAGGCTAGTCTGGGAGGATACTGATGTTTATTTTAAAAGGAAACCACCATGATTATTGGAAAGTAGCAAGTGATAGAAAATCAGAAAGTTAGTTCAGTAAATTTAAATAGCCTGTGTCACTTTTTTCTTGGATTTCTCAGGAAGTGTCTCTGTGCACATGGAGGTAGTGCCGATGCCAACACCAGAGACCTTGCTCCGGAGCACACAAAGCAGTGGAATATTCAAGGATATGGACAGTGGGGAAAAGCAGAAAATCAACAATTTTTTGATGGCTGAAATCATGGTATCAGGTAGAGTCTGATGATTGTCTTCCTTCTATTTACTGTGAGGCTCTGAACAGATTTATAGAACAGCAAGAAATCATAGGCCTTAAAGGAAGAAAGGCTCAATGTCAAGACTGGTGGCATTCATGCTCTTACAAGAAGACGGGTCTATGCAATGATGCCAGGTAGGACAGCTTTTTTGCTTTGTTTGTCTCCATGTTCCTTCGCTATGTCAACAAAACTTCATAATATTATTCAGGCCTAGAGAACAAACATTTCTAATTTGGAACACTTGTGAAAGTCTCTCCCTTAGATTTTATAAGTGTATTAAGTTCCTCTGAACAAAACTGTAGTAAACCCATTGAGTTCTACATATGTTCAATGCCACTAGATCATTAAATTATACAATAGGTTTTGCATACAATATTCAGAAATCCTGATACTAAGATGGCACTTCAGCTCCATCTAGACAGGGACAACAGCCCTAATGTATTGGCTTGTTATCATTAAACCAGAAAAGCTATGTTTCAAACTTTGACTGTATATTCTGGTTTCCTTGTTAGTTTTCTGTTTTGTTGGTGATGGTGTTTTGCTTTTTTTTTTTTTATACAGTACCTCCTTTGATCTGTCCAAATGCATCTAGTGATTTTTTTTGGTTTTGTTTATGCTATAGATCAAGATGACTGCACTGCACTAGAATGTGATGTCAACGCACAGTGTGTTTTGCTGGAAGATGGTGCTATGTGCCAGTGTTTGAAAGGATTTACCAGGAAGGGGAAATCATGCTATGGTAATAAAAGATATTAACACAACCTTCTGGAAAACTGTAGATTGGGAGAGAGAAAGAAAATCTATCTTTTCTTACATTGGCAGCTCTGCTGCATGAACCATCACAGAAAGGTCAATGGTACTATTTGTTTTGAAAGGCATGATGAGCAGAGAGCATGTGAGATGAAATGGCTAATTATCTCATGTCTTATTTTCCCCTGAGTTGTGGGTGTTAATCCTATTAATATTAACAAGCAATAATGGGGATAATAGGAATAAAAGCATAATGTATTTATTTGTAAAAATTCCCTAGTTATAAAAGCTCAGTCCATAGACATGGTAGTTGATGTATAATTTAGAATTATGTATTAAGGAATCTCTTAAAAATTAGTATTCCTGGTGTAACATTTACATAAAAGTGCTGCTCTTGTTTCTTTCTAGCACTAGAAAGAGACTCTGACAGTCACACAACACATTGCTCAGAGTGGTCTTTAAGTTTTTGGACTTGCATACAACACAAATGGAAGCAATTTGTTCTCTCATAAAGGCCAAGACAGGAAGGCATTACAAACAGAACAATTTACCATTTGTGGCAAAGTGTGAAGAATTACAGGAGTCTATGTTGCTATGGAAAGGAAAAAAAAAAACATTAGAAGGTGAAAAGTGTGTAAATTGGGTTTTTTTGTTGTGGTACCTTTTTTTTAACCTTGTGTGTTCTTCCTCAGAACAAAGTTTCTCTCTGAGTAGGGTTTAAGAATATAAGGCTAGTTTTGAAAAGGCTGGTTCCCTCCAAATGGGATATTTTTTGAAGCAAATGGTATTTGTGGAACCTCTAGGTCTCCAGGTGAAAGTAGCTGGTTGGCTGTCTTAGGCTCTTTAGAACATCCCCATCAAATTTCATAGCAAGAAAAGACCACAAAGCCCTTCTCTTCCCATTTGCTTCAGATGCACAAATGACAAGTGACGGCATAGTCTGAGGGAAATTCATGATGTAGACATTTATTTTTATCAATTTACCTGATGGTTTCATGAGCCATGTGTCCCATCTCCTTGTTTTGTCTCACAGATGTTGATGAGTGTGCTGTAAATATGGATCGCTGCAATCGAAACGTGTCCGGCTGTATCAATACAGAAGGGGGCTATGTCTGTAAATGCCTGGAGGGCTACACTGGAGATGGAGTCCATTGCTATGGTACAGGCATGCATGACGGCTGTGCTGTGTCTGGAAGGCTGGGGCATGATGAATGAGCAAGAGACGTGTCTTATGATTTGGGCTAGCCTTGCATCAAGCTGTGAAGCTGTCAAATATGCTGCTCTGGTCCTCTTTGAAAAAGCTGGTAGGGGCATGGATCCCAACACTGGCTCCCCCAGACAGCTGACATTTATCACTTCTTCCTTTTTGATTCTTTCTTTCCTGTTTGAAGTGTGGCAACCTCAGCAACTGATCAATATGCAAAGCCTGTCGTTGTCAGTGGATACCTCCTCTCAGTGTTTGCACTCTTTTTAGTAGTTACAGCAGGAGAGGGAGGAAGAGTGAAGGGGAGGAGGGAAGTGGAGGTGAAGCAGTAGAGCTTTATTGGAAATCGTTGCTATGAATATAAACGAAAGCAGGTATTGAGTGTGTCATAATACTCATCAAATAATTCCAGGTCTGTTTAATAGGCATGAGGTTCAAGGTGTTGACACTGACAACTTGAGTACATTTAGAGTCTTGTTAATAATCAGACCCACTGATTTTCCCATCCAGCTCTAATGCCAGGTCTTTAGTTCATTCCCTACATTTCTTAATTTTTTAATCCATTTTAGCAGTAAAAATGAAGGAATAGGAAGCTTGACACCACCATCCTCCCCGCCCCCCGCCTCCCTGTCTTTGACTAGCACAGTTTGTTCAGAGCTTTATGAGAGTCTAGGCTTCTCTTTTGTCCTTTTCTTTTTCCTTTCTCCTTTATAGCCTTATTCAAAGCCCGTTAAATTTGACCCAATTCTTACATAGCCTTTACTGGACTTCGGTTCTTCGACACAGATAAGGAGGACTCATATTCAGTTGAATGTGAGGAACAACTTTACTTTGAGGGTGACAGAGCACTGGAACAGGCTGCCCAGGGGGTTTGTGGAGTCTCTGTGCAACCTGCTTTAGGTGAACCTGCTTTAGCAGGGGGGGTTGGACTGGATGATCTCCCGAGAACCCTTTCAACCCTTGCCATTCTTTGCTTCTGTGATTCTGTGAAAAATTAACAACATCATCATTATTGTGGGCAGGTGTGGAAAGTATCAGACACAGGAGGTTCAAGAAGGCATTCTGCCTAAAGTGGTCAGAGATCCAGAGCTCATGTCTTTGAGGATGTTTGGAAGCGCAGACAGAGTGCCAAGCTCCTCCTGCTGTCCCAGCACCACCTACAAAGCATGTCCCCGGGCAGCCCTGGGCTCTCACTGTCTGTGGTATAGTTGCTCAGCTAGAATGACTGTGGTTCCTACCACTAGTAGTGAAAACCAGTCCTGTCTTCCTCCCTGAAGTCTTTAAGTCCAGGAAAGGGTAAGATATGTTCTCATAGCATTTTATAAATGTGCAATGTTGTTATGATGTAAACAGAATTGAAACTAATTTTGTGTTTGATGACTTGAAATGTACTATAAAAACCAGAAACTGGGAAGTAAGTGATTTTTAACTTCAGTTTTAGACGCCTGCATGCATGCACAGTGTCCAGAAATGTGTCAGTACATCCAGAGATGGTATAAGATGAGTTCGTGTTGTGTTGTTGAAATCACATTTCTCAGAATATGCTGCAACAGTTTTGTTCCTGTATTTTTGCTTTTAAGAGTGCTCTGAATTTTCTGTACTGTTTTGGGACAGATCCTGTTAATTTTACGGTAGAAAAAGTCCCGATGGTTTAAGGAATAATTTCACACCAGCTGGGACGGTAGATCTGTGATTTTGTTTCTCCAAAGTAGATCTGGCACATGTATTCTGCTGACAGTTCATAAAATGAATCAAAGGCTCCCAAACTCTGGTATGTGAACCCTTTCAAAGTTCCCACCTGTGAGGCGGTGCTTAGGCGCTCAGCACCATGCAGGTGCCAGCTGGGGGGGTGAGTGCCAGTCAGGAGCTGCCGCCGTGGGCTGTGCTAGAGAAGGTGTGGAAGTGGGGCGAGAGCTGTATATGAGCCTAACACAGGCTCTGAGCCTGGATACTCTTGCTGTAACCAAGGAGCCTCTTCATTTAAGTGTTGACACAAACTGCATAAACCTATAGGTTTCTAGACACTTTCCTTCTGTCTAAACTTTCTGTCTAGGCTGGACCAGGCAGGTGGTACAGGGACCGGCAGCTCCCCACTCCCAAACCCTTCTGCTCTCTTAATGCAAGAACGCAAACTGACAGTAGTCTAGTACCCACGCAGGGTGCAAGCTATGACTGGCAATGCCAGGAGAATAGATCTAGTACTAACCAGTCTTCTTTTCAACTCTACTGTACTTGTTATGTTTCATGGGGAAGCCTTTCCTTCCTTCTCCTTGTGAAGAGCTTCTGCAGCAGTGTCGCATGCTCTGGGAGGCTGGGGGAGCTGTCATTACCTGGCATAGGAGTATGCTGGTTGCTTTTCCATTACGTTTTCCATGAAGGAATATTTGCAGAGGGAAGGTCTTTGATTTTCTTCCCCACTGCCAGGAGACTGCAATGCTGCAACTGTTGCCCTTTTAACGGATGCTCTGAGGCATTTAATTCTTCTAACTGCAGACTCTTTGGGTGACAGATATTGATGAGTGCAAGACGGGGTCCCACACCTGTGGAGAGAACATAACCTGCACAAACACAGAAGGAAACTTCACTTGCTCGTGTGCTGATGATGCTTCTGGAACTGGCATCAGTTGCAGTGAGTATATGGAGCAATCAATTAAAATGAAGTGGCCCTTAACTAAGAACTGTGCTCTTGGATAAGTTGTTATACCTGGAAGTTAAGGAAGCCCTGTATAGTGACATACTGGGCAGCTTGCAGATCCATTTTGCATTGCTTTATGAGGCTGTTTTGCGGTGGGCTAAGGAGACCAGATCCAAATTTAGTTTGGAAATATATACATTAAGGTTCAATGCTAATTTTTACTGTCTAGAAGTAATGACACATCTATCTAATGGCCTTCACAATCAACAGCAGAAGTAAATGCTCCTTAGAGGTAACATTTTTGGAGGTGATTTCAGTCATCTGTGTAATTTTTCAAACTCTTTGTGCCTTCATTCCATCTGCAGAAGGCTAACACAAGAACTGTGCATAATTTAAGTCCCATTTAATGCTTCGGAATAAGCTAGTCTTTCAGATCCAGTGGCTAAGTTTACAAAGGGGCTCTGAAAGTCTTTAGGAAGTCTGGTTACCAATTTTATGAAGGGAGCTGCTGAAGATTCAGAACTAGTGACTATCTGACCCTCATTTCAGCGCCTCAGTGTGACAGCAGCATTCTCTGAAAACGTGGAGCTCAGTGATTCAGCATCTTACTCTGTGTCAGCCCTCTTCATTGGAGTGAATTTTACTCCAGATCAAGTGACTGTCTGATGATGGAGAGACACTATGTGATTGCCACAGATCTGTTTCTGCAGAACAACAGGAGGGAGCTATGGCTTTTTTTTAACTAGAATACCTGTGAGGATCCCCACCCCCTTTTCAGTTACTTAAGCTTTCAGTAGTTTCAGGTGTCACTCAGGAAATGATGATTTTAAATGATGGATGACTTGGAAGTGGTGCCTTCTCGGTCCCTCAGCTGTAAATCTGATCCCATGTCTTCACGTGTGTTAACATACTGTTTTAGTTCTTTGCCTAATAAGCTCTTTCAGCAAGCTGAAATTTTCTTTGCAGAATGCAGTCAACACCTGCAGTTCACTAAAATCACTCATCCCTTTCCATTCAGGCTCTTTGCCATGGCAGTTCTCCTGCAAATGAAATTTTAAAAAACAAATGTCATTGAAGGTCATGTTGCAATAAAACTGGTGTGAGTCATAAAACTGATCCCATAAATGTATGAGAGTGATTAGGCGCATTTGTGCTAAGCTGTATTGCTAGAAATTCTTTGCCATGTAGATGTTTGGTCCTGACCTATAGATTTGCTGTAGCATCAAAGTGCGCAAGAAAGCGCTCCTTTTCTGTAAGGGCATGTCTGCAGTGTAGGTCACGCTGTGCAGAGATATTAGAGCTACCTTTAAAACTAGCTAGTTTGGATATCTATGTAGGTAACGGTGTGTGAGATTCAGAGCAGGCTACAGAACCCTCTGAAGAACTGTGTCAGTAGAGTTCCCTGCTTCCCCAGTGATGCTGTTATCTGTACCAGAGCTAGCTCGAAATGATAAAAAATGTGATCTGCAGTCAGACACAGATGCAATCAGCTGGATGGTAGCAGAGTAGAAATAATCTGCATAAGAATGTCAACGTGCGTGTGAAAACTTCTCAGTCTGACATCCAAGTGCATGAAATACAGTCGCCCTTCACCTCTACATCTGACTCTGGTACTTTATGCATGGGGGAGGTTTACCATACCCTAAAGTTGCATAGATTGCACAAACCATTTAAGCGTAAGTAGCTAGACAGCCAGCGCAGTCTTTCTTCAGAGCTGTAGTCACACATGTAAACAGAGAGAACACAGCCAACCTCTGTGGGTCCTTCATTGAAAATCTAGAATCAAGCATATTTAGTATTTTGATCTGAAGTTCTGTGTGCCTAAATTTGATAAGCAACTAAGTAAAACACAGGTAATTGGTCAAAATTAGAGATTTTTACCAGTTTTCCTATCTTGAAGTTTTGGAACTCTTTCATAAGATGACGTTGCCAATGCAGCCAAAAGGTTGAGAGGTGCTTGTGAATTCCTGTGTTTCAGAATCTAGTGTGTCCCCCACTGTTGTCAGCAATGAATACTCTACGCACCCTGTGCAAGGTGATTCTGTAGGATGCCCTCCTTCATACGAGTCGTACTGCCTCCATGGTGGAACGTGCAATTATGTTTCTGATCTACAGGATTATGCCTGCAAGTAAGTACAGAAATTTGTATTCCCCGTGCTGATGAATGGTATCCTTAGGGCTCAGTTGAGCACGGACAGTGAAGTGTTTGTCCATAAATTATCTGTTCAACACTCATGCTAGCAATTATCATTAGACTCTGCTCTTTTTCTGTAAGTGATCACTGTAAGTTTCTGTAAGTGGTTACTCCATTCACACCCACTGCAATTCATAGTAGGATTGGATTTGTTCCCTAAGCACTCGATTCTTTGCTTTGGAAATGTGAGATAAGTTGTTAAATTACTTGATGCTCATGGCTTTATGAAAGAGGTGCTTGCTGTCTCTCCTGTACGTACCGTGCTGACTTGTACCTCCCTGTTGCACAGGGAGGAGAAGTCTGGTGTCAGCATTTCCCTTACAGTTTGAAGAGTCTTGGTCCCTGGCAGAAAGGGCACAACTCGATGGTCCTCTTAAAAACAGGGAGTAGCAATGAGACCTCGAAAACGAGACCTCCTTCCTCCTGTCGATATTTTTGTGAAGCCTAATTCCCAGTTCCCCAAATGCAGTTACTGATAAAAGCAAAAAGAATCTCATATTTCCAGAAGTCAGCCTTGGCCTGGTCAATGTGACAGCCTAGTCCCATGGGGTAATAATTCCTTCAAAATCATTAGTGCTGGAGTTCAATTGTGTAACTGGATTAAAATTGAATCTGTGTTATGTCTGTCTTCAAAATCAAGCATAAAAGTGTTTACAGTGGGACAAATCCAATGCCTGCCTCCTCCCCTGGGGTCTCACCTGGTGAGTGAGGACCTGTGCAGGGGACGGATGCTGTTCTGTAGTAGGCAAATCTCCCTCTGTGTCTCAGTAACCTGGGTGGCACTGGTATAACCCTGGGGTGAGGAGAGCAAGCTTTGTGCTGAAGGGTTTCTTTACCCACCATTCCCCCCAATCTTCCTTGTACTGCACTGCAGGAACCTTTGTAAGAGGCCATTCTTGCAAGCACTGTCAAATCCTAGGCTTTCTTATTTTTAAATATGAGTGGCCTCCCCTGCCTGCAGACTTCTGTACCTGCAGGAACAAGAAAAGAATGTGTCTCTCTCATGTACATACGTGGGAATGAAGTGGGTGCTTTGTGCCGTGGATTTCCTAAACACAGCAAAGCTGTTGGGCAAAGCCATTACAGGAGATGGACTCACGTCATCTCTGGTATTTGTTATGAATTTTTAGTGTAAATTTCAGAGGCATTGAAAACTATCTTTTTTCACCTCATTGAGTTTCTTGTATTGAAACTGAAGAGTTTACAACTGCAGAACTTTCAAATTGGATCATGTCCTTTTTTCTTTTATTTGTTAGGTGTTAGTGCATAATAAGAATCCAAATGTATGTATTCTTCAGTGCTGGAAGTGGAAGGCATTTAAAAAATTAAGGAGCAACTGTGCTTAGCCATGTTCTTGGGGCCAGGGTTTGTGTGTGGACCTTGCTGAATTCTCACCTTGATGAATTCTCACTAGATGGCAGCATTCATTCATGTAGGCTGTAATATATGAAATACCAAAACGAAGTAATGGAAAAAATGTTATCTAGCAAAAACATCTAGCAAAAATCACATACCAAGTGTGATTTGTATTTTAATTACTAAAAGCTCTTACACTAGAAAGTAGATCTTCTAGCTTGTTTGGAATTTATTGTTATCCTACATTAAAAAATGAGCATTTTTCTGCCTTCCAACATATGTGCATTCTAATTTGTGACAGAATGGGAGTGCTTGTGCCTGATTTAATAATGAATGCTGATACAATGTTTCAGGACATTAGGTAAAAGCTGCTTCAGGTCAAATCCTGATTCTTTTGCTCATTTAACCATCTCTTTTGACTTGAGTAGAACTAGACCGATAAGAATTGTGAGATGGATTTGAGCCTACGTTGCTGAGAGATTGTTATGAATTGAGTAGGATTTTCATTTTTTATGTTTATTATTTCTTTTTTTATGTCTCTCACCTTGAACAGTAAAACTAGGTTGAGGCTCTTTTTGATATATTTCCCGCTTTCTAGTGATTTTGATTTGAGGTTTTCAGGCACTGGTAAGATATTTCTATGTTGGGTTTTACAGTGGTAAAAAGAAACAAATAAACAAAAACTGCTGATGGAAGAAGCTTGTATTAAAGCTAAATTATGAAGGTATTTCTAACCCATACAAGGGTTTTTTTTTTAAAACACTTTCATTCATCTTTTATTTTAAAGTAAGGATTCAGACTGAAATTTGATTCCCTTAACCAAATCACTCTGAAAATATGAGTAAGTCCTATGTTGCCTATTTCAAAGAAAGGGAAGCTTGCTGCTGGAAACCGTTAAACGGAATATCTTAGGGAAGCACTAATCACACAGCAGGATTTAAGAAAAAATTATTTTTTTTTGTTCTTTACCCATTAGAATCTGGAAATTATGATCTCGCTGTATAATTCTATAGTGTTACAGTAAAAGAAGCCTTTTAATGTTGACTTCTACAGGTTTTGACAGCCATTCCTTTAAAGTAATTTTGTCTTCACTGCTTCTAAATTCAACCAGATATTTCCATAGTGGTTGCCAATGGTAAATCAATGCACAAAGTGACAGCTATGATGATCTGGGGTTTTCCCTCCATCACCAGTTACAAAGGGTGCTCGCTTCCTTTCGGCAGCTGTGTGACAGGCTACGTCGGGGAGCGGTGCCAGTTCAGCGATCTGGAGTGGTGGGAGCAGCAGCACACCGGGCGGGTGAAGATGCGGAACATCACCATTGCAGTCTGTGTAGCAGTGCTGGTCCTCCTGCTCCTGCTGGCGTCCCTGGCCGCCTACTGCCACAGGTAGTGCTTCCAAACATGCGCTGTGAACGTGTGGCACAGGGACTGAGGTGCTGCCGACTTTCACAGAGGGCTCATGGTGAAGAACGTGAGCTGTTCCTCAGCTGATGGAAATCGCTGTATCATCCTTGCTACTCTTTTGCTTTTCGATAATTGGATCTGTGAGTAATTCAGAAAGTTCTGGCATGTCCCTTGCCTGCAGTACTCATGCTGGTGTTAGGGAGCAACATGTGTCTGGCGGGAAGAGGAACAGACCTTATTAGGTCTGAAGAGGAGCCATAATTTGTACTAACGAGAGAGTTCAGGAGCATGCTATTTACTTCTTCCTTGCTTTCCCTTAAGGGCTCTAGATGTCTGAAACTGTCATGGTAGGGTTTGGCTCTTCTCTGCTAGCTGTTCCATCAGTTCAGTTTTGCTTCCCTTTCAGTGTAGATTGAAACCTGAAAGTTTCTTTGCCATTGAGGAAAGCAGCATACTAGCCTTCCTGTAGCAAACTTCTACGGTGATGCCTCTGGCAACGAACGTGAAAGCAATTTTCCTGGCAATAGAACGAGTAAAATCAGGGACGTGAGACTGAGGCACATCTGTTGTAAAAGTACTCCCTGGCATTTTACATGGCTATAATGAATTGTGCAGGTTTGGGTTTCTTCTCATGGCAGAAATAATTCCTACAGTCACTATTTAAGAATGCAGTCTGATGTGAAATTAAATGTCATCGATGTCCCTTGGACTGTAAACTATTCAGCATTTAATAGGCTAGAGTCTTTTGGCCATGACCTTGGCAGATAACTGTTCTGAGGCTCTTGTTTAAATGCATGTTTATATTTAAAAGTAAACAAACAAAAAGCCAGACAGCAGCCAAATCAAGAGTCTCCTGCTGCATGCCGGCCTGCCCTCTGTGTGCAGGGTCTCTGCTTGTGCTTTAGGTTAATTTTAAAATTAGACTCTCCTAGGTATAAAAAGTTATGCTACAAAAGAAGTTAACTATGGAAGCTAATTTATTCCATTCTTACTGAATGGTTCCTAGCATATTTAGTCCATAAAAGTGGAGAAGCTTCCATGTTTCATATTTTCTATTAGCTAATGGTAGAGGACCAGAATTAAAGCTAAGCACAGCCTGGTTTGTTGTCATGACCTGGGATTCAGAAGCTCATCAGTGGCATGATACATACAGAATAGACAAATTGTGAGATCATATTTTCCATGTATGTCATATAAACTGTCATGAGAAACAGCCAAAACATGGCTGGGTATAGGGTGTGAAGACACCCATTCTCTCCCTTTCCTCTCTCTTTTGTCATTTCTCCCTTTCTTGCCAAACGTTTTTGATCAATATAACTATTTACCTCGACGACAAGTTTTCAATCACATACTTGCCTGAATTTGTACTGCAGCTATTACTAGCCTAACTAGCTCAAAATGAAACCACTGGTCTAAAATCCCTATTTAACTGGAGTCTGGAAACCAGTATTCGGGTTGAAGTTGGTATTCTGCTTTTTAACATAATCTACTGTATTTTGAACTGTACTGATTAAGACTGTAATAGTCCTGGTCCTTCCCCTGTAAAATGGAAACACCTACTTCCTTTTCATTGGAGGGAATGAAGTGGGAGACCTACACCTGCCAATTTGAAAAATGTGTGAACTGGAGGCCAAGAATGTCAAAGTATTGTGTTGGTTTGTTCGATGACTGTAGCCTGCTGAAGAGCATCACCCACAATCCCTCCACCTTAATTGGCCAAGGCCGTGCAAAAATCAACAGTAAGGCTGGGATTAGGATTGAGAAATTCTTGGCCTCTTGCCCATGCTTGGTCAACTCAATTTCGCTGCCTTGCCTGCTTGTGCTCAGTCGCACATGAAGACTCCTGTGCCCACCAAGTCCATCTGGCATTTGTTACTCTGCCTGCTGTAAAGTAAGATGTGGAATTAATGATCCTCTTGAGCGGGGCATCCTGCTGTGGGCCATGCCTGTGTGTGAGCTCTGTGAGATAGATTTTATAACTCTTGAGTAACAACAGGCTGGGGTTTTGTCAGCACTATGAGCTGCAATGCAGAATGGGCACATCCAGGTGACAAAACATGAACAGCAGCCTTGCCACAGTGTCAGGAAAAGCCAAAAGGGACTAATTTACCTTATTTCTCAGCATTCTGCTCTGTGGATATACTCACAGATCTGACACCTATTTGATTTCATATCAGCAGTTCCAGTCTTATCCTCCACTGGAGACAATTAGTTTTTTTTTTCTTAATGTTTGAATACAGAATACTGTTATAGAGAATCTGGGGAGAAAACCCATAGTGGAGACAGGCCTTTCTCATTTCTAGCAAAAAGCAAATTTTATTTATAGTCTATTTTCATTAAGGGAGTAACATAAGATAATTATGACAGATGCACTTTCCCAGTTAGTATATGAATGTGATGTAGAAATAAAAGGAAAATTCCTATTTTGTTTTGGTTCCAGTCTATAAAATTTCATTTAAAATAGATCAAGTAAAAGGATGTAATAACTTGAGTCTCCCAGAAATTGAAGAGTGTAACATTAATTTTGTTAGCTGGTGTCTAGGAGGAGAAAGAAAATGTGTATGTAAAGTCAGTAAAGGTGTACAGGTTTGGATCTCAAGCAGTGTAAATGACCTCTTTTTCTTATGACCATGTTTTCTGTGTTGAAGCCCATATGGACTTTTAATATTGCCTGATAAGTGATTGCTGTTTAACTGCAAAAATAACAAGTTTTTAATTTATGGAGCTAGCCACTTAGAGCTGATTATTTGTATCCTTTTCCAACTCCAGGTTGTACTCTTGGCTTTTTTTCCCCTTGAGCTAGTTCTGTTGGCCATGCTTTTTCCTGGGAATGTCTTGGTTCGAGGTTTTTGAGGCTTTCCGTTTATTTATTTCAGTTATTTCTGAAATTGTTGTTTTTCATAAGTGATACAGATGAATGCAGAAGTGACTTTCATAATTGTAACTATCAATGGTGTACAAAAATACAGTCAGATTTTTATTTCTGAGCTTCACCCACAAATGCTGTTCATTGTATTGGCCGAAACTTAAATCTTTATCAAAGGTATGTATTATAAATAGAATAATACAGGAAAATGGAAGGGGGGAGTTAAAATTATGAGGCTTATTGTTTTTTTCTAATGAATGACCCTTTACAAATAGCACATTAGAACAAATATTTGTTCACTTCTTACTGACTTCTGTTTCTGACAAGCTGTTTAACCACTTTGCAGTAATTGACAGTAATACATCCTTCCAAACCAATGAAATAGAACAAAATATATGTCCCTTCCATAAATACCTATAGAAAAATGTGTGAAAGGAAGCGGGATCTGTTTCTCCCAAAGCAAAATAATTTGTTTCAGCTTTTGTTCTGTTGCAGAAGTCAAAACTTGTATAAGAAGAATCTGTATGCAGAAGCGATAAGAGATGCCAGCAGCCGTGCTGACAATGAGAACGTGACACCTACTAGCAACAAGTCTCAGGTAACTACATTAATGTGGAGTGGAGAGGAAAGCAAGAAGGATCAAAGAGTGTTAGGGATCCACTTGAGATTATCCAGCAAATAATTCACATCTTAAATATATTAAATAACTGCTAGAGTCATCAAGTGATTTGCTCTGAACCCTAGTTCATCTTACCTCATTGTTATCCCTCAAAGTTCACAGCTGCCTGGATGTATTGCAACCATTAGCCGGTGTTATTGTTAGCTTTGAACACAACAGTCGGGGAACTGTGTTCTAAATTAAGGAAATGGCAATGTGATGACATGGCATATCACAGAGTTATTTTCACATGAAAGTATGCCCTCTGTAAAAAAGGCTTCTTGGAAGCCAAGTATTGTGTATGCTACACAAGAAGTTGAACTTCATTTTGGGGGTTGATGAAATTAAATGTCTTTGTATTAGAGGCTGCTGCTGCCTTGTAAAGAAAAAACAACTAAGATGTTATCAGGCAGGTTGGGAGGGAATATAAAATACACTTTTTGCACTGGTGTAGGTAGAAATACAATCATGACCTGGTTGTACTGGCCTGTTTCTGTTGTTTTTGAAGTTGCATCAGAGAATTTGGCCCCATAAGATCTGATCTAAGGACCTGATTCTCACTGGCATTAAAATGACATTACAATGCTGGCTGATAGCAATTGAAACCTGAAGTTGGCCAAAGTGACATAACTGGCATCTGTGGCTACTTCTGTGCCCAGTCTGAGACTCCTTTCTCAGAATGGCATGGCTTACCCTGAGGGCTTGTCTGCACACACGTATCGTTCAGCTCTGAATAAGCTGCTGTAATGTAGGTATCACCATTCTTGTCCAGGTAGCATCACATTAGCTAAGCAGCATAGCTCTTCAAAACAAGCACACTTATGCCAGTGGAAAAAACTACTGGAAGAGTTTATACTTGTATGGGTTTGGCGATAAACTCTAGCGAAGCACACACCTTTTTACTGGGTAACTGCACACATGTTGTTCTACTATAGGTGTTACTGCAAGATTTTAAAGCCTTCCACACCCAATTATAGCTGGAAAGGTACAAGAACCATGTGCACAGTAGCCATGGTCACAAAAGAATTTGACTTTAAATGGCCTGAAGTTTGACTCTGCTCCAAATCTTTGAGTCCAGAAAGAGATGAGTTTGTTCTACTTGGGAGTCTGTTTAAGGGATTGAATATCATGGAACAGTTTATAGTGCAAATCCAAGGGTTGGCCTGAAGAAGGCCTTGCAAATGGTTAAAATTGAGTGTCTGGCAGGATTTGGGAGCAGGTAGCCACTGAAACACACTATCAAACGTATGTTGGGAGTACTGAATTGACTTGACCCAGTTCCTTAGCTGGTCAACTGCATATTCTTGTGGACCTTTTATTACCAGCACTTTGTTCCTCCAGGTACTGGACAGCAAACGTGCTGAATTGCGGCAATGTCATAATTTGTTCACAGCAGAGACAAAACCCACAGCTTGCAAAATATCCGAGGCGGGGAAAGTCAGAAATATTTGTTGGGACTGAGAACAGCTCGTTGCCCGGGGGCAGTGCTCTAGGAGGCCTGCAGCTCATCAGTTTTGTCCCCACCTGCTGTTGTCCCCACAGTTAATGCTAGTGGTCAATGACATTTTTGCTGAATATAGGAGTAATTAGACAGCTGAGCAATGGACTGAATCAACAGAAACAAATAGAACCTACTCACCTATTACAGGGTCGTGTTAAATCTCACCATGCATTCTTGCACTGGGAGACATCAAATACATTAATAAAGTAATTTATTGCAAATGGCTTGTTGCAGGCTGGAAAAAGAAATCACTGACCTTTTGTTAATTATTGCTGCCTACACAGTAATGGATTCCTGTGGTTTCATGCGTGCGATTTTGTCTGTGCTGAGGTAGCCATGGAGTGTTAAGTTCACTGGGGCTTCATGCATGCATGCACTCAGGTTAGAAACTGTAGAGTTGCCAAAAATCAGCAGGACGTTGTCCATTTCTAGTGTTTACTTAAAGTGGATTATTGGGGAGCTTTATGTAAAAAAAGAGATTATACTACATTGGGGACAGAAAACTCTACAGCTCCTCAACTCTTAAGGTACCGATATAGGTTTTTGTGTGCTATTGATTTACACACCGTTAATAATCCTAATGAAGGACTTTGTACAGGGACAGGATGATATGTATGCAGTAACTGTAAAGAGCTCATGAAATTCACCCCTTCTGTAGCCTGCAGTGCTACTGCTCATTTGTGAGGCTTGGGAGGGGGAGTGCAAATTCTTTCTTGCTCTTGCCCATCTAGGTTAACATCGAGGATAATGAGTTTTTACGCATATCAAATGCTAGGTACGTGGTACTAAAACTATACCTATAAGTTGTCCAAGTGTCACTCACTTTTCCCTTTACTTCTGTTCTGCCAGGTGAGGCTACATTGAGCTGAGGGTATGCCTGGGTATTTTTTCACATTCGTATTAGAGTTCCATAAGCCAGGCTAGGTTTGTCTAAAAATGTAAGCCTTAGTAAACTTCTGCACATGCCTGGATTTTGATGCTATTCTGAGACTTTTCTCCCAGCAAGTGTTTTGCTTTGCACAGTCAGAGGTATTTTGCAGAACTGTGTGTAGCTGAATGTCCTCCAGGGGTCTGTCACAGGTGGGCTAGCAGCTGTAAGCCTACAGATTTTATGTAGATGAACTCATGCCTAAATAGTCACATCTGCTACATCTGTGATCTATCCACATAACTCTACCAATTATCCACCTGGACCTCTGAATCTGTCAGTCCTTTTGTTGGAACATCTTATTTAGAGACATTTTCTCTTCTTCCCTGTCTCTGCTCTTTAAACATCCCCCTTTTACTGGGTTTCCCTGTTTCCCTCTATACTATTTCAGCGCAGTGCTTCACATTGCTTTCCTCTATCCCTCTTTTTTCTGTTTCCACCCTTGTCTTTTCAGCTTATTCCCCCAGAAGGTCCCGTCTTCTGCTTCTGAGGTGTCACTTCCACCGTCATGGTGGGATGATGGAATCACACTCCCCGGGTGGTGCCAAGAGCTGGAAAGGGAGGCTCACTTCCTTCCCTGTGTCTGACAGGGCTTCCTGCTGTCTGGTTGCGGGTCTCTCTAATAGTTTAAAAGTGGCCCTCAGCACAGAGGAGAGGGTTGATTTTCATGTGCTTTTGTTCTTGCATCTGGAAAGGTTGATTTGCAAGGCAAGAGAATGGGGAGTTCTTTACTAGAATGGGACTGCACGCTTTCCAAAGAAAGACCGAGGCTGTCATCAACTCAAATGTTTAATTATCTGCAGGGGAAGGGTCATCCCAGAAGCCAGGATGACCTTTTTCCCTCTGCTGTGGTTGGAGTGTGTGGCCTTTCTAGTTTGCCTCCTGGGTTTCGGAAAACCGGCTCATTTTATATTAATTTTGTCTCTATATTTTGTGCATATTGTATGTATTTGCAGTTTGCGGTTGTTAAGGAGTGTAGCAGTTCTCTGGAGACTAAAGCGGTTGATCTAATTGAGTGTGAGACAACAGATCCTCATCCTGCCTGTCCTTCAGAATATGGTGAGTAGGATTTCCTTTCTTATTAGATCTCTCCTCACCTTCATAGCAGCAGGAGCAGCAACTGATAGTGGAGATAGAGAAATCAGAATTACATTTCTGGCCGGTTTATAGCTGCTATGCACAGCAGAAGCCATGTTTGTATTGCTGTGAAGAGACCATTCAGTCCTTCACTTTGCAGATTATTCATGAGAAATTACACTACAAGAGTGCTTTCACACTCATAAGAAGCCAGACGCTTCTTGTGATACTAATAATATCATATTTTTGCATTTATATAGAGCTTCACAAGTTTGCTTCATAGTGAGTTAAGCCTGTCGTAGCAGTTCTCTGGAGACTAAAGCGGTTGATCTAATTGAGTGTGAGACAACAGATCCTCATCCTGCCTGTCCTTCAGAATATGGTGAGTAGGATTTCCTTTCTTATTAGATCTCTCCTCACCTTCATAGCAGCAGGAGCAGCAACTGATAGTGGAGATAGAGAAATCAGAATTACATTTCTGGCCGGTTTATAGCTGCTATGCACAGCAGAAGCCATGTTTGTATTGCTGTGAAGAGACCATTCAGTCCTTCACTTTGCAGATTATTCATGAGAAATTACACTACAAGAGTGCTTTCACACTCATAAGAAGCCAGACGCTTCTTGTGATACTAATAATATCATATTTTTGCATTTATATAGAGCTTCACAAGTTTGCTTCATAGTGAGTTAAGCCTGTCATACCGATGGGGAATGTATATTCATGGAAGGATATACTTTGATAGTCCTTATTCATTCAGGCAGGATAACCAACATGGTGTGCGGGGTCCAGGTCTCCCCAGAAACCTTTTGTCCTGCGGCAGAAACTGCAGTTCTGCTTTTTGTGTTAAACAAGGTGTTTGATTGCTTGGGGAGTGTTTGGTGCCTAAACACAGATGAGACAAATGAAGGAGATAAGGAGATGTGCCTTCCATCTTTGGTGCAAAGGCAGCACGCAGCTCAGAAGGACCCAACAGGCTTCCATGGCCCACAGGTTACCGGCTGGACCCACTCTGGTTTTTAGGAAATGCTGTTTTATATATGGCAACTGAACCTCATAATTGCTCAGATGGTGAGAAATGATGGCTAAAGACTGATATCCTCAACCATTTGTCCTATTTACAGTATACACCTCCTAACTACAGAAGTTACTAGAGAACACAGTTTGCATTGGTCATTTGGAAATATGCAAAGACAAATGTTTGAGAATAGTCAAATAGGCAGGCATCTTGCAAGAGTTTCAAAATTGCCCATCCTGTCCTTAGACATATGTTGGGAAGTCACTTTATTCATCAGTAGAAAATATGCCTCACATTTACTTGGTTGGACTAATATTGTGAACATGTGTAGAACTGTATTGTCCAGTGAAGGAAGCCTGATGTTTCCCATTAGGAGGCTCTGTTTCCATTTACAGTTTTATCAGATGCAGCTATTGGAACAGAAATTTCTCATGGCAGGTGTCTGATTCTTTTCCTAGGTGAAAATTTCAGCAAAAGTGGTTCAACCATTTTAGACACCAAGACTGGCAAATAATCTGATGTCTTTTCTAACACGCTAAAGGAAGTTCTTATACCATGCCAGGGAATAATTCTAAGACCTTTTTTACTTTGGAGCAGGGGCTTTAATTTTGCCAGGCAGGTGGTCTTCCTGTCACGGGCATGCATTTTCCTGTTCTTGTATATTAAAACAGAAAACCATGAAATTTGCCTAGGACAAGTAATCTGTTAAAATCTGAAGCAAGTTCTTGACTTTGCCTCTTTTTCTGTTCATTTGACATGAATTCATTTTGTAATTTTCTGAACTCAATTCTATGCTTCCTTTCATAGCTTTCCTCTCTCAAAGCTGCCATTAGCTTTCTTTTAGCTTAGCTATTGTGAAGTTTCTCAAATGCCTTTCAGTAATACATATCCGTTTTCTCCAGTGGAAGAGCAGCCTATAACATGTGACAAAGCAGCAGAGACTTTGGCAGAAGATGAGAAACAACAAGGCTGTCGACAAGAGGTTTCTGTTGATGAGAAATCGCATCAGCCCATGGGAGTGGTGAAGGGCCCTCCCCGGGCTCCCTGGAGCATCCACCCCAAGCCCCTGCTGGAAAGGGAGCCCCACGAGCTTACTCCAGCCAGCCTGCTGATGCAGCCAGACTAGAAGCAGCCTGGGTTTGAGTGGGAAGAGGAGGAAGGATGAAGTCAGTAGAGAATGGGAACTCATGAAACACTGAAGCAACCCTCATTTTTTCATTAAAATCTGCTTTAGAAAAAAAAACCAAACACACAAATCAAACCAGAACAGAGACGTGCTTGCCACTCCCTCCCTGACATCTCTGCTTGGAAGACTTAGTGTAAGCAATGTATTAGCAAAGAGTACTCTAGAAGTATCACTTTAAGGGTCACCGCTTCTAACTTCATTAACTGCCTGCTAAGAGGACACTGAGGGGAAAACAGACTGGTGGGTAGATTTGTCAGAGATAAGTATTTTCTAGTGGAGTTTATTGCAAGTAGTGGTCTTTACACATACACACAGAGAGTCCAGAAAACTGCCTTGAAAATGGGCCACAAGCACAACTTCAGAGAAACCAGAATGGAAGATGATGCAGGAAAATGAGTTAAAAATTAATATTTTTATTAAAATATTGTTCATGGACACTTTAAGCCTCTCCCCAGCACTGCTGTCAGGCCACTGTAACTTCTCGGACTTCACCAGAGATGTTCTTGTATCTGCTTCTGTAAGTGAGCAGCAAATGGGGTCTTGCATTTCTCAGGTTTGGTGGGCTGGAGGATTGTTTGTGAGCATATGGTATGAATGATGGTCACATCTATTAAGTGAGAGGTAACGTTTGGTGGGAAAGGTGATTCTTCTATTAAATTTACTTAAATTTAAATACACTGGTCCTTTGGAGAATTACAAGTTTGTTTCTGGACTGAGGCAGTGGGCTTGAGTCTGATCTCAGCCCTGCGTGGCAGCGTGTGCTGGAGCTGTTCTGGCCTCACAGAAGCGTGGCTGGCAGCAAAACCTGGTCCATTTTGCTGCTCCAAAGAACAGGAGGAGTGGGACAAACAAAAAACCACCTCGGTTTGGTTTTGTGCTGCCTGATAAAATCCATGGGATCAACTGGAAAAACACCACCAATTTTTCATGTAACTGGCTTTCTAACAGCTACAGTCCTCTTCCAGTTATGTACTAAGAACTAACTCACTTACAAAGATCTGTTGTATGCAGAGTTGTAGCTTAGTTGTTTATCATCTCAAGTGATTTTCACCACTGGACTTAGCTGTTTTCAGAAGGTTTTGGAAGACATCTGGAAATCAGCTCTATTACTTACAGCTCTATTAGTTTTAATTACAGGGCATCTCTCTGTCTTCTGTCTTTGAAGCCTACTACTACAACTGTTGGACACCTCCTTTAAACTCTGATACAGTGCCCACCACTAGCGTTCCTTGTAATTCATTAGCCAGGTAATAATGGCAAGTGTTATTAATTTGTGTGCTTATCATCCTGTTTCTTGGTTTTTGAGAACCCTGCCGGGAACGTATGGAATGTTGTCATTTGGTCACCAGG
>NW_009258755.1:1310596-1343459 GCF_000687185.1 Egretta garzetta
AAAGAGTATTGAAAGGCTCTTACCTCTTGCCGAAGACAGTTACACAGTTGAGTTACTTTGTGGAGTCAGTTCTGATTTATGTTGGTGTGAACAGTAAGAACATTGAGCCCAAGGCGTCTGAATTACAATAAATATAATGCTCTGTTGTGTAGAGTTTTCTCAATTATTTGTTTGTCTTCTAAAGGGATTTTTGCTAGTGGTTTTGAATTTCTGAGTCTGTTTTCTAATCACATCAGCGCTGAATTCAGAATAAGTTTGAAAAATAGACATTTCCAGAGGTTAGTTGGAACCAGTAGCAACAAAGACGCATTCTTTTCTGTGAATGGCAACAAGGGTGCTTCCATGGCAAGAGAAGTGGTTGAGGAGAGCTGGCATACTAAACTGTGTTCAGGAAAGGGCAACCCCAGGGTTGAACCATTAGTATTTCGTAGATTTTAAGCTCTGTATAGTTGAATTTCATTAACATTGTTAAAAGCATCTGGTTTGGATTCCCTGGTCTTTCACAGTTCATCACTGATCTCGTCTATTTTGATGGGAAGAGAGTCCAGCTATAAAGGCCCTGATTCAGTAAAGCATTTTATTTCCATGAGAGCTAGACAGTAAAAGGAACTTGATCCCTGTACTTTGATTTTCTCTGGTTAAATATTTTTATGTGCTTAAAATCAAAGTGTTGTGTTGAATGACAGTCAACATTTAGTTGGAAGTTTCCCCACTCAAAGGAAATAAAGATTTTTAACTTTGAATCTTGTCTCAACAATGGTGTTTCAGACTCTGTACAAATTAGTTTCACATTCTAGCCTGTGCTTTGTTTACTTTGCTTTCCTTCAGTCTAAGGATCTAATTGTAAATTTGATAGTGTTCTTTACAGAATAAGATAGGAAAATTGAGCCAATGTGTTTTTGTAGCTAGGATGTTTTGCGTTTTAAATGTTTCCTAAACTCAGCTCTAAACTCAAAGTAATCTTCAGTGTAAAACCTTGAGATGATATTTCAACACAAATATAATATATTTGGGTTACCTGTATGTTTATAAAGCTATTGATTTATAAAATAAAATTAAAAAAAATCCCTGGTGTCCCTCTTGTTTTAAAAGAAGAAAATGCAAAAGTCTGGTTTTGGTTAACCCATATCATGCTTGTTGATAGCTCCATTGGTTTCATACAGCTGCAGTGTGCACTGTGTTGGTGCGGCATGTGCATGGGTTTTTCTTTTGCTGCTCAGAGAATCTATATTAATGAAGATTATCTTCTGCAGCTTACAAGTAGATCCCAGCTTGAATATGGTAAGGTTTTATTTATTATTTTAGTCATACATTCCCATAAATCAGTAGAGGCCATATATTCCTTTTTGTGCATATTTAAATGGCTCTGTTATGAATGTTGCTATTTGTTTGTCTAGAAGATTTTATCCATAGTTTCACAATATGTTTTCAAACTGGTCTCCAAGATGTTATTCTCAGGCTTTACATGCAGATCAGTTGAAGTCAAATGGTTGCATCCTGGAGGATCCTCAGGTTTTTTGCCTAAACTTTCTTGAGATGTGCAAAAAAACCCCAAAACCCTTTTAAAATTATTAGACTTTCTGGGTATGTAGCTAACTTAGTATTGACATAAATCCTAGTGGTATACTCTGACTTTTGAAAATGAAATTAACATGCATTATATTAAGCTGTAAAAGAGGAATTCAGAAACTTAAGGGGGAAAAGCTTGAAAAGTCCAAAGTGAGAAAACTATTGGGCAATTCTAAAAAGCATGGAAGAAAATGAGTTTGTTTAGTTTAGTAAAGCCTGACTTTATTGAAACTGACATTTCAATTCTCTAAAGCCATATTTTCATTGTAAACAAGGAAGGAATTATTCATGCTCATTCATAATAAACATAGGCAATGCAATGGCTCCTAGTCATAGGAATGCATGACACATCTCATTTCAAGTCCCTTTTGCAGTCACTTGCAGCTTTGCAGTTTATCTGTTCAGGCAAAAATTTTCCATCCTGGTAATCTCTTCCAGGATGAAAATATTTCTTAAAGAAATTCTAGGAAAAAGAAAAAAAAATATTCAGAATGGGATTAGGGGGAACCTCTGCCTTGTTCATATATACTGTGGTTTTGTCCTATTGGGAGTAATTTTATCTCTTGTTATTGTAGGGTGATGCCTACGCTGTTCAGTTAGTCTTCAGGACACACTTGGTGTTATTGCTTCGCTCCCTGATAACTTGCCATCTTTATCTCTGTGCATGTGAAAAGGAAAGATGTTAGTGGCATTAGAAGCCTCCCCCAGAGCCCCAGGAATGCACCCCAAACACAATCTGCAAGGGCGATAGCCTAAGTTGGCTCACGTTCCTCTGATCTTTTATTGAGACTGCTGTTTAATGCCAGTTTTGATGTGGACCAGGAACAGCCAACTTTGTGAAGACCATTCATCATGGGATTAACTTTCAGGCACCCCTCAGTACTGAGGTAGACTAGATTCAGACCAGTGAAAAGCCTTAGTCCCTTCTAACCAGCCTTAGGGGCCCTCAATATCCTGCAGTTTGAAGGCTTTGCAACTTGACTTTTGAGGCAACTGCTGCAATAATCATCTATAAAGATGCAGAAGCCCGTTTGTATTGGGACCCTGGCCACTACCACATCTTCCTCCTCAGACCTAGGTGTTACAACCAAAGTGTCTTCTCCCTGCCTACTTTCTTTTTGGAGGGGATGGGTCTGACTCTTTTATTCTCCTAGATACAAGTGAAAGCTAAACCAAAACTAGAAGGAATTTCTACACTTCATAGATCAAGACCCTGTAGTCTGGCAGCTGCCTTTTTTCCAGGTAAGAAGTTAGGATATGTCTCCAAGATTAATTTTAAGAACATCTGAGTCCTAGATCCTCGTTTTTGCTCACACCCATTGCTGCATGATACTATTACTTTTCCAAGCATCCAGCTTTATACCACATGCCTTCCAGGAGCTTCAGTTCGCAGACAGTCTTGTCCATGTTACCCTTAATCTGGACCCATCAGCCTGACCCTCACTGTATGCTCATTACGGGTTATGGGATCCTGTCTGCCAGCCAGTTTTCAGTCCATGTAGCAACATTGGCCTTACCCACATGGCCTTTATCCAAACCAATTTGGAATGGTTTTAAAAGTAAGTCAAAGATACCATGTAAGGAAATTTCTCACTTTTATGTGAGCAGCTACTGGAAACAGAGTAGCTAGAGTCCTGGTCCATTAATAAGTCCCCTAGGTATTAATATGATGCAAACAATGAAAAGAATACTTAATAATTTATAAAAGAATTAGCTACTCATGCCCATATAAAAATGAGACTTATTAAAAAAAAAAACCCCAAACGGTTTAATAGCTTTGTAGTTTCATGAACCAGCAATTTTTGTGCAGCTCTGGGCATTTTATTGATTAAAACCAACAAGTTTTATGTGTTGTATTCAGCCTACAGAACAGTGTGCACATTTTAATGGACATGATCTTTGTTAATATTGATTGCACAAAACAATACATTTGAGTGTGTTCTAATAAATGGAGAGAATGCGCAGTTGATATTTCATTCGTCTATTAACAGTAGTTAGTCATTATGTAAGAGCAGTGAAAGTGTGCTATGCGTAAATTTATCCTTTTTTCACTCAAGAAAAGAACAGAAATATTTAGACTAAGATTTTAATGGCCATTTTGCTGTTTAATTCATGTTTGCAAAAGAAAGTTGGGCCCAGTTCTGTGCAGCCTTGTGTAGTGTGTGTGCCTGTGAATAGAGTTAAGAAGAAGAAACACGTATTTTAAATGGCCCTTGAAAGGTAACCATTTAAAAAAGAAATCAATAAACTAAATACAGCCAGATGCTGAACGTCTCACTGGAGACCAAAATCACTAATAATTATGGGAGATTCAAGGATCCCTACAGTATTTGTATGAAATAATAATAGAGTTCAAACTTATTTCCGCTGACCTTAGTGTTGCTCATTAAAGGTTTTAGGAGAGACCTGGATACAGTCGCATTCAAGCGAGGTGTTTGGAATTAAAATACAGATAAAAGGAAAAAGGTTAATCCAGGTCAAGGGAACAGACCAAAACTGGAATTGCATAAGATTATAGTATCTTTCCTCATTTCTTCAATGGTCAACAGGAGTTAGTTTTAAGTAACACTCTTCCCTGCAAAATCTCCTAAATGAGAGCCTAAACATGGTATTAACTGTCCATTTTTCGGCTTTGTCAGTATCCTTAATTGCTGTACAATGATTTTTGACCTCTAAGACAATTTTGTTTGCCTAAACCCAGAAATGTGCTAAACACCACCTCCAGGAGACTGAGATAAATAACAAGGCACCCCCTACTGCTTATTATATGTTGTAATCATAATAGTTCTTTTCTCCTTTCTCATACCTAATAACGCATGTCGATTGTAGGAAGTGAGTACATCAAAACACACTATGAGCCCATTTTCATAAGAGCGAGTGAACCATGACCCCAGAGCTGAACACTACCAAACGCCAAGGCAGTTGGGTCTGGATCTGATGTGCCTTGTGGCTGGATGTAGTAATAAACCAAACATGAAGTCTTCATCCAGACAGTGGTTCCCTATTCTTCCTCTGCATCCCATACAACGTTCCCTCAAAATGCAAAGTCTGAGTTTTGTGGCTGAGGATGCTGCTACTTAGAGTGGTAGTGAGCAACCAGGAGCACTTGGTTCTACTCCTCACTCCAAAACTCATGGGGTGGCATCAGGCAAATAACTGAGCAGGTCCTTGCAAGCTTCCTCCATGCTTGAAGAAAAAAGAGAGAGATGGAAAGAAAGACAGAGAGAAAAGGACACAGGAATTCTTATATCTATATTGTAATAGCTCTCAGTGTAGCATGTTTTTCGATCTTTGAAAGAAATTCCCATAGAAGGCTATTCTTATAAACAAAGCTAACATTAAAATCATTGGACTTGGGATCAAGCTGATTGAGATTTGCATTTCTTGCTGCTCCAGAGGCAGATTAAGACCTGTTTAAAGTGGACCCCCTGTTAGTGTTGATTAATTTTACACCAGATCTAAATCTAACACCATTCTCATATTATTATATGCAAAAAGCAGGTACTGTACACCCTAACTCACTCAATATTTTGTTTCTGAGTGATGTCAACTAACCTTTCTTGGTAAAACACAGCCCTTTGTCTAAAGCCTGTTCACCATACCGTCCAACTTAAATCCTAAACCAGTTAAACTGTGCTAACCTTTTGTGTAGAGGTGAATTCACCCTCTGTTTATACGTGTAATGATAAACAGATCCAGATCTGAGATTGCAGAAGTGCTTAACAGAAGTACTGAAGCTCTGCATCTGGAGGCTTCAATAAGCAAAACACAGGTATGTTTGCCTCAGTGTATATTTTAGGATGACGAGCACGTTAGAAGCATTTGAATATATTGGTGCGAGGTCTTCTGATCTACAATAACACACGGCATGCAGTGTGAAGTCTGGTTCAGGAGTCTCTTCCATTAAAGACTTCAACCAAACCTGTAGTGTGTAAGCTGGGGTAAGCGACTGTGCTGTATACCACCCAGCTTGCTGCGAGCCAGGGAGGGAAGGGTGGCTGGGTTCTTTAAACAGTTAGACCTAAGAGACGTTTTGAAGTCTTAGGAAAGAATGTGTGCTACAGCACACTAATACTGGCAAACAACAGAAGAGAAACGGATACGGCCAAAAGTTGGCAGATCTTCTCTTGGAATGTAGAGCGGGAGGGGGGAAGAAGCCAAGAATAAAAAGGCTAGGTGTTATTCTTTCCACATGTGTTTTTAGAAAACGGATAGATTTCATGTTTCACCTTTTTCCAGTTTAATGTGTATTTTTTCTTCTGGTTTGGTTTTTGATACTTTTTTTCACCATCCATTGTTCTATTACAGGTCATTTAGCCCTATGTTTAGATGGCTTTGTAACCCAGGTAGTATCCCTCTGCTTCCCATCTGCAAAATCAAAGGCTCATATTTAGTACACTACTAACCATTCACATCTATCCCGCACGCTGTGCATAGATAACAAGCATCCACAGTCTGCTTCTTCAAAAACATCAAAGCCAAACAAATGCCCAGAAGGACAGGAAGCATCTTAAATGGCAATGGCTGGCAGGTTTAAAATTGCCTCATCACAAAAATAAGAATGAAATAGGGAATTTAATCATTCCACAAAAAGTCTTAGAAGAGGGAGAAGGAATGGAGAAACAGTGGTTAAAGGCAATGGTTCATCAGAACAGATCTTCCTGCAGACAAATCTAGATCATCTCTCATATCACATAAATTCCTGTGAGCTTTTCTTTATAGACATCTCCTTCGGTTATTTCCATGTGTGAAACTACCATTTCTGGTGCAATGTTTTCTGGTTCTTTTGTATGCATGTTTGTGTGTTTCTGTCTTTACGTTAGAACACAGTGAATTAGTTTAAGGATTTAATAGAACGGGTTTTGTTATTGTACTGAGGGACAATGGATATATCTGAGAAGTGTCGTGAAGCTGAATGTATTGTTCAGAGGAACTAAGCTTTTTCCAAGGGCAGAGTCTCATCACTGCCCCAGCCTACGGGTGAATGCAGTCTGTGCTACCTCGGTGGGTTCAGTAGCTCTGGGCAGAGTGGTGATCGAGCCACTCTCCAACCTTTCTTCACACTGGGTCATGCTTTACACACGTCCCTACTGTCACACTCAAGCTAATAGAGAATGTAGATCAAATATCCATACCTTCTTGTAGCTTGCCTATCTGAACTATATCTACTTAGCATATACTGTCTATCTTACTGAGTGACCGCCTAGCCCCATTGAAACGCACAGATTTATGTAGGAAGACCATTTTTCTTCTTCACTACCATGGCTAAGAAGCATTATCAGCTGACACTTTCTCAGATAGGAACTTTAGATATTCCCAGAAATGTGTAACTTAATGTAACATTTTTCATCCTGTCAGGTGGAAGGGACACAGCAGTGAATTGCTTCTGTATTTCAGATGTTAGATGAAAGTCACATCCATCTACTGGTACTCTGAGCTGTAGGATACATTTTTCTTTCAAACTCTAAAAAGTAAATATAATTGTGAGTGTATGAGTTGTCTTCTTGGCTGCTCAATAGAGAAGTGACAGTAAGTTTGTGGTAGCACCTTCCTCTTGCTGAACATATCAGTGTTGCAAAACCCAAGAGGCCAGGTAAATGTATGAAAGATTTCCAGTCACAACTCCAGTCCTGCAGGGTATGAGACTTTCAGCTTTTTTTTTTTCCCCTTCAGGACTTCCTGAAAAATTTTTTCTTGCAGAACTTTGCAGTTTACAAGGGTTTGGCTAAGCTTCAGGGAAGAGTCATGTGAATGTATAGGCTCATAGCTGAAAGGAACCTGCTGAGGTTCCCTTTAAGTATCTGGTGAACACCACATAGATACCCTGGTTTTGTAGACCTCTCAAATTGTGTTTAGGTTTTGAAAGTGTTTGCATTCACTAAACTTTCTTCCTATGCTTTGAAACTCCATTTACTTTCTTGGGGAGAGTTTTGGGGTCTAATTTTTAATCAAACTTCTAGCCTCAGATGTAGGGGCAGAGAAAAGCCTCAAAAAAAAAAAAAAGATTTAAATGAATAAGGAAATGCTAGGTATATAGTAGAACACTCACAAAGCCTCCACAAATGAAAATCTGTTTATTTACTAGCAAAGCTGATCAAGTGAAAATTATTACATGTTGTGTTCAAAACTGTCTGTCCAACATTAATTCAACCACTTTGTTTATGTGCATTGCATTGATTTATTCTCTTTGCTCCTATGGATTTTTGCTTCACTTATGAACAAAATTATTTAGAATAGATACACACTGAAAGATTATTTTGGTGCTCAATCCTGATTGTATTTTACCAGCAAAATCCCTATTGTGGTTTTAGAGAAAGGAAGGATTAAATTAATTTAAACAGAATCTTAGAAGGTACTAAACCATTTTCAGATAGAGCTTGGATTTGAAAATTGAGTTCAAATGTGCCTGCTTTGCTAACACACTAACACCACTGCGTAAACTACTAGCAATGATGTTCTGTGCTGTCTCTTTGTCCTGCTTCACTAACGCTGTTCAAGTTGCTCCATCAGGAAGCCTCAAAAAGTGGAATTGCCCCTGATACATCACCTAACTCTAAACCTGTATGTGGGTTGTGCTTAGCTTTCAGTAGGGCAAGGAGACTTTTGTAGAACCTGTTCACATCTGAGTTGCAGAAGTTAAACACAATGAGTTTAGGAAAAGATGGAGTTCCAGCTCGAACTGAGAGTTTCCTGAGTTCTGATTAAAACCAGATGCTGGGTACTGTTATAACATAGAGTTTTATGGGTGAATACAGCAATATTTTATTTCATAAATGTGTGCTTTACAACAAATCTAATGGGAATTGTAAAGTAGTACCTGACAATATCAATGTTTAAATGTCTCAGCATAGCATATTAAAACAATAGCAATTCTTTGCTCATGACACAGCTGAGGTGCAAATCCATACGCTGATACCCTCTGTAAAATGTGTCAGGTGGAAGAGAGAAACAGCCTCTCAGGACAATATTTCAGAGCCAAATACAGTCTCTTATGGGATGTCTTTACAGATCAATTTCTCGGGGCTATGAAAAATTAATGTAAACATTCTTGCAAAAGTCTGTCAGCATTTATGGCTTTGCATTATGTATAACTTCTGTCCATTTATGGCAGAAAGAAACACCACAGTGTGTCATACTGACTTTTCTGTGTTACATGCTAAATGTTGCATCGGTGTGTCAATGGGATTTCGAAGAAAATCTTGCCTAGCCCAACATTTGCTTCTTGGAAAGAATTAATTGCACATCCACATTCTTCTCCAACAGGAAAATCCTATGCAAACCACTTCTTTTTTTTTTTTTTTTTTTTTCCATTGTCTCCCTGCTCTGGGAAGGTGTCCAGCCATGGAGCAAGAAAAGCGAAAGCATCGAGAGATGCACTCCCAGCCAGTTGGTGGGAGGCACCAGTTGGTGGGATGCACTCCCAGTTGGTGGAGCCAACCTGGCAGCTGTCAGTCCGGTTGCTGTTCCCCTGCTTGACCTGTTCATGACAGTACCAGAGCCAGAGGTTGCATCAAGGCCGCTTGAGCTTGGTGCTTCGAGTTTTTACCCCTTATTGCATTTTATAGCAGAGGAAACTGTTGCCTCTGGGGTAAGGCAAGGGCTGGACCTACTAATAGGGGTTAACCCCTAACCTCTAACCCTAACCCCCTAAACAGGGGTTGGAGTGCCATGAGGTGTGGTTTGTGACTGATACAGCTCTACTGGCAAAATTTCCTTACGTGTATGCATATACACAAATTAAACTTTCCTTTAATTGGGGCTGGCAGTGAGGTGTGGTGCAAACCTGGCTTTCTCTTGGCCACCTTTGCTTTTTTCTCTTTTGCAGGAGCTGCTCCCTCTGCTTTCACTGATATTCACCCAGACCCAGAATGAACATGAGCATATGAAGGCAAATTTCAAACCCCCAAGCAGGGTAACATGTAAGCAGCAGATTTAAGAGCTGTTGTGCTTACTCCAAAACATTGGAGGAAAGAGAGCTGACACAAAGCATCAAACACCGTTTTTCTTTAGGAATGAGAGTCAGGACAAAACAGCACTATAAAGTGTCTTCCTCATTTCAGAGTTACAGCGCTCAAAATGTTGCAGTTGTTCACCTGTAAAGCTTAATTCCTCAACTGGTCTTTACGTTTTTGTTCCACATTACAGCTGATATGGCTGAGATGGAAAGTGCTGGAATGGCTTGGTGCCTTCAACCTGTCTCCTTATTTCTGTGCCAGGGAGTCTGTACTTCTATAGGGAGTGCAAATGAAGGCATTATATGGATGAAAGTCTGGATCATCCTGGGCAAGGTCCATCACTGTAACCTTTTGATCTATGGGGGGAAAAAAATGTCCTCTTATGTTAGATCTATTTGGTGTTTGTGAAGACATATGGAGTGAGAATACTGGAAACCACATGCCCGCATTTATCTGAAGGTTGGGGATTACCTTCCTGACGGGTGAGAAAGAAGTTGTCTCAAATCTCATTCAAATGTTTCCTTTGTTTCAGTAAATCTTGGAAGAGAAACAAATTATAGCAAATATGTAATTTTGACATGAAAAACAGTCCAAAGGGGCCCAAAATGAAACCACAAATTCCCTTCAGCTAGGTACAGAGATTGAGCGTGGCCCTCTTGCAAATGATCTGCTTTTGCATGATGAAATTCCAAAGGTTGGTCTCTCTCCTTCTTTTTCTCTTTTTAATTGGAAAAAAGGATCATTGCTCCCCCACCTCATTAAGTCTGCCAGTCTCCTGTGATATTAAATCTCTCTTTCTACTAGTTTAAAGCAACCCTTTCACATAATTTCAAACATATACCAATGTCAGTTTGTTGAGGGTCCATATGTCAATTTGGGGGTGGTGGTAAGAGCAGGACCTCAAGGAGGGGATCTTCATGTTCTGTCAAACTCTTTCTGACTTTGACCTTAACAGAGAAAATATGGCCTAAGGGACTGCACGAAGCAACATAATCCAGCAACTTTCTCTTCTGGTCCCAGGTTCGCCACTTAACTGCTCTTTGATGTTGGACAATGCAGCCCTTTATCCGTGTCTCTTTTCTCTGCTTTATCCGTAGCTCTTGAAACAGCCAGATCTTTGGATTCATGGGACTATGCTCTTGTGCAAAGCCTACTGACACCGTGCCCTGCAGTGCTGTGCCCAGAGACTTGCCCAGGTCCACCCAAGCCAGGGTCGGGGCAAGATCCCCCTGTTAGCGCACCCGGCTGGGCACGGGGCCGAGCCTTGTCACTGCTGGGTTGGGAGCCTGGATGATGCTGCTGCAACGTGGTATGGCTTCAAAATATCCTAGCTGATCCACAAATGTTAATAATAAAAATAAAATGTGTGGTGTTACTGTAGGACGCAGCACCAGTGATTATCTAGAAAATAGCACCTTTATTTTTTTAACATCCACTGAAACTAGGAGAAAAGTGTGCCACTGAAATAGCTATGAAAGCTGCCATCTAAATGATAATTTGCGCCAGCTCCCTAGTCCTGTTTCAAGTTCTAATGTTAAACATGAATATATTTCAGTGAGTGTCAGCTGCCAGCACATTTTTTATTAGTATGTAGGCTGTCACGTCATTGCTCTCAACACTAGAAACTGACGGCAGACTGAGAAACGTAGAAAGCTGCTGCTATTTCGTCATCCTCTCCTCCCCCACCAAAGGTTCCTTTCCTTTATGTTGTACCATTTGAACTGGAGAGCAGCGTTTTGCTTTGCTGTGGATTTACTTAAAGCAGACATTGGTGCAATGGGAATCGGTGGCAGATGTTCTGCTCACAACAGGGACGGCACAGCAACTTTGTGACCGCTTCACTTCTGGTTTTGACTTCTCTGGTATCACCCTTTAGGATGTGCTGGGGAAAAATAAACCACACCCAACCATAAAGTTCCTATGTAAGCAAAATAGGATGTTAGGTTAAACAGTCTGCTAGCACTGACTGAAAGCTCTGCATTAAGGGGCAAGCCGCTTGTTGAACGGGTTGGAAATGGTGCGAAGAGGAATTTGCAAAACAAGGCGGTACGCCTGTGAGCTCTGTGCAGGCCTCCGGAGGGAGGAAGGGAGGGAGGTCTCCTCTTTTATTATCTGATGAACATCAGTCCTTTTGGTCAGACTGCGAGGCGCCTCCTGGAGCTTAACCTCAGATTAACATCTGCTTCATTTCAGTGTCTGTCTGATAGTGATATCAATAAACATCATCATCTTACAGTAAAAACTGATAATTAAATCTGTGCCTGCTGACTCACTATCTATTGTGCCCTGGGGGATAATTGCAGATAGCGCAGATTTAATAGATATTTCACTGAATAATGCTCTTGTAAGCATGATCAGGGATTAACCACATGTAATGTGTATCTACAGATCGTATGAAGTGCAGCCAGAGGCCGGCTGAGTTTTCTTGTGTTGGTTTAGACCTGCTGTAAATGGGTAAGTCCCGTTGACCAGATTTGGACCCATTTCACCAGGATGGTACCTGCAGGTCTGACCCCTGCCTCCTTTCTGCTTTGCAAAGATCTGTGGCAGCTGAAAAGATTGTATTAGAGGAAAAGCACAGGTGAGCATGGTGTCACATTGCATATACATTTGCAGCTAAGAGCTCTTGCACTGCCTAGTAGGAAAACCTACTGACCGGCTTTAGTTGGACAGACCCACTTTTGAGCTACAAAAATCCATTTTTCATGACTTTCCACCAGACTGCTCCATGGTGTCTGGTAAACAGCCTCTTGACCTGATGGGGCTGCACCTCCCACCAGCGACGAGGAGTAAGAAACGTCCTGAAGAAAAACGCAAGGCATGAAATGCTTTGAGCTAGGCGAGGGCTGACAGGCACTTTCTAATGTTACATGTGAGGCCCTGTTAAGAACTGAGCATGGTTCAGCGGGGAGACGCCTCGCCGGCAGAAACAGCTCTCCTAAGGGCCCCTGCCGAAACCAGTGCCCAGCCCCCAGCAGAGTGACTGAGTGGTGCTCCTATCAGCCTCCGTTCGCCACTTGCCCCGTCTCCTGCTGTCAATGCCCTCCTGAACTGTAGAAGTCTGGGGGCCGGAGAGGTCTTAGTCCTGGCCTTGGATAGGTTTATGTAGGTGTTCAATGCCTCTCACTGCCAGTGGTTTCTTTGGTGGTACTGCAGGCAGGATCAGAGCCTTGAGATATGAGAGGTTTGGGTTGGTTTACTGGGAAGGTTGGGTAGGTTTACTGGGGGAAAGAAAGACAAAAACATTAAATAAGTATTTAATTTTGCTGTTCTAAACAGCCAGCCTACATGGTTGTACATTCAGAAAAAGTCACTGTCAGGAAATGAAAATGCAAAGAGTGTATCAGAACAAGAGTGCAACCATGTAGCTCACCATAAGCAAGAGAAAGTGAGATTTTTTTTAAAATTTTTTACCAAATTCTGTCATAGAATCACAAAATCATAGAATCATTCAGGTTGGAAAAGGCCTTTAAGATCATAAAGTCCAACCGTTAACCTAACCTTGCCATCCCACCACAAAACCATGTCCCTAAGCACCTCGTCTGCCCGTCTTTTAAATACCTCCGGGGATGGGTATCAACCACTTCCCTGGGAAGCCCATTCCAATGCTTGACAACCCTTTCAGTGAAAAAATTTTTCCTAATGTCTATCCTGCTGTTTTGGAAAAAAAAGATACAGTAGGGGATGTTAAACTGTTTGCATAAGCACTGATTTTATTTTTTTTTTAGTAAGTAGAAGTGTAAAAAACAGTTAAAATACTTCAATTGTGTGCATATTTATCTTCTTCAGTCTACCAGTTCAAGAGGAGGTTGCACAATTCACCTAATGTCATTACTTCTGGAGATGGATCAAGGGACATAATTTGATCCTTCTGTCATTTGGGCAATGTGTCACTGAACCTGCACAAGGCTTTGGGCTCATGTCTGAAATCTGCGTGCAGGGCATTTAGGTGCTGCTAGCAAGTGGCGTACGCTGGCGCACAGAAAATGTACCTTTGAATTTGGGATCTGCTCTGTAGCCCAGGTCACAGCGCTGGAGTCACACCTGAAACTGCTCCAGGAAGCTTTCAGGGTTTAATCTGAAGGCCTGAATTTGGTGTAGCTTGAGTAGTTTATGAATGAGTATATTTAAATGTCTTTATTAGACATTCCTAGATTGCACTACGGTTAAAGTTTATTTAGATTTGATTAAAAAGCTCAAACACTGACGACCCCCCCAACCTGAAACCCTACAGTTCTGCTCTAACACTGACTGTCATAAGATTAAAGCAAAGGTAGGTGAAGTATCACAGCGATCTAACATGAGAACCCACAAAGTAGGGATCTGGGGACCCATATCTAATGAATCTTTAGAGATCTGAGATAAGCTGTTCCTACTTTAGCTGATCTCCATCATTAAAACAGGTGAGTTTATCACGGATTAATATGTATCATGTTGTGAAAGTCTGATCCTGTTAAAATCAAAGGCAATTTGGCCCTTGATCTTGGTGGGCTATGATTTAAGTTATTTACATAATTTCTATTTTTAAAAAAGAATGATCTGTAGCTCTGTGTGTCTTCAATGCAGAGAGCCAACCAGAGATCAGTAACTTATACCAAGATTTTATGTAATGCTTCAGGATGAGGCCCAGTTGGCAGAGAACTAGGGGACTGAGGAAAGATAGCGGGACACATTTGTCAAAGTTTCCATTGACAGGACAAATCTCCTTTGCTGAGGTTGAGGCTAAAAGCTTTTGCTTTACTTTTCCCATGTGGATGGTCCCTGTGGTTCAGCCATGTGCATTAGCCCATTTAGCTGCCCAAATGCATCTGTTTGTTGAGAGAAGGGAGAACCCCTTGCTCTTAACCCCCTCCCCAGAGGAGAGGAGGGGACACTTGAGCTTTGTTTGGCTTAGCCTGTTTATAATTGTTTTTTGCATTAGGAAAAGAAACTTTATGTGTAGGGCCAGGTAAGAGAAGCAAAGCTTTGGGGAGACTGTGTGTGGTCTTGGAGGGTCTGAATTTCAGATTGTGCCTCACTGCAGGTTCAGGGGTCTCCTATCCTGCAGCGATGCCCTGAGCAACTTGGAGGGAACCAAGGGCTCCCCCACCGCTGCACTTTGAGCATGTGGGCGACCTTGCTCTTCGGCTCTTGGGGGCATCCTCACTTATAAACTGGGGATAGGGTACCAGTGGTGGGACAACCCCATCCTGCCCTACTTGCTGAATCTGAAGCTCAGACAAGGGCTTGCCTTTCCTCTGGGGCCATGTCTTGTGGGTTTGCAATGCCACTGTGGCTTCCTCCCTGCTCCACAGGCTGGTGGACCCCATGAGGGTATTTAGCAGGTCTAGCTTTACCCAGCATGCAAGACCACTGTGCTGCTTTACAGCCTGGGGAGGGACAGCTTCTGGTAAGTGGAAGAGCTTGCTAGAAAAAGTGGTCTTTGGCCTGACCGAATGCCAGCATACGCAAAGTTATACCATGCATCTTCCTCCTGGCATGGGGTCCTGGGCTGTGTGGGCAGGCACGGAGCTGGCCGGAGCAATGGAGTGGGAGAATCCCAAGCAGCTGGGATTGATTGGGTAATTCATGCATGTTGGTTTGAACATAGAAAGAGCTATAAAATGCCAATTAATATTGTGATGTGTCTAACAGCCCTTTTTAATTTAATGGTGCTGTTTTCTTTAGTGTGCATTTGTAAAGGACTGCTGGCAAAATGGACTATTATTGTTAACATTCAGAAAGGAAAATTTTGGGTTATGTGTCCAGTGCTGTCTTGGAAAAATTGTATCTGATAACTTGCCCGATTAAAGTGAGACCAAAATTAATGGAGCAGGGCTTATATTAATGAAGCAGAGCCAGTTCATGGCCTTTGCTCTCTGAGCCCTTTTGAAATTTCTGGAAGCACACAGATCCCCCCGAAACCTTTCTACTTCACTAAATGCATTTCAGTTATGTTCCTTAAAGAAGTAGTAGCTCAGTGTGCAATATTATTGGCCTGTATTTATATTTATAGAGAAAACACTTCCATCCAAACTCTTAAGTGCTTTACTGATGTTAATGAATCCTGGCTGGAGAGAAACATTATTTGAATTTATGAACAGGGCATCTGAGGCATGGGGAGAGTGAGTTATTTGCGTGAGTTAATGCACTAAGCCTGTGGCATATCCCTGAATGGGAACCAGGGGGCTGCTGTGAGGAGTCCTCGCCCGGCACTGATACCCCGCTCCCGGGAGCCTCCTGCAGCACGCCAGTCTCTACTGGTGTGGCAGAGGTCCCCTGGGGGTGGCAGCCAGCCAGCAAGGGGTACGGGAAGGCAGCTGTAGCTTGCTTCTGGACCTGGGGACCAGCTCACTCCTGCAAGATTTAATTCTTCTACAGCACTAGTGGAAAAGCACTAACATCCAGCCCCTGCAACGCATGACTGCATTGACTGAAGCTGGGCAGCTTCTAAAATGTGCCCATGGCTCAACAACACCCTCATGGATCATACTGGCATTAGCCCTCCTCTGTCCTTCTCTCCTTGTCTTCAGTGCTCTCACACCCAAAGTAAAAATGGCAAACCCTTGCTAAGGTGTTGCTGCTTCTGCAGATTTCATGGTGCATTTTCATTGCTTTCACTGGTTTCTGGTTGGGCTGGAGCTTCCACAAATAGACACAGGTGGTAGAAAAAAAGTCACTCGTGATACTGGGATTTATGTCTAAAATGGGAGCGCTTCCCAGTGCCTAGGTCTCCTGCTTGCCTCAGCCAAACCTGTCGCCATCTCTTGGTGAGACCTGCACATCTCCATACTGCTGGCACCCTGGTTTCCAAGCGATGGAAACCTAAGCGCACAGGGGATAAAGGAGCCGTGGCAGCCTCAGCCAGGTCCCCGCGTGGATCATCAGGGCAACAGGACCCTGGGCCGTGCAAGTGGCACGTCTGCCAGAGAGGATGAGCGTAGTCCGAGAGGCATTCAGCAACGGCTCCCCCAATCCCAGCATGGTCCTACAGGCCTTGGATTTTTCTTTTCATCCATTTGAAGCATATCACAGGAAGCTCAAGGGTTTGTCTGATAAGGGAGGCATGACAGCATGATGGCAGCCTGCGGGTGGCTGTTTAGCAAGGGAATGGCACAGGCTCTCTTCCAGCAGGTGGTTTTCCGCAAGCGTGGGGAATCAGCAGAGAAATGATTTGTAAACGACTTGTTATTGAGAAGGTGTCCATTTCCTTTCTAAACCCTGTGCCTGGTTCCTGAGTTACTGCTCTCATTTTCTGCATCTGAGCACCAGAGGGGTTGCTCTGAGGCAGCAGCCAGATGGATCCCTGTAAAGGTAGTGGCATCTCAGGTGTTTCACATTGGCTTTACACTACAAACTGTTTCCTCCCTTGTTTTCTCTTTCATTTTTTTCCCAAGCAATAAGCATGCCTGGTACTGACATCTAGCATATCAAATTGCACAAATTCAGGTTGCAAAACCAGGGAACTTCTCCTCTGAAGCTGTAAAATAAGGTATTATTAAAAGCCCCAGCCTGACAGTGCCATTAAACAGCGAGGTGTGAACTAATTCATGTAACTTAAAAACCTGTGCAGTGTTTCTCCCAAAGCTCACATCAAACCTCTGTGAAAGCATTGGGAGAATTTGGCAATTTGACATGTATTTGAGAAAATGAATAGTAACAGCCCTGAATATGTTGGGGAATTTGTGTAGAGTTTTTTCCTTTTTGGGAAAAGAGGTATTTAAAGAAATTTTTTTGTTATATTCTCCCCAAATTATCAACTGGGAAGAAATTTGATGGCATGCACAAGAGGAATAGAAACTAGAGCTGTTGTTTTAATGTGGCAGGTAGGATGGCGGAAAGGTAAAGAACTGATTTATTTTCTATCTTGAAATGTGTAAGTGGAGAAAAAAAACAAGAGGATTTGGGGGGCTTGATTTAGAAAGAAGTTCTTTGTCTTACAGGGAAAGTTGAAGATTCATGTTCAAAACATTCAATAAGTGTTTGGCCACAGCCAGTTTTTAATCCTATGGGCTAACAGGAAATAAAGTGGGTAAAGCTTTATAAAGTTTAAAAACCTTACAAAGATATTTGGGTAGCTATCAAGAGCCTCTATAAACTACAAGAGGCAGCATTATGACTGATGCAAATGCTGGGCTCTGAGTGGTGGCTGAAGGCTTTTCTTTTGGAAAAGCAGGACCCCACTGAGCCGCAACCTGGATAATCTGTCCATGGACAACCAGCTGTTAACTGTATCTCTGAAAAACTAGCTGTTTAGTCTGCCAAGGAGTTCAGTGTCTCTCAAGATTTCAGCGTGCATATCTTGCAGAAAGGCCAGGAAGTTGGGCTCTAAACTCTGTTGGAGGCACGTCATGTAGTTTTTATTTGTACAAGAATTGTGTGCTGGGTTTTGGTTTGGGGTACTTCAGTGCTAACATCTTTCATTTTATTGACTAAACCCTTTGTATGTAAGGTTTTACATGGATTAAATTAAGATATAACAGCTGTTGTTTAGTCTTATATTTAAAGAAAAGAAGCTGTAGCATTTAAATAAAGGAGAGCAACAAGCATATACCCGGCGGGGCTGTCACTTCAGATAAGTGCGAAGGCAAGTTCTGCAGCGTGCTAACATGGAGAGCTGGTTTCTTCATGTATTACTTCTGCTCACTACTTGGTATAATCAGGAATCCAGGAGCTGTTTAACCTGACTGAGTAGAATAAAAGCTATATTGAGGTATAACGCTGGTAGGTGTTCACGGTCCAATATATATCCCCTAATACAGAGGGAAACAGTGACTCCAATCTGCATTCAGCACATAACAGTAAACACAGATCTGGTTATTTACCATGTTCTAAAAATATATAGATTCAGTAATAACATATATGCCTGGATGACTGGATTAATCTTTTCACCTGGATTTATGAATCTGTTAACAAGCCTTCCTATACTTTCTGAAGGAGGCTGATATATACACTGTAATTTAATCATAAAGATTTTGCCCTCAGCACTATCAACGAGAGGCCTTGTTGCTGGCTGAGGGTGTATAGCTGTATGCCGGAAAGTGGGTATTGCAAAAACACGTTTGCCATGAATTAACATTTGAGTGAATTTTGGCAGCTAGTTTTATGTCTGGCTTTGTCTGTTCTCCGGTAAAAAACTTGTTTGGGAAAATACCTGAGAAGAGTTAAATTCAAATTCTAACGCAAAAATATTTAGTGAAGCAGAAATGTATATAAGCTACGCAATCATTTTTGCTCTCTCAGCCAAGGGCTGGAACCAGTCCCAAGCGTGACCCACAGCTGAGCAAGCCTCTGTCTGGAACATTAAGTATTTATTTACAAGCTGATCTGATAGATAATTATACATGTACTTATTGAAATAATTGGTAAATTAAACAGTTGCATGGATGTTTGCAGGCTGGAGTTTACAACTAAAACTTCACAGAGCAAAATAATTCCTTTGGCAGTGGTAGCACAAGAAATACATTTGAGGAAGTCACAACTGGTCTCAAACATTCTGCAGATGGAAAGAGACTCTTACGTCACGGGATGTGTCATTCATTGAGAATGAGATGTTCCAGCTCCCACAGTAGATGAAAGACAGAACTTAAACCGATCAAAAATTACACAGAGCTGTAACTGTGAGGCTTAAAATTCAAGTAGGTAAAAGCTCAGAAGTGAAAAAAGAGCTGTTTCCACATGGCTGAATTGAGATAACAACTTGGGATGAGACCCCTTTGACACAGCCTTGGTCCAAGCAAGAAATTGCCAAATTTGCAGAGTGCGTAGGGTGAAGGTGAAGACAAAAGGGTAAAGTTAGCTGCATGGTTTCAGACTTCAGCAAATGCTTTGAAAGTCAAGCAGCTGAGCTGTGAAAGCTGCCTGATTTTTCTTTTGTCTCCTGTTTCAAGGAATTTAAAGAAGGAACTTGGGAAATGTTGTGTTAGCTACCACTGCTGACCAAGCCTTGTGAGGGTTTTTTGGTCAAAAAGTCAGTGAGCTTTAGCAGTACGCTTTGAAGTGGGTTTTGCTGATCTGTTTGATTTCCACCTGGGCTCTGAGATCAGCTGGCAGGGAGAGACAGCGACTACACCAGCAAAGCGGAAAACAGTGCCTCTTCTTCTGTCTCAGAGGAGTCAGATCTTCATTTTTGGAGCAGAAAGCCTGGTAAGTGTGCTCTGTATTCACCCCTTTCAGGATACCACTGCACCTGAGCCTTCACGATCTCAGAGGGTTAATCCTTGCGAAGGTCCGATAAAGCAGGATAGTACTATTATTCTCATTTTACAGATGGGGAAGTCAGGAAGAGTAAGTTACTTTTGTCCACTGTCAAAAGCGTATTTGAGACAGAAAGTTGAGTCCCATTATCTCACACTTTGCCCACAAGGAATACACATTCCAGAAAATGTCATTTGTGGGCTCAGATTAATATACTTATTTACAATGTGTTTGTCAAAAGAAAGGAACATTATTTATTTTCATTGATTTCCAGGTGTGATCGTTCCCAGAAGGCAGTTTGGACAGCTGTACAGGCTGCTTCTCCTCCAACCCCATGATGCTCTTCCATGAAACTGTGCTGCCTCTCCTGCAGTCTGATCAGTCTCTCTCTTCTCCCACATCTTGATGCCCCTCTGCCATTTTTGCCTGTGCTGATAACGTTCGTTGAATTTCTTCCTCTACTAATGACTCCATATGCAAAGCTATATTTAGAAGCCTTTCCTTGAGTGCCTCGCCTCACGTTCTTTTCACTTAAGCCCTCACAAAATTACAGGGCTCCTTTCTCCTCAAGTACATGTTTCAGCTGCTTTTTACTCTCACCCTTCAATGGGTTGTGGACCTTTCCTCTCCAGTTCTTCACTTTGCTTGCTTTCTCTTTTGTCTTTGTGAGATGCTGTCACACAGTTTCAGCCAGCCACGTGTAGGAAAGATTTATTGCAAACGAATGATAGTCCCTGTGTTTATTTTAGTTGCTGTCGTGTTTAGTCTCTATCACATCAGAATGATTGGCTGCATCACTGGCTCTCACAGGCCAGTGTTATAAAACATTGCATGGTGAAGATAATGCATGGCGTTAAATGTCGTTTTCAGCATGTGTTATAAAACATTGCATGGTGAAGATAATGCATTTGGTTAGTTCTGAAACATGAAACTCCTCTCACCAGCTGTCAGGAAGAACCTCACATAGATTATATAAATGACTTTGTTGTGGACAGGCTAGATGCTGAACTCATTGGTTTGTGCCATCGTTAACCGCTTAAGCAGAAGTGCCTGACAAGAAAATTCATGCCAACAGTATAACATAACTTGGTTTACTACCAAATCAGGTGATAACAGCATTCAGTTTTGTCCAGCAAGCACCCACAGGGCTTCCACTTCTTGCATGTTAAAAGCTACCCCTGCTGTAGACAGCAGCTCACTGAAAAGAGCTGTATTAACTGATGTCCTAATGCATTACTGAGCACCTGGGCAGGAGGCATCCCTTGGTGCAGCTTAGATACTGAGGCGAGACCCCAGCAAGGAGAAGGGGCAATTGGGAAGTTTTCCTTGAAGTCAAGATCCAGCTGAAAGAAGGCAACCCATAATGATGGAGATTGTCTAAAGAACCAGATAGCCATGGGGACCTATCAAATGTAACCAGGGAGAGGTTTTGGCTTTGGAGGTGCTTGGTTGAAGGTGACACACACAATACTGAGCTAAACCAGGGCAAGGAGGCTGTAGTGCTACAGATTTATTTCTCAGTATCTCTCTCTGAACAGAGTAAATGATTCTTTAACCTCACATTTTGGAAAATAATCATCTTTACTTTTACTCTAGGTATTCTCTGATGCCGAGTGATTTCAAGGTGGTAGAGCAGCACGCTCAATTCACTAGGACACATGGGTTTTATTCTCCAATCATCTCACCCAGTTTAGACATTCCTCAGTATTGGAGGATCATGTCCATAAAGCTGAAAGGATTGGTAATACCAGAAGTCTCTTGGGGAATGGCATCTCCCTTGGCCAGATCAGAACCTCCTCAGCATGCCGTGGGACATTAGGAAATAGCCTGAAACTTGGTAGTCCTCCAAAGTTGTGAGAAAAGGGCCTTCTCCTCACCTCATTTGTGGGATAGATAAGGTATGTGTTCATCAAAGCATGCTGCTTTTAGAAAACCCAGCCACTTCTGTGATTCACGTTGTGTTGGTCAGGAAAAGGGCTGCCTGCTGAAGGGGGGGCAGCTGATGGAGAACTGCTTCGCCGACTTGTCCGGTTTTTTTGGCAGAAGAGGGATGATTCGGTAGTTTTATGTGTTGCTTACATGTCAGGCTGGTCCAGCAGAGGGGGCTTTTACACAGAGGAGAGACATTTTTTTGTGTGCAGTTCCTGACATCCAGGTGCAAGTGCTCCTGCAGCAGGAAACAGCGGTCTGACCAGAATTCACTTACAGCACTCAGTATGGAAACACAGTAATGGGTTTATTAGATTAAATTTGTGACGCAGGAGACATTTGGTATTTCTTATTTGTGCCTGGTCCAGTAATGTGAAAATGACTGATACAGTATTGTTATGCCTGATAACAAAATGTTCCCCCGTCGTCACTCCACCTCCCCAACCACATGATGCTTCAATAACTGCTGTAAAATATGCTCATGCCAAAATTTAGGAGCAGTGATATGATCTTGGAGGAAGTAATGATCTAAAACCTCAAAAGGTTTTAGAATTAAATTTATGCAGCACCTAGAATTGACCCTCTATAACATAGAATAAGCTTTATTTATTGTTCTGAAATGTCTTGCTTGATTTTGAAGTTTGTTGCCTGCGTGTAGACAATTAAAACTCCATGAAATGAAAATTGGTCATTTGTGCAAGCAGGGCCTCGGTGGATAAGAGAAGCTTAGGACCTTGGTTTTGACTGCTAACCCCACTCCTTGCAGCCAGCCCCACTGTGGGTATGCTGCCTTCTTCAGATTCCATTTATACATCCCCAAATCATGTGCCAGACCTGAGAATAGCCATACATGTGCTTTACAGCAGCTCCTGGCTCCTCCTCTAGTCACCCAGTCTCTGTGCATAGCCATTAATAAATAAAAAAAAAGGCAGCTATTTTATTTCATGCAGAGGCAGATCTGAGTTATGACCAAAAAATTAAGACCTTTTCAGATATTCTTGGCGTGATCGAAGGTTTGGTACAGATCATTTTAGATGCAGAGTGAGAAATGATAGTTCAGCTAAGGTGGCTTCTACTGTGGAGTGACCCTGGCTATTAAAATCCAGACGTGACTCCCGCTGGCTCTGTATGTCCCTGTGTGATGTATATTTTAATCTGCTGCTGCTTGCAAGCCGTCCATCTTCTAAGATTTCTATATGCTGCTGCATACACAGTGGTAAGTATTCTGGGCAGACTCATCTCAACATCTTAATTGTGTTCATTTTTTTGTAGTTGCTGGTTTGGTTTTTGCTATAAATGCAGCCTTTTCATTTGAACTGGTTTGCAACCTGCACATTTCTCGGCACTGCCTCCATCAAATAGGGTATTGTCAATAACATTCAACAAGAAGTATGATTTAACAGACAAGCATGACAAAAAATTTATTTTGGGAAAGGAGAAAGGTGTGGGACATCCTTAAAGCCTTCCCAAGAACATTGTAGGAAGGCTGTGGTTGCTGCAAAGGAAGAGTTGATAGGAAGGTGAAACTTGCATTTCATGAGAACCTCCCCCTGCAACTCACATTCAGAGTGATCATTTTTTCCTGAACACTTCTGTGCACTGTAATTATTATTAGTTTGCCAAAAATTTACATCAGGAAGTCCATATACTGATGGAAAAATCCAGGAAACTATCTGAGATGTTGGACCCAGGATTCTGCAAGGCAGAGGCATTTATACAAGGGAATGCAGGTGAAAGAGGTTAAGTTTGTGAGCTGCTTCCACAGTGGAGAAAGGACACAATGTTTGAACAGAGATGGAATGCACTTGCTTTGGAAAAATGCTTGAACAATTTGAATTTTTTGGCACCCCTTTCCCCCTTTTAAGCGTTTGACTCCCAGTGACGTATTTTTATGAATTACAGCACAGCCACAAAGAATAACAAGTTAGCACAGCATAGTTTGTTCAAGTAAGCCAAATCTGACAGTGCTTCTCTCGGGTTCTTTTTTCTGACTCAATTTTTTTCTTCCTGCTCAGGCACGTCCAATAGCAAGTAGCAAAACTCCAAAACTTCCTGTGCAAGTAAGAAAATGAGCTTTACTTACTAAACATATTATTTTCATATAGCAAGTTTTCAGTGATGCACAAAGACCATGCATTGCAGTTTAATACTGAAACCTCTTCATCAGGTGTAGTCCTGTGCTATCTAAGTTGTGGTAGTGGTTTAATCCTTCATCTCCATGCTGAAGCTCAGTAGGAAGACACGAGATACCCCATTATGTTAAAAAAGCCCCCAAACTGACACCTGGTCTTATACCTAGCACAGAATACGTTAACATTTGCTATTGAAAATCCGTATAAATTCTGCCACCATTGCTGACCCAGGGTAACTACTGAAGAAATATCAGTTGCTTTTTAGAGAGTTACTGGTTTTCTGCTATAATTTGCTATTGATTTCATACATGACATGTAGTCTGATTATGCTTTTAATACAGTTTTGCCTAGTAGCTGCTTGAGGGTTTCTTTTGGCTATTTTCTGTAAGTTCAGTATACTTTCTTGGTCATATCCGATCCTCTGGAATAAAACCCATCTGTTCATTTTTAGAAAGTGAACTTTTGGAGCTTTATTACCAGGCATACAACTTGGTAATCATGAGTTTTATGTTTCTTAGCAAATGCTTTGTATGGCTCTAGCTTGGAAAAAAAATGCCAGGAAAACCCATTGAGGATTGCAATAAAAATCGTAGAAGAAACACAGAGCTGAAAGGCAATCCAATAGATTGCCTGGTTCTTTCTGCTCCAGGATAAGACCAATTACCTTTATAATAATATTGCATTCTGCTATCATACTATATCTCCCTAATACATTCTTCAATACTTCCAGTGATGGAAACACCATGCCACAACCTTCCCATAGAATCCACTGCAGAACTTCACTTACCTCTTACCTTGGAAGAGTGTCTGCTATAAATCCTTCACTCATTCCATGGATGCTTTGAAATTTAACAGATGAGCATGAAAAGGTCAAACCACCTGTCTGCTTCAGAATAAAACTTTCTAAATTACCTTCCTCAGAATGGCAGTTTTGCAAAACAAGTATCACTGAAAGTGTTGGGGGCTTTCTGTTTTAAGAATAATCTGGACTATGATCAAGAAACATGATTTTGTTTTAGCAAATGGCAACATGACAGTGAGTAGTGAAAAACGTCCCCAAAAGAAAAACCTTTGTACATCCTGTGAAATGAAAAATAAGATTGCAACTTGTATATACATGCATGATTATGTTTGAAAACAGAATTACTTTCCTATTCATCTCCAGAGAGGGAGCTACTCTGTGGTTTGAAAGATTCAGAAGCAGCTCCACGAGTGACACTTCACAAAGTTTTGAAATGACTCAACAGCACAGAACAGGATGTTCCACCATGTTCAATTGTTTCGACTGAGAGCCGCTATAATATTTTAAAAACTACCGCTGCCTCTGCAAAAATTCCACCTATCCGCAGGATGTCTTTTTAAAGCATTAAGGTAAAGGAAGAAGACCACTAGGGAAAAAAACCCAAATCTCAGCTGATACATATATAGCTAATGATTGAGTTGCTACCTGTAACTTAGGAATAGCAGAAAACCACTCATCCTTGTTTGCTCTTTATCACACTGAATAGTTGCTGTGTTTGGATAAATGGGAGTAACTTTTGCCAAGATTTTCTATAAGCTGTTTTTGAGGTTTGCTACTCTACAGGAAAAGTTGTACTGCAGTGAATTAACAGACAAGCTCAGCCTGCATTGTGGCTTGGTACACTGACAGGGGGGAAAAATATGGTCAAAGCATACCTGCCGTACGACTATCAGAATAGCCTACCATCAAAATTTGACATAAAACCAGATAGCCTACTTTTGGGCAGTGGGCAACTAACTCAAGACTTGGCTGTCTCATGGCAAAACCAGCCAGCCCTGCAAATTAGGTGAGGCTTGCAAACGCTAATTCAACACAGAGGTTTACTCCGCAGGCATGCAGGAAGCATCTTCAGCACCTCGGGGTTTTCTGGGAAGAGCATGCCTAGGGCCAGAAAGACCTTACTGACTAAAACTCGACCAGCCTGGCACTGAGAGCAAAAAAACTGGCAGGGGATGAACTTCAACTGCCAAATACTTGCTCAGAGCCTGGCAGTCCTGCTGTGTATCTGCAGTTGTACTGCCTGGCTGGATTAAAACCGAGGAGAAGCTCGTTACCACTGTCCCGGATTACCTGCTAAGCTCCTACACCAGTGTGCTGCACTACCCCGTATGCTAGGGGTATTAGCAGGTTAGTAGATAAGCCTAGGAGTCAGATATCCTCCTCTTCCTCACTCTTTTTCCCTGGATTAAAAATAGAAGGATGAGCAATGCTGGTTTATTCCTGCAGAAGGGTTTTGGGGCATGGGCAAACAACCCAAATCTAATCTGCTGTGTTTTACACACAGATATCGCAGTTAATGCTATGAACTTAATTGTAGTGATGCTCCTTGATCTTGCTCCATTTGCAAGATCTTTACAGTCTTCACAATAATTGAGTGATGTCTTAGAATAAGGATCCTTCCCTCATTTTCTGGGGGTGTCAATTTAAGCTATTTGTTTTATTAATAATATAGCTTTTTTTTTTTTTTTTTAAATATAGCTGCTGAAATTCCATGTGGTAGCCAAGCTATTAGGAAAGATGTATTTGCTTCGGTATACTTTATATCAGATTCCCAGAATATAAATAACGACATCATAAGAAAGAAAAATAGTGGTTTCTATTCCCAAACGCACTTTGAGTCTGTATGTTCATTCTTTCTTTGATCGCTTCATTAAAGATGGAGATGTGATTGATTTGCTCTACTTTGTTCTGGCCTTACCAACTTCATAAGATGTGCAATTGTCATGAATGGGTGCTTTAGATTGCTTAAAGAACCACTGTCAAAGTTGTCAGCAAAAGTGGTTTTAATACGACGTTGTAAAAGTGCAACTTAACAAAGTTCGATGACGAGGTTTATTCTATTACTGTACGGCACAATTATTTGTACAATGATTCAAAACTACCAAGACAAAATCAAAGTTACCAAGGCACAAATCAAAGTTACCAAGACAAAATCCAAGTTACCATACTAGGAGGCTATGCATGGTATCGGTTCTTTATCAAAGAACTGCTGTTAGTAAAAGACTTCTCTGCCTCACGGAGCAACCTTGAGATGTGTCCCAGCTCCAGGGGAGATCACTGCCATGCAGCCACGCTGCCTAGCAGGGAGAGCTCAGAGAAGGCTCGCTTAGGCTGTCATACTTATGGAGTAAAGTGGTTGGCTCATAGTCAAATTGCATGTGATGGGAAAGGTAAGCATGAGACTCCTTGTACCCACAACTTTGTTTCTTGATAAATGAGTCATGGAAAAGCCATGTGTTGGGAAATATGGAAAACTCATATGTTAATTGCATGATTGGTGTTCCAAGCTCATATGCATTGATGCTCACTGTGTCACTGTGCTCCTTTGTGGGTTTTCAGAGAACAGATTGAAACTAGAGTTGTTCTTGGCCTGGCCATGGCTCAGGCCTTTGCCTCCTTTGGAGCCTGTACCAAACTACTGATAGTTTGGTTAAAGGGTCGACTGCATCTGTCACAGTGATAAAAAGGCTCCTCAGAAAGGAGAAAAAGGAAAGTGAGAAGGAAAGAAAATTCTGAAAGGTTTCCTGGCACTGTGAGTTGAAGCAAAGAGATTTGATTATGACACTTCTTCCAGTGGCAATGCATAGACCTGCAGAAACCAAGTGTTTAACGTCTCTTGGCTGATGTATTGCCATATGCATTGAACTGTCCTAACAGGAGCACATGCCATTCATGCTACTCTTCAGACACTTTACCTGGCTTGTGCTGGTCCTTTTTGGGGAGGGAAGGATCAAAGATTGCTCCCTTAATTCAGAAAAAAATGCCTTGTTCCTGCTAAAATTCCTTATGTAGTTGCATAACTGCTCACCTCTGCCAATAGCACAATATACGGGCTCTTCCTAAACTGAGGGAAACAAATACCTCTTTTCCTTCGTTCCTTTTTTTTGCTTTGTTGGTTTTTTTTCCTTACAATCATATATTAATTCTTGTTCCTCCTTACCACATTTTATGTCAGCATAGTAATTTCTTTTCTCAGTGACTTTAACTCCAACTCAGACTCTAACTGCTGGTCCTGTGATCAGAGTCTGTCCTCCTACACTGTAGCTCAACAGAAAAAAATAACATCCACAGGCAGCACAGGTATTACAGCAACCTGCTTCCTTTCTCGCCTAGGCAGGATGAAAAAACTTATAAATCCATTAGCCTACAATAGACAAGTGCTGAACAAAAGGATTTGCAAATAGCACAACTTCACAGCATTTGAGTCAAGTTACCATAACACCACTGCAGACTAATTTCTCCAAAGAGCTTCTCATTCTCATCATTCTCAAACACATTGCAGTTGTTGGGGTTTTTTTCCTACTATTTAAAAAAAAAAAAGGAATACCCCTTCCTCCTCTCCTGGGAAGCCCTGCTAGCAATTTCCCACTACTTCAAAAGGAAAAAGAGAAGAAGAGAGGAGAGATGTGATATGGAAAGGAGAGAAATTTGTGGTAGTTAGTCCCATGCTGTGAGATGAACTCATGCTCACTTGAAGGTCCTGTTCTAGTTAGAGCCTCTGTTTGCTCTTCATGCCACCTTTCACTACATTTATTCCAGTCTCATGCATCTGTCTTGACTCTGGGTGAGGGGGGGTTACACCCTTAGAGGCTTAGCCCCCCTTCTGTCTTTATCATTTCCTAATGATAAAGAAGGCTGGTCTGTCCCCTGCCTCCTGACTTTCTGGGCAGCTCCTTCAAGGACAAAGTTTCACGAGACATTAAGAACACCAATAGGTAATATTAATCTATGGAATATAAAGAAATTTTTCTTGAAAAAACTTTTAAGAGGAAAACTGACACTGGTACACTTAATCCCTAGTGAATGGGAAGAAACTGTCTAGGAACCTTTTTGCCTTAATGTAATTTCCTGAATCTTCTCAAGTGGATGCTGTTGTCTTTGCCAAATTGCATCGGGTGAGTATTTCCCCACTGACTTGCTGGCTGGCCTGTATTATTTATGCAGCATGAGGAAAAAAATTGTCAGCCTTGCCTTCTTTCTTTTGGCTTAGCAGCTGGCTGTAGCTATAGGGATCAAGTCCATTGCTTTGATGCTATTAGCTGGTTGCACTGCCTTGCTAAACCACAAGTTTACATGAGCGCCGCCTACTCTATTATATACCCCCCTCAATTGCATAAACACCATGTTTAATGTGGAGAGCCCCCTGGGGTTAGCTCATACTTGTTTGTACTTCGTAGGTGTTGAGGACTAACCCAAAAGTGATGTCTGGGACCTGCAATGTTGTTTCTTGCATCGGATGAGAGAAGAGAACCACTGGGTTGACCTATCTACCATGTAAGTGCAATCTCCTCCCGGCCTGCTTGCCTGGGGCAATGGACAGGAGGAGTCAGAAGAGAGCGAGGATGAAAGGGACCACAAGTGGGAGTGAGGATGTGCACCTGAAATGCACAGTCTTAGTAGGAGACATAGAGGGACCTGACCTGACACACGGCCACAGCAGCTGAGAACATTTCCACTGCGCTGTCAGCTCTAAGCTGACACAAGTTTCCCTGGTTCAGTTTCCCCGCTGGTGTTCTGAACGCTGCCAAAGGAATCGTAGAGCCTTGATTGTCTCTAGAGAATGGTTTTGTCCATCCCCTTACGTGCAAGCAGCCAACACTTGCATCCCTGTCCTACTGCCCTTTTCCTTAATGGGGAAGGATGCTAGCAGGGGGCACTAGGGATGCTTCCCACCACCAGAGCCCCTCTGGGTGATTGAGCCTCTCAGAGGCACTGGCCGGCAGAAACTCCCGGTAATCCCGCCTGTCTGCTCCACCTGCCAAAGGGCAAGAGCAGGAGTGAGACTGCACGGCTGTTGGGCAGGGCTTTTCCAGAGGTGTGGAAAATGCTGCTGCCAGACCCTGCTCTGCTTGATTGATATCAGTCTTGGTAAGAAAAGGCGTTACTCATCAGTCAGACAAACCCCCAGGCTACTAATTGAAGGGTGAGTGAGCAGAGCAGGTTTTCTTCACAGCTTCTGCATGCTTTCCTTTTATATATAAAGTGTATTTATGGGAGTAGGAATGTGAACTATGGTCATTTATACAGGAAAACCAAATCCACCAGGCCATCAGGTGAGCCGCTCCATTGCAAATTTTCTCTGGTCTTCCATGTAACAAATTTTAACTACCCAGCAGGAAGCAGCTATTTAATGTGTGTAAAAAAATGGAACTGAAAAGTGCTTAGGGAAGCTGCGGGGCAAGTGGCATTGAGCCAGCACTTACTCCGTTCCCTTTCCCTGGATTTGTCATGTTTAGTGCCTGTCACCTTGTCCTGCTGCGTGAGGATTTAGAGGGGAAAATCAGTTCAGTTAACCTTTTTTCCAGAATTTCTGAGAACTCCTTTGAGAAAAGTCTGCAGGCAGGAAGAGAAACATGACTTTTTTTTTAATTTGAAGGCTATAAATTTTATCCAAGGGACTGACATTTTACTAGCTAGTGAAGTAGGCTGATTAGCAAATTCATGAGTCTTGCTTTCACTCATGCAAAAGAAAAACAGGGCAGCTCTCACTTTCCAGACCCACAGTGCTTTTAGCAGGGTCTCTGCACTCAGGGTCGTGTCCCACAGAGCATCCAAATTACTGTTGTGATTTCTTTTGCATTTTGCAGTATTACATGGCACGACCGACCACGCTGCTATGCAAGCGCAGGGCTGCAGCCCAGCTTCATCCAGCAATCGGCTGGGCAGGCACCAGGCACGCAGAGCAGGCTGGGTCCATGGCAGGTCCTATATTCTGCCACAGGGCACCATATTTCCAGTGCTGTACCGCCTGCAAGCATCTGTGCCAGTTTGGAGACTCGCAATTTAGATGGGTGCCTCCCACCTTCCTTCTGAAGCAGGGAGCCCTCAGGTCCCCAACACAACTCCCTCCATCACTGCTTGCCAAACCCTTCTTTCAAGGGGTAGTAGGAAAGCAAGGAAGCCTATGGGCTTTTACTTGCACAAGTACATGGGTGTATGCTTCACGCGCTGCCCACTCCCAGCGCTTCACAGCCTGCAGCTGCCCACCTGGCAGACAGCGTAAGGGAGGAGTGTAGAACTGCAGCACATGGCATCCAACTGTTTTCATTTTTAAATTCCCCCTCAGGATGTCTGCTGCCCTCCTCTTAAGGATACCTGGATGATTAAAGAAAGTCACAGAGACGTTCACTTTCTTCCAATCATACGTGTGTTGGCACATATATTTCTTAATCACTCATTTGCAGTCACTTCCTAGCGCCCGCCTGATTCCAGTCCTTGTCTATAAAGCAGGAGTTTTGGGGAACGGGAGGTTTTTTCCCCTTATTAGACTGCCTGAGAGGCTTGTCAAACAGGTATTTTTCCTCTGGAAGCTATGCAGCTTTTAGCAGTCAGGTACTCTCCCAGTCATTTTCTCTCCCAGCTTTTGCACATTACCTAACTGTAGGCTTTGCTCACGGATCACAGGGTGCCATGCTGCATGGTGGGAGCATGCGCAGAATTACATCTCACCCACACCCTGCGCAGTACAGGTTCATTATAACACAGTGCTCCTGATGGAAACTTGCTTCTTTTTCTTTCCTTCAAATTCTGTCCAGAAAGCCTCAGATAGGCTTACAAGTGAAGGAATAAAAGGCATATATAAGAGAAAACACTCCTTCCTCCCTGCCATGTCCCCCACTGAGCATCCACTTGTTTCCTTCCATCAGGGCTAACTTTCCACATGAATATCCCTTTACATGCTTGAAAGCTCGTACAAATGCAAACATATGACAATCCCTTTCCAGAGCCCGAAGAAGTATTGTTTCCTCCGTCCTGTAGCCGAGTATCATGAGACAGAGTACGAAATACCATCAGGGCAGGCAAATTAAAGCCCTTTTGATACCTACTCCAGATGCTTGCGCACTGCTTGGTCTCCTCCTGCAGGCTGGCCTGCCCAAACTATTAATTTCCCCCTGTAGTAGCAACCCTGGGCCTCCTGGTTCCTCTGAAATAACTACCTCGGGCGTTTGGCTGGAGCGCTTGCTTCCTCTCCTCCCGAGCTGCAAAACCCTAGGCATGCTGTGATTTTAGGACCCAGGCCCTCCGCTTTTAGAGTTTAGTAACAAAATGTGTTTCTAGGAAGGAAAAGTACTGGCTGCCGAAACCAAGGGCTGCTTTTCCAGCCCGTAGCGGCCCTCACGGCTACGAGCTGCCCGGCTGCTGCTGCTGCTCTTTGCTCAGGGACTCAGCGACACGGACTCTGCTGGCAGGCGAGGGATGGTCCCGTGGCACGCATTGCCTTGGCAGCAAGAAGCAGGGCTTCTCAAATGCCAGGGCATGTATTCGTGTTGACCTGCTCATCCCTGTGCTGCTGGCAGGGGATGGGAGGCTGGCACTGAGGCTTCGTTTTCACGCTGTGTGGCGAAAAGGAAGCTGACGCTGGGAAGGGCAAGGTATTTCTCAGTTGGAAAGCGTCTCAGAAAAGAGCCTTGGAAGCTAACTTCTTCCACACTTTGTGTCTGAAAGTAAGAGTCTTTGTCAACAGGTCTGTCACCCCGCTTGTTCGCTTCTCACCCAGTCATGCTTTCTTTTGGCAAGGAAGTCCTAGAAGCTTCCTGATGGCTTCCTCCATGGGAATAAAGTTTGTCCCGAGCAGAGGTTGTTTTCCCTGTTGTGTGGGGCTGTTGTGACCCAAGTGCAGGGCCCGGCACTTGTCCTTGTTGAACCTCATACAATTGGCCTTGGCCCATCGATCCAGCCTGTCCAGGTCCCTCTGTAGAGTCTTCCTACCCTCAAGCAGATCAACACTCCTGCCTAGTTTGGTGCCATCTACAGACTTACTGAGGGTGCACTCGATCCCCTTGTCTAGATCATTGATAAAGATTTAAACAGAACTGGCCCTGATACTGAGCCCTGGGAAACACCACTTGTGACTGGCCACCAGCTGGATTCCCCACAACTCTTTGGGCCCGGCCATCCAGACAGTTTGTTACCCAAAAACCCATGTCCAAGCCATGAGTCACCAGCTTCTCCAGGAGATGCTGTGGGAAGCTTTGCTGAAGTCCAAGTAGACCCCATCCACAGCCTGTCCCTCGTCCACCAAGGGTGACCCAGTCATGGAAGGAGATGAGGTTGGTCAGGCCGGCCCTGCCTTTCATGCG
>NW_009258755.1:1343599-1411601 GCF_000687185.1 Egretta garzetta
TGGTCCTCCAAGGCCTGCCAATAAAGGATGGAAAGTGGCTTGGTGAGCACTTCCACCGCTCCCTCAGTACCCTTGGGTGGATCCCATCTGGTGCCATAGACGTGTGTGTCTCAGTGGTGTAGCAGGTCACTAACCATTTCCCCTTGGACTGTGGGGGCTTCATTCTGCTCCCTGTCTTCCAGCTCAGGGGGCTGGGTACCCCGAGAACAATTGGCCTAACTATTAAAGACTGAGGCAAAGAAGGTGTTAAGTACCTCAGCCTTTGTCACTATGTTTCCCCTCGCATCCAGTAAAGGATTCAGATTCTCCTTAGCCCTCCTTTTGTTGCTAATGTATTTATAGAAACATTTTTATTGTTTTTTTACAGCATTAGCCAGATTAAGTTCTAGCTGGGTTTTGGCCCTTCTAATTTTCTCCCTGTCCCTCATGACATCCTTGTAGTCCTCTTGAGTTGCCTGCCCCTTCTTCCAAAGGTCATAAACTCTCCTTTTTTTCCTGAGCTCCAGCCAAAGTTCTCTGTTTAGCCAGGCCAATCTTCTTCCTCGCTGGCTCATCTTTCGGCACAGGACTGCTCCTGCACCTTTAAGATTTCCTTCTTGAAGAATGTCCAGCCTTCCTGGACTCCTTTGCCCTTCAGGACTGCCTCCCAAGGGACTCTGTCAACCAAGCTCCTAAAGAGGCCAAAGCCTGCCCTGTGGAAGCCCAACATAGTAGGTCCACTGTGCCCCTTCCTTGCTTCTCCAAGAATTGAAATCTCTATCAGTTTGTGATCGCTCTGCCTAGGACAGCCTCCAACAATCACGTCACCCACCAGTCCTTCTCTGTTCTCAAACAACAGGTCCAGCAGGGCACCTTCCCTAGTTGGCTCACTCACCAGCTGTGTCAGGAAGTATCTTCTCCACACTCCAGGAACCTCCTAGACCATTTCCCCTCTGCTGTGTTGCATTTCCAGCAGACGTCTGGTTACTTGAAGTCCCCCACAAGAACAAGGGCTCGCGATTGTGAGACTTCTCCTGGCTGCTTATGGAATGTTTCATCTGTCTCTTCACCCTGGTTGGGTGGTCTATAACAGACTCCCACCATGATATCTGCCTTGTTGGCCTTCCCCCTGATTCTTACCCATAAACACTTGACCCTATCATCACCATTGTTAAGCTCTAGACAATCAAAACACTCCCTAACATCCAAGGCTACCCCACTGCCTCTCCTTCCTTGCCTATCCCTTCTGAAGAGTTTACAGCCCTCCACTGCAGCACTCCAGTTGTGCGAGTCATCCCACCCTGTTTCCATGATGGCAACTACGTCATAGATTTCCTGCTGCACAGTGACTTCCAGCTCCTCCTGTTTGTTGCCCATGCTGTGTGCATTGGTGCAGAGGCACTTCAGTTGGGCTATTGATCCCACCATCTTTTTGGGAGGCAAAGCCCTAATTCCTACATGATCATTCTCAGGCGCTTCTGTGGTTTCTAACACATCCATGGAGTCCAAAGACCCTTGCATCTTTGCTGCTGCATGGATCTTCATCCCTTACCTCCACTGAGGTGGCAGACTGAAGGACCTGCCTAGCACACCATCCCTCAAACACTGGTGTGCCACCCCCAGGCTTATCTCTAGCAAGCCTGAGTTTATCCCTTATCGTGCTTAGAGAGTAGGTCATGCAAATTCTGTAATTATGTACCACCCTCTAATTATGACATCAAGATTTTCATTTTGTGTCTGTGAAAACAAGTTGAAGAAGTGCTGATGCAATAGTTACTCCAAAGTTTAGGATTCATAAATAAGTCCTGCTGATAAAATACCTTTTTTTAAGGAAGACATTGGCTCCCATTCTACCATTTACATGACCAATGGAGAGATTAGCTTTAGTTAAAATACCAAAATATTTTCTGCTGGGTCTTTCTATATATTGGCTTTGGAAGCTTTGCCAGTTAGTAATAATTATAACAGTACTCTGTTCAAGCTGCAACTGTGGAAGATGCTTAAAGAAAGAACTGATGAGTCACTCTTTAATGATGCTACTTTCTAAAGTTAAAGTTTTATGGTTTAACTTGACTTTGTTGTTCTAACTATTCCTCCCTCTACAGAGTTATAATCCCTGTAAGGTATGTATTACTTAACAGTATGAACAGTCTCTATGAATTCAAGAAGGACTACCTGTACTACTCTTGCACAATTTACGAATACTGCCATGGACACCAGTAGGTACAGGGAAGTGTGATGTGGAATCGCTCAACCAAACAGCTAGCAGGACTGGAAGTTTCACACTTGCAGCTCTGGTAAAGGATTATGAAAGTTGGTGGATAATATTATATTACTTTTTGGAACCAGTGAAAGGCATCTAAATGGACATGTCAACAAAAGGAGTAACAACTGATGAAATTAAGCGGTAGCTTGTAGATACCTGAGCAGAACAACTTTGAGGGAAAAGATAAATAAATAATTTATGTTCTGGAGACCCATAGAATTACAACCACTGCCTTACTGAAATGATGTCTGTCCTATCTAGGCAATTTCAGTAAAAAATAGAAGTCTGAAAAGTTTAACCTGTCTAATTGACACTGATTGTGAGGGTAAAATTAACTGGGTTTGGTACACTGATATAAATGGGGCCATCAATGTTGAGAGCTTGTCAGAAACTGTGCTTGAGCCCAGTTTTATCAGGAAGAAAAAAAGAAAAAATAATCTATCAACAAACATATTGTGGCTAACAGTAAGTTCACAACTGGCCAGCCACAAGCACTTATATGCATCTGCCCAAGCACTCAGAGTCATTAAGCCACGGATATAAATAATCCTGCATCCAGAGTTTGGTAAGTGAACTCGTTCAGTACATCGCGATGTCACCATCACAGCTCTGTAGGCTACTGCACATGCAAAGCCTTTGCTTCTTGTTATTCTTAATACTTTCATTTCTGTGTTTTGTTTGGGGACATGCCTCAGACTCACTTTTTCTAACAGCAGAGAGAATACAAACGGCCAGCCCTCCTGGGCCTTTGGCAGTCCGGGCACCAGCTCTGAAGACGCAGATGCCCCCGTTTCAGAATCCCCGGTAGCGACAAAGTGACCACAAGCAGCCTCTGTACCTGCATCTCCTCAGACACGTGAAGTGAGCTCAGGTGACCCTTCCACTATTTCATCAGGCATCATCTGGAAAAACAACTCATTTCCGTACCCCTTTTTCCCCTTTTTTTAGACTTCGCAATGTGTTGTAGAGGAACTAGACTGGGAGAAGCATTTGCTCAAATAATAGACACAAAGCCAGATGTAACCCATGTGCTTCGCTCCTCTTCAGCAGGGGATGACTCAGGAACAGGAGGACGTGTGTGGAATTGCAGTGGACAAGAGTTTACAAAGGAAGATCTCCAGAACTACAATACAGGTCTTAAACCTGGAGTGTCTGCCATACCGTCAGGAACAAAACTCTGTAAATGTACTTAATACTTTGGTTGCCATTTCACAGCTCTGCTTGCAACACTGCAGATACAAAGTTTCCATAGGATACTTTCAAGAGGTGAGCTGTGATTCAAACTGAAAGTTGTATGTGCCTTTAAAAATCTCCTGATTTTAAGAACAAACTCAGTTGCTACCTTTTAAGGAAATAACTCCAAAAACTTCTATGCATCAAATATTCACCTAGGATACCTTTGTCATTAAAATATTGGTATTTTTATATATAGATGCACACACACTTTTGGTGAGTTTTCTAGATTTCTACAGAATTTGAGCAGTATAGTTAGTTCCTGGTGCCTCGTACTGTCACTACCTTACACAGAGGAGGATGAGAAGATGGGGAAAAAAAAGAAGAAAATTAAAAAAACCCCACACAGTTGAGAACAATTGAAAGTATCTCCTAGAGACCCTCGTGCAGGGTGTTACTGAAGTAAGAAAGACTGACTTATTGAAGCTGTGCACAGTTGAATTTTACTCCTTTAAAAGACGGGAAACCTCTCCCCATCAAGGAGCAATGCCTCGCCCGTGCACACCGGTGAGCGGGCAGCTCTGGCTGTACTGATGTACAGCGCCGGAGACACTGCAGCGTGTGCTGGTTATCCAAGCTGTAACAGAGACTTTTGGTCAGATTTGCTGTATCTGCAGCTATAAAAAGGCAGGCTTAGGAAAGACTGCCTGAGTAATGATGACAACTTGCTTGTCCTCTTCCAAATACCAGCAACTTTTGTTTTTTCTGTTTTACACCTGAAGTTGTTTAATTTTTTCAGCAAATTTAGTGCTTTCGTTTCCCAGAGTAAGACCCTCAAGGTCATTCATGTTGCTCTGCTGAGGGAGGTGGAAGGAAAAGGAGCCTTTTTCTTGCCCAGTTTTTGATGGCTCCTTCACTAGATCCTCCCTGTGGTTTTGTATGACGCTAGGAGACAGTGATGTCTTTGTTTCTGAGGCTCCTGTGCAGTATTCCCTTGCCAAGTTTGCATTCTCTGAGCCATGCCGGTTTATGCGTGTGGCCCGGAGCCCCTGGCAGTCCCACAGGCAGTGCACAGGACCTGCCACCAGCGCTCCTGCTGCTCTGCGGGACCATCCACACCTTTAACACAGCAGCCACCTCCTTCACTGCTACAGATTAATCATTTCTTCTCCTCAGAGCAAAGCCCTTTGCCTCACTCACTGATGGACAGAGAGAGGCCACACCTTGAGGCTGCACAGTAATATTTTGTCCAGGCAGTGCAAGAAGCAAGCAGCCCCTGGGTGCTAGAGGGCTACGGCGTGTTGCCCACCACCTCCTACGACAGCAGGGATGAGCAATTTAGCGAAGGATGGTCAAAGCTGCTTACAGCTGCAGGGAAGAAAGCAACCTAGTGCCAAGGCTGTGTGAGTCCTTGGTAGCTGTCTACCAGGGATTTCTACCTGATCCACTCACACTGAGCAAACCAGGTGTTCCCAGCCTCTGTATGCAAATCCATATAAGCCACCAACATTATACACTACATGCAGTGACCCCAGCCAACTGCTGCATCTCATTTCTTGTATTCTTCTTCTGCTAGAAGGAACAGGTTTTGCCTGATTTAGTTCAAACAAGTCTAGGATCAAGCAGAGAAAATACCAGCTTGAAGGTGTCCTCTTGAAGAGACATGTATTGCATAGGAGCAGATGTTGTGGAAGTTTGTTCCCTGGGTGTAGTCATGCTTAAAAATGTTTAACTGGCACAAATTTTTCTCCTGCCCCCAAGATGTATCACACTGGATGGTTTTGTGCTGACAAGGCTGGCTGCAGTGGTGGGAAGTGGGCTGGGAGTTCATGACGGAACCCAGCTAAAACCAAGACATCAGGTTCGAGTCTTTGTAGTTGTCCCAGTTTTCTCTTGAATGCCCCCTCAGCTAAAACAAGCAGATGTTTCTGAGAAGCCAAGTTGCCTGTACATACCCTCCTTTTACATTTTAAATAAGCCCTGTGGAGAATATGACCATCTATACTATCCTCAGCATACTACTAGCATTAGCAGACACATGCTCAAATCGCATCTTTCAGCTTCAGTCACTCTGCATGGGTGGGTTAAGGTCCTCTTCTGACAACCTAAAAAACCATGGGGCATGCCGAGGGGCAGATGTCCCACCAAGAGCAGCCCTCAGACTGCATCTTGCAGTCAGCCTGCTGGCCAAGGCTGGCTAGGTCTTCTCCAAGCTCCCTGGGACCATATGTGTCCCCCCCTGCAGAGGGGGTTGCTGCCTACAAATGGGGCCAGGGACCCCCTGTGATGGGTATTGCTCACAGCTGCGGGATGCTAGGCTCAGGACACCTGCAGATGCACTCTCGAGCTTTTGCGTGTGGCTCCAGACCCCATGCTTGCATCGTGCTGGTTGCCAGATGTGGGACAAACGAGATGATATTTAGTTGGGGCTTGCAAAAGCTCTCCCTGAAGCAAGAGTTCTATGACCTAATGTTGAAGTGATGTAACATCCTTCCAGCCTAAAACTCTACAGACGTCAGTAGTCATGACTTAAACTCCAAAATGGCACAGAGTTGCATTCATAAAATGCATGACCCTCTTCGGTGATAACAGGCCTGAACTGCTTTTATCTCACTAGATGTAGTCTGTGTTACACAAGAGAAAAAATGTTCCTAAGCAAACAGCACTCCCCCAAACAGCTGTGACCTTACCTATCTTGCAGACAGATACCTTGAACAGTCATCAGCCTACGTGTGCTCAGTTTATCTTATACAGATAAAGCCATGTTGAAAGAAAAGCTTTAGTGAGAAAGCAGAAGAGGTGAACAGCAAAGTCTTTGTTAACTGTATTTAGCTGTCTGTCTAATGAATACTTGGGGAACAGGATTCAAATACCCTCAGCAGTTCCAGTGCCACCATTTGGGTGTAAATGCCAGCATTGTACTGACCAAACCTAGGATCCCTGGTATTCCTAGTAAAATTTAAAAGGAAAAAATACTGACCACAAAAAATCCTTTACATGTGACTTTTAAAGTTCTTTTAGTAAAAGTAAATAATTTTATATAACACATTCCAAACCCAGTATTTTTCTATTACTCTTTCCTTTACTATAACTTCACCCATTTCTATGAGTTAGATGTAAAATACACAAGAAGGCACATGGCTCATTTTTAACAGGTAAAACTAAATTTCTGCATCATTTGACAGTGCAGCTTGACACAGTTAAGTGTTGGTACTTCATTAATAATTTTGCATGGAAATGCAGTATTTCTATTAATGGTGAATCGCTTTAATATCCCTAAACCAGCATGAGCTGAACAGGTGACACCACACGCTGCAATTTCATTTCTATTGGAGGTGCAAAATAGGACGTGGAGAAGCACAGTGCAATCATCTGCCCCGTGGGCTGGTGGAGGTGCTGGCGGCGCTGGGTGGCAGCAGTTGAGGGGCATTGCTGGGACATGAAGAATTACAGTGACCACAGCAACAAAAGGATTCAAGCAATGAATTGCAAATGCAATTCCAGGAACTGCAGCTGCTGATGGCAAGTTGGGGACTGAAGCCAGTACTTTCACAGGTGGACAGAAAAGTCCTCCTTAGTGGCTAGCCCAACACAGCTCAGGAACAAGGGCAAATCTGTTGAGCAAAGCAGTGAAGCTCAGCCTGGGCTGAACAGGCAGGCTGTCAAAATACTTGGAGCAGCAGGGCCCAGGTCTGTCTATAGCCTCGTTGCGTAGAGCAGAGAGGAAAGCTGAAGAGCAGTGCGGATGAGAGGCAAGACAGAGCACCATGCCCCAGCAGAGTTCACTTGGCTTCACCTGTCTTCCTCAGATCACTGATTTAGCCAATGCAGCCTACTCTTTCTGCTGAGAAAGACGTTATAAATAACTCCTTTTAAGCCTTCTCTGGTGAGCTCGTGACAGAGCAGCAGCAAGGGCTCGCTCCCTGCCAAGCCCTTAGGCCTCCGAAGGGCTGGAGGGTGGCAGAGCAAGTGCAGCTGAAGGCATTTATGTGGGGTTTTTTGGAAGGGATTTTGTAGGCACATCACTCTGAGGGAGCACAGGGGGCACCAAGCTACTGGGCAGAGAATGGACAAAGAACGTTTATTCAGCATTTTTATGCCAAGCAATGTGGCAAAGCCTCAAGAAACTCCTTGGCCAAGGCCACCATCGCTGTGAAATCTGTGCTTGCATGGACTTACCGTCAGCTTTGTGAAACACTTCAGCTTCATTTCTGAGGCAACCGCTACACATGAAGGACAAAGCGTAGCTGAAGGTAAGGCTGTGCCATGTTCCTGGACAAGCAGGCAGGAGAGCAGCAACCGTGGCTTCCCAGCTGCCCTCTGCTGGGGCTGTGCTCCTGCACACGGCCAGCTTCAGTCATTCGTGCCTGGCATCTCCTCTGGGCCAGAAAATGTTTCTTCTTGCCAGGCTGGCAACAGAGCGCTGCTAGCGCCACGTGGTGATGGATACTCGCCTGGCCATACAGTGCTAAAGGAGAAGCATGACACAATTTCTTTTGTCCTGGTATCATCTTTCTGGGCAAGCGTCAGCCCACACTTGGTGGGATGTCAGGATGACCGATTCTGCTGGGGACTTTCAGCATAAGGTCATTGCAAGTCATGGCAGCTTGACAGAGGAAACTAGAAAGGAGAGCTCATTTCTGCTTGGGGTAAAAAGGATGACCCTCCCTACCCATACCCTTGCCAAAAGTACTGGCAGCGTGTGTGCAGTACATCTGCAAAAGCTGTACCCCTTTGCTTTCCACAGTATCTTTATAAAAGAAGGATTTACATGCTTCATCTCCGCTCATACCTCAAATACAGGTGTAATCCAGGCTGGGTCACAGATAGCTGTCAGAAGCATAGAGAGGTGGGTAGTGGAGCCACGGAAATGTAAGCCTGAAACAATCCTATATTGCCTACACCCTATTTTTTTCTCCCCACTTACTGTTAGCGTTCTTCCCAACAGAGAGCTGCTCCTAGCTTGGAAATCCCCCTCTGCTTTGCTACACGTGCTCTTCCACTCTTGCTATGGTAATACCGAAGATGGTAAGTAGCGCTGCCTGGTCCGTTTATCCAATTCCCTCTTCTTGCTCCTCCACTTCCAGGCTGCTCCTTGGGCTGCTTCCCAAACCAGGTCTTAGGAAGGTCACCAGGGTTTCTCACAGCCCCACACATGCCCATCTTGGGCTTCCCACTCTGCTTTTCTCTCCTCCCTCCACCTCCAGCTCATGCTGCCTTTGCTCATAAACCTGCTGTGGGGCTGGAAACCTTCCCAGGGGGAGACTGGTGGGGTTTCAGCAGGGATATGCTGCAGCCCAAACCTTTATGCTTTGGGTCCTGCCTCAATCTCTGGTTAGTCCTGCAATAGATGCAACTCACCTCGATTTGTGTATATGGGACAAGAAAGCTTTTATTTTCCTTTATAGACCACTTTAACTATAAAATATTAGGAGTGAAACAAGCCATGAACTGCTCTTGCTGGGCTATGCCCATCATCTATAGCATGGCTGCTCGCCTGCATGAGCTCTGCTGCAGGCAGAGGGATGGGCAAAAGCGATGCTCAGGGAACAAAGGATGCGTGATCATTCAGAAAAGGCTGGTGCAGAAATGTCACGGAGCAGACAGTGCCATCGGGAGCTGTATGACAGTGCTGGCTGGGCTCGTGGGTGAGTGCTGGTGTGTTTGCATGGTCCCCCCGCTCAGTTGTCACTATGGACAGGGATTTTATTTCTTACCAGAGATACAGAGATTAGGATTTTCAAAGTGTAAGCATGTAGAAGCAGGATATTCAAGCACCAATTATCTGTACGATATGCACTCGTATCATACAGATGCACGTTCATACATACACACAAAGAAAAAACCATATAATGCTTCTGTGTGGTACACAAAAATATGAGCTTGATAGAGATTTGCTGGGAAGTGAAAGACAAAGTAGCCATGCTGTAGTCTCATAGCCGGAGAACTGCTTCTCTTTTTCATAGCTGGACTTGGTGACAGTAGAGAGAATGAAATGGACATTATAGATTAATAAAACAAAGAGACAGATTTTATTTTGAACCAAAAGTTAAAATTTTATTTGGAATATCAATATACCCCCCAAAAATAAAAATAAAAACTTCCTTTTATGTAGTGAAATAGCCATTTGAAAATGGTAAAATAAAGATATTTCTCATACTCTTCTCTCCTAGTTATTGTACACATATTTAAGGTTGTTTTTTTCTGAATATAAATCTAGCCTGAGCTTTAAGGCTCCAAAAAGCCTAAAGCATGTAGTGGCTCTTTTGAGAAAGCAGATAAGTCAATCAGAGCTGTGTTTTTTCAGCAGACAGGCCTGTTTGAAGCTGTCCAGGACTGGACAGAAGTGAGACTTCTCAGGAAGGTCACTGTTTCAGGGAGTATTATTTTATACCCATTGGGAAATACACTCTAACCGCACTTCATGCAGCATTTTATTGAGTTTTATGATGTACTGGGGAGGGCCCTGGTTCCCCTTAGCTGTTGAGTTCTTGTGCAGATCTGATCTTATTTGTGTTGGTGCAGTTGGCTCAATTTAAGAAATCAAATCCTACCCTGTGGTGTTTGCTCTGCTAGAAATTAAGTCTGTAACAAGGCACTGATCCTGCCTTTACCCCTGTAAGCAAAAGATTGCTGTGCCTGTGTATAGCTGCACTGACTGCAATGGGGTGTTTATGATAGCAGGATCAGGGACTTGTCCTTTAGCTTGCTTTTAATAAAATAAATAGTACGGAAAATGTATTGAAATGAAACAGTAGAAACACACTGACAATTCTGAGTTGTAATTCTCCCCTTTTAGAGGCCTCATTGACGCCAGGCTGGAAAACATGACTGAAGACCCATCCCAGGGCCTGAGTGATGCCCCGGGTGGTTCATGTCACCACTGAGTAAACAAGGAGGGGATTTCGGTCTTGCATTGCCCTCCGCAGCTGGGCTGCAGCAGGCTGAAGCAATGCTCACTGAAGCCACTGGGCTTCTCACCAGCAATCTCACTTTCAGTAGGCACTGGACCGAGTCCTGAACTTAGGCGGCACGGTCTGCAATTTGCTTTGGTCTCTTCCTTGATCAAAGCTGGGTTTATTACTTAAGTATGTCTGTATTTATGATTTGTATATAAACATGTTGCATTTCTGTAACTGGTTCTGAAGTACAGGAAAGGCTATACCTGCACCAATACATTCTGTCTGGCACTGCTTACAAAGGCTGCTGTTCCACGGTCACAGTAATCGGTGTCTTACACCTTTTGTTGCCTGCAAACCACCTGTATATTGCTCCCCGGGGTACCGTTGCTCTCAACTAAAACGCTGTCCCAGGTTTTTACTTTCAGGAGGGACAAACGAAATACACCCAGGCCTTGAAGTTCACAAGTTGTTAGGCCATGGATGTTGCCCCAAACAAACCCACAGACCCAGGCTTGCCCTCAGGGAGCCACGGCGCAATGCAGTGCCACAGGAGGGACCCCTACAGGCAAGCCTTATCCCACCAGCTTCCCCCTCCTGGGCACCTGGCACTGTGCTGCCCACCCTCCTCCCGCTTCACCTCTCCTCATCTTGGGAAGGAGTGACCCTTCAGCCTGGAAATACTTTCCCCTGGGATATGGAATAGGTCTCCTGCCTCCTTGTCTCTCCTGCAACTTGCGCTCAATACTTTATTCCTGCTACCCGGCTTGGCTCTTTCGAGTGGTTCCTTTTGCATGCTTTGGCCCTTATCTTGTAAGTAAAAGCTTGTACTAGTTTACCGTGAGATTCCAGTGAGAGGTCTCTTTTGGAGCCAGCCACTCTTAGTCGGGCTTTATCAGCAAGCCCAGACATAAGTCATTTGTGACTCTGAGTTACAGAAAGTGTGTAAGCACGAGGGGTTTCCTTCTCATTGCAGGCACAATTTAAAGAGGCTGCAGAACTACCCAAGTTTTTGTTCTCCCACTAACTAGTTGAAAATATTTTCCTTAAAGCACACAGAAGCAGTGTTCAGGAAGAGCCAAATTCTGCTTGCAGCTGCCTAAGCGTAAATCCACACCAACCTTTCTGGTTTTACTTCCATACATTGGATTAACGTGTCAAAACATAAAACACAGACTTCGACCCTAGCAGACCGCTGACCTTACCACCAGTGTAACTTTCCTGACTTTAATAGTGAACCCTGTTACAGCATTTCCAGCATCTGTAGTGGTTGTCACAGGTCCCATAATGCTTGGCAATTTATATAAAGTTTGAGTTCCCTGTGGCATGTGTGAATGCAACAGAATTACAGCTTTATTTAAAATAATGAGGGAAAAAAAGGCTTCCGGGTAGCAGACAGAAAAATTTGAAAGCGTGACCCCAAGGCTCAAACCAGGGGAAATAAATAGGACCCAATTAGCTGTGTTTATATCTTGTGGCTCGTAGGTTGGAACAGCTGGAGTACTGTTGAGGTGCCATTACATTAGGGTTTACTGGCTCAGTGTCTAAGTAAGTACGTTTGAGGGGGTTAACTGTGATGTCTAAATATCATGTGTGCATGGTTTAGGAAGAAAAAAAAAAGTAAGAAAAAGGGTGTAAGTTGTTTTGGTCTTATCCTCAATTTCTTTAATGCTAGTTACCACATTTGACTCCAGTGGAAAACCTCAGAGGAAAAGTCCAATGGTATAGTAGGGCCATAGGACCTAGGGATGTGTAAATGCACGTGTGATGCATCATCTCCTGAAGCAAATGGCAGCACGGCAGCCCATTTCCAGCGTGACAATAAATGTACTCTAATTTACCACTGTCCCTTATGTGCCTGACCTTCCCTACAGATATTCTTCCCTCCAGCCTAGTCTCCCACGAGGACGCCCACTGAATTCAGCAGCGAGTTCCCCCTGCACGGCAGGGGTACCACTGCACTATGTTTTGAGGAGGTCACTGGTTTCTGCACTGGACCCCCTTGCCAGGCAGTAAGGAAGGTGGCCCTTGCCCACCCGGCCCCAGCTGGTGGGGCTGTGGGCATGTCGGGGAGCAGGAGCTGGGAATGGTGCAGAGGTACCCATGAGGTACCCGCTTTGGGAGTATGGGTAAGAGCGGGTGAAATTCTTGCTCCAGTGAAGTCAATGTCGGCATTGCCAGCATTGCCATCCAGCTCGCACAGGTGTGGGGTTTTTTTCTCTTATGCAATTAAGGAAAAGAGCATGTGAAACACGGCAGGCTGTTTGCAACCCACCCTGTTTGCTGCCTGTGTTAAACTTAGGCTGCGAGTCCTTGCCTTGCTGTGGTGTCGCTTCTTATTGATAAAGTCTATGGGGCTTTTAAGTCCTTAGCCTCCAATTAGCAGGACGTGTGTGTGGTTCCTTCCCCTCTGCTCAGATAAAAGGCAGACGGACACACCGGCTCTGTTCCAAGCAGAGCAAAGCCTCCACTGACTTCACAGGGTCCAAGATTTCTGCTCCAGCTTCAGCTCCAGACACCGGACCACTTCCACCCCCTCTTGTTTTATTTGAAAGGCCTAAGACACGCAGGTCTGAGGGTCTAAATGGCACTATGGTGGGCTTCTACCAATGCTTCTCATCTAACTGCAGTCGGCTTTAATTTTGCCTTTTCCACTCTTAACCAGTCGTCTTCGCCTGCTTCTTAGCCAGGGCAAAATTAAGCAGGAGGAAAAAGGCTTATTCAGCATTATAATTATCTACTCCCAAGCTGCATAACAAAATGGTTTACACATTTAATTGGTTTTGTCTAATATTTCCACGTATACAGTAGTCCTATTAATGAATATCATAGCTTCATTACTGCATATCACATTTTGCTATTTGTTGTGTACCATAAAATAACATCAGCACATCAATAACTTAAATAACACAAATGTAAACTCATTTTCTGCTTCTTATAATTATGATTTGAGCCTGCAGAGGCTTTTGGATTTGTAAGACCATTCACGTAACATGGAATGTAACTTTATTGGTTTTTCTTTTGTATATAATGAGACATCGAAAGCCCTTGTCATCTCTTAACAGGATACTAAAGCAGCTCTGTTTCATGAATGACGGCACAATTAAAGCTAAAAATCATAATTTAAAAAAAAAAAACAAACCTTTGTACTGTACAATTTCAAATTAAAGCAAGAAAGATAATGACAATCTTTTGCATTAGCCAGGAAATGTGATTCTCTGCCACTGGGCTTTTTTTTTTCTTGTTGACAATTCACAGAATGTGTATATGGGTGTAGTTATAGGTGTGTGTGTATATCCTATGCAGAACAGCAGTCCCTATTTTGTTGATCTAGTTCTTCTAATTTTTTAGTTAAACTACCTAGCTGATACAATTTAGAATACTACATTAACACATTTAACATCAAGTTTACATACTTGCGTCTTTGAAATACTAGGAACTTTTACACATTTTATTTGGCTTCGTAAGGACTGGAATATCACAGATAATGCAATCTACTTGTGTTTGAAAGAATATGGCTGTTCTCAACTAACACTCTAAGGTTCAGAGTGAAATATGTTTCTCCTTGTATCTGCAGCTGACTTCAGAGAAGAGTGAGTATCTTCTTAAGCGGTCAGTCTGATGTTACAGTACAGACTCTGCAGAGAGAGAGATAGACATTTAATGCAGGATGATTCTCTCTGAACTTTAGAGTTAAGCTGCTGCAGCAGAATTACTCCGTGTAGACTAATTTTTTTTCTATACAAATCTCAAGAAAAACCTATTCCAAGTATGTTTTGTAGTAGTATCTCCACATGACCAGAGGAGGGCACTTTGAACATCTTTGCACTGCCCAGGAGGCAGATGCAGAAGCACAGTGTTACCCAATGTTGCGCGGTCCTGACACCTCTTCCCACCTATGCAGGCGTCCTTGTGTCCACAAAAATACAGAATCCGTATTGCACCACAGGGCTCTGTTCTGAAAACAGTGGGCAGATACATCACTCTCTTCTCGCTGACTAGGATTTCTTCCCATTTCCCCCATTTAATTCAGTGTTGCTGCGGGTTAAATTGAGATTAATGGATAATTCCTAAAAATCATGTGAGGGGAGTTGTCTCCCTCTCCTTCCTGAAAATCCCTCTGCTATTAGCCCCGGTAATTTAGCAAATATTGATTGATTTAACCTTCTATGACTTATCCTGCTGCAGAAATTTCTTGCTTTTCACTGAAAAAAGCACTTGGAAAATGCACTCTCTGACATACGTATTGCAACAGTGCATCTTTTCACATTAAACTCTTGTATAAGTACTGCTCCCTTCCACCTTTTGAGGGAGGTGACTCTGTGTCCCAGATCTGCTCCCCCGGCCGAGTACATAGCGGAGAAATCAATCTCTTCTCTTTTCCCTTCATGACCACAGTGTGGAGTTCAGCCACTGTCTGTGCAGGAAACATCCTTTGGGTTTCATTTTGGCTAAGGGTATCAACCTTTTTAGTTCTAATTTTGCAATCTTACTGTTACCATAGACAGATTTATTTTTTTTGTCACCTCTCTGCCTTGTTTTGTTCAAGTTTAACGCTGAAAAAATATTAGAAAGGATTTAGAAACTTTTTTTTTTTAAAATAAAAGTCTTTCCTTCACCCTGGGGAAACACACTGCTTATTTAATGTACTTTTTTCCCCTCAACATTATTCCTCTCTTCTTCTCTTTTCTTCCCTTTTTTCTTTTCTTCTTTTCTTTCTTTTCTCCTTTATTTTCTAGAGCAGACAGGTACAAGAAGGAGGTTGTCTTTCATCAGCAGTCTTTTGTGATAGAGTAGAATTCAGTGAGTCCTCACCGTGATAGGATCATAAACTTACTGGGTTAAACCAAGCTAACTTTCCCTAAGCTGCCAAGTTTTAGCTGCACCATACATATATGTGTTTCCTTGTGCCATTTTCTTTTCTTATGATTTTGTTTTCCTTGATGACCCTGAGCTATGGCTTCTGTCTCGTTTCTACCACTATTCAACCTTCCTTTCTTTTCTGGTTTTGCCAATATAGGCCTCAAAGAAAAAATGGCAGAAGAGCACAAAGTAGCTGAGGTACATGAGAGAGGACCAGATGATGTTCTGCACGTGGGAATGGCACTGGCCCTGCTGCATCCAGGAGAAGACCAGGTAATTGATCACGCAACCGATCAACATCTGAGTGATCTGCGACAAGGTGATGAACATGGCAAACTTGCGTGAGACTCTGAAGCCAGCAGCCCGCAAGGCATAGTAAGAGTACATAACGGCGTGTACTCCATAGTTCATGGTCATGAACCAGCCACCGCCAGCAACCATGTCCTTGTAGGAATACCAAGAATAAAGTAACACAGTAATGTGGTGGTACCAGTGTAAGAAGATGAGCTTCTGTTTCCTAAGAATAATGAATATTGTATCACCTGTAACAGAACACAAGAAAAAAAAAAAGAAAAAAAAAAAAAGGAGGGGAGGAAATAAGAAACATATTGAACAATTCCATAATTACTGCAGTGCTCGCTTCCCTTTGCTGTTGCTAAAGCATACACTATTTTGGAGCATGAAAAGCCACCTCAGCTCTAGATCTGAGAGCCTGTCTGATCTGAGCGCCAGCTTGGCTCCTAAATTCTACGCAATCTTTGGAAAACCAACATATCCATGTTTTCTTGGTGGATAACCCCTGTTAGAAAACTGCATAGGTCTACTCGGTAGCTCTTTGCTGCAAACATTACCTGTGAAAGTCTGACGTGAGGTAGGTGGATGTATGTGTCATCATCTCTGACTGTGAGACTGTCCATTATAGACTGGGACTAGAAGAAAAATGCAGCTTGACAGAGAGCAGAAAACCTGAAGAGCAAGCAGCACAGTGTCCTCCGACTCAAATGCCTACCTGCAAACTCAACCTACTTAAACTCAGTAGAGCCTTTTGAGCTACTACGCAAAATGCTATTGCATATGCAATCTACAATACTGAAAGGTAAGTAATTGCCAGAAAAAATGCTTCTGGAAAGAAATTCAGTTTATGTTGAAATGCACATCCTTTTCTGCAAATTCATGCTGCTACTGTAGAAAAGTAAATTTTATTCCTCTTTCCTGCTTTTTTTTTCCTCCTGCTTCTCATGATTGCATTGAGCATCTCAACTAGATCTATGTATACATGTATGCTACTTGTTTTCTATTGTTATAGACACAGTGTTTCCAGAAAGATCCCTGAGATTTGAATCTGGGGACTTATTTCTATGTATATGTATCCCGGGAAATCCAAATCGTGATTACCACCAATGGGTGGAACCAAAACTGCACTGTCTGCACAAGGTCTGTAATAAGCCATAACGCTACTGTCTACTTCATTAGCTGCAAGATGTTGACTCACATTTTAATAAGTAATCATACGTTCAATTTACTGTTGCTGTGCAGTTCTAGCTGATGTTTTCCAGTTTTAACAACTAAATTTCCATGGTTTTGCAGTATTTGAAGCAGCAGGAAACCAAGGGATTCTGACACACCAAGGCAACTGGTATCTGTCTCGTGCCAGTTTTTATGCTGACGAATTGCTGTCCTGTAATTTGCTGAATCAAATTCTCTGCTGAAAGGTAAAGACTCATTTTTGCTGTCCACCTGGAGACAGTGAGTGCTGCACCCCTTTGAGGTTTAGCAAGGGCATCCTCAGAATGAAAGCCGGAGGGCTGCTAAATCGCTGCCTCCTCCTTCTCATTACAATACTTTCTCACGCTAATAAGCCACGGGATGAGAACACACGCAGACCGGCTATTAAGTTGGCCTTGGCATGTATATCATTACTATCCTTACCAAAAAAATTGCTGGGGAGACAGGAGTTTGTAAGAATCAGGACTGGAAAAGCTGGGGATATTATGGGAAGTTGGTTTCTATTTGGAGGAGGCAGACAGCCGGAGCTTTCAGTGTTTAGGGAGGAAGCACGTTACTGTTCATTATTGTATGCCTACATGTGTATTTAAGGATGAACGGGGCAGAATGCAGGCAGAACCTGACTCAAAGCTTCTTGCTGACACAGCTGCTGTAGCCCACCCTCCGCTGCTGTACCCACGGGGTGAGTGGCTGCCGATTACGCTACTCCTATTTGCCTACGAGTAGCTAAGGAAGAGGTATGGGCCAGATCGCTCTCACCTCTTGACTGCCCTGCTGCGTATAATCACTGCAGTTTATTCCTGGGCTGGGAATGATCTTATTCAACTGCATGTTGATCTAACTCCAGCCAAGCTAGACTTAATCTCTGGAGACTAAAACATGTGGAGTTTGGGGCTGGTTTTTGTTTACTCAGTTTTTCTAAGGCTAAAGCGAGATTTCGACAGCACTGAGACCCTTCTTGTGCTTCCTGCACAGACACTGCTGCTCTAACTATGCATAGTGAGAGAAAGGGAGAGAAGGTACTCACCTAGTTCAGGTGCTTTGCTTAGCACAAATGCATATGCCCAGAATTTGCTGACAGGTCCAATGTAAAAACTCTGGTCACACACTGACTGCTTCAGGCCTTTGGTCATCAAAATGTACAGCATATAAGCACCAGTTCGAACAGCACCGAATATACTTCAAAACAAAAAGAGAAAATGAAGAAAGTTGAGTGGAGATCTGAAATCTACATGCCATCACTTCAAATCATTATGAGAAAAAGGCCATAAATGTGCTGAAACAGTAAGTTTGAGACCGCCTTAAAGCTGGAGCAACTCTGCTGGCTTCTAGGAAGTTGTTCTGAACTCAGATTTGTAAACTGGACTGAAGCCGTATACCCCAGTGAAAGTCTGGAATGGTAACGTCAATGCTTTTTATTTCATTACTACAGGAATGATCCTTTGGTTGTCAGGAGCAGTGGAAGACATCTCCTTCAGCTGAAAACCACATGCAAAGTTTTGATGCTGACGGCTGGCAAAGTACAAGAAATGAGCTGATAAAGAGCTGTCATCAACATAATCAAGACCAATTCCCTCCTTGGATTTCCTCAGAGTTTTCTCACTTCTCCCTGTGGTTGTTACACCCACAGGGGCTCTGAGCCCAGACAAACCCAGGTAGGGCGCACAGATTTTGATGTGAGGTCTCGGTCAGGGCCAGTGTTTTGGTGCACGTGCTGACTTCATACTTCATCTCCTAAGAGGTCGTTGCTAACAGAGGAATCAACTAGTTGAGCTGAGTCATAAACAGCTGATTCACCCTCACCTCATCAAAGTGAGATGCAAGGTAACAGTCTGCTGTAAATGAGAAACATCAAGAGATTTGCAATGGTATAAATTAGTGCAATTAGCGAGGGGATAGGTTCAGTAACAAAAGACATCCAGCTGATATAAGAAACAAGCCTCTGTCTCGGCAGCAAGGAGCTCTGCAGAAGAAATTGCCTCACTGTTTTACGGCAAGAACATGGTTGCCCACTGTCTACATTGTAGCTTGCTGGACCTTCAAAAGCTGTGATTAATACCGGGTGAAACAAGCAGCTTTCAGAAAAATGGAGCAAAGAAATACCCAGCCTCCTCTGGGGCTGAGTACCTCTGACTTTATGCCTACATCATATGTCCCCGTGCGTCTATCCAGCTCCATCTTCTCTCCCCTCTAACTTCCTTGTGACCTTGTCCTACTCATGAATCCTCTGGTTCCTGCTCTGCCTTGGCGTCTTCCGTGACTATCGCATGGCAGCAAGCAAACCAAGCCACCTAAAATTGATGTGTAGAAACGTGGGCAATGCAAGCTACCACTTATGCAAAGTGTGTGAAATAAGGAACAGTTCATCTGAAGTTACAGATTCTCTGTTACTCGTCCTTGTCTTGTGAAATCAGTATTCTTTAAAAAGTGCTTTAAAATCATTGGGACAGCCTCAGAAATTGATGTCTATGGCAGTCCTTATGGCACTTGGTCAGACTAGATGGTTCAAGTAAGCCTGCCGAGCATAAAAACTGTTGACCTAAGTTTTTATAATTTTTGCACAAAGTATTTAGATTTCCAAATCTGCAGCATTGATAATACCCAGTCAAACCTGCCTGCTGCTAAGGAGCAACGCACCTTGCTCTCTCCTGTCCACTGCGTGCACTCTGCAACCCAGCAGAGCACCATGCTGCCTGGTGCTCTTTGGGCTCAGTCAGTGGCATTCACAGATGGGACTCTACAGCCAGGTCACGCTGAAGAGCAGTGTGACATTCCGGCTCCCACACCATTGCATTTTGATGCCTGAGGTTTCACTGTGCCGTCAAGAAATTCAGACAGCAGTGAGCACTTAAAAAGCTACTATTATTATCTGCCATTTGTATGGTGGTATTTGCTCATGGGCTCTGCTGCCCAATAAAAAAAACCCCATCCTGCTGTGGTACAGGTTTACTGAAGGAGTTTAGCTGAGTTTGGGTTTCCCCTTAGCACTGCCCAAAGCAATGTGCTTAATCCCAGGCTTAGGCAAGACAGCCGCTGCAGTCTCTCACATTCACCCACCCTTGCATGCAGAAGAGAAAGTGCAATGTTCTTAGCATCTACGCAGCCTGCAGTGCATCCTCTCCATGTAGGGCTGCTCCCTCCCAGAAACGCTCTCTCGGCATGCTTTTCTCACATCTTTGGGGATTGGTCCTTTTAACCTAGCAGAAAGTGCCAAAGTCTGCAGGAGGAGATTTGAAATGAGGTGCAACTCATTGTGTCTTCTCTCTGCTGTTTAACACATGCCCTTTTTTTTTTTTTTTTTCTCAGGAGTTGCATTTCTCATTCCCAGGAAGACAGGAGGTCCTGACAGAGATGTGATCTGATCACTGCCTGAGGCAGTGAACTCCTCGAGCTAGCCAGGGCAGGCTGCTGCTTGCTCCTGTGTTTTGGGTGGTGGCAAAACTGAGTGGAGGAAGATCAGGCAGAATATCTAATGATATGCTGGTTATCCCATTAGCAAATATCTCAATGCCGACATTAAAATGGGGGGGAAAATGGAAATTTGAAATCACAAAATCAAATAGCTGCAAGCAGTATGCCTTTCCTTGTACAGAAGCTGTATTGCTTTCTAAAATATCATTTATTATTAAAGTTTTAAAACCAAAGAGAATTCTGTGCCATGAACGCAAACTCAGATGAGAAGAGTGCTTGTTCGGGCAACAGGCAAACGTTGACTTAACTGTAAGTGATTGAGTATGGACACCCAGGGATTTAATCTGGACTGATAACAGAGCCAAAGAGTATTTGCCCTGTGGGGATTACACAGTTTCACTTTGCTGTCCTTGAGATTATAACGATGTAATTCTTCCTGTCTTTCTGTTTAGCAGCTACTGCAGAGCTTTCCTCGCAGCACGTGCACACGCACATGCACCCTCTCACGTTCACTTCTCTACAGTTTGGCAACACGGTGGCTTCCTCTAGTTCCAGGACTCTGGAATAAGTGACTCCAGCTACTGCTCTACATGGTGTGAATCAGGCTAATCTGAATTTTTAATCAGTAAAAACCAAGTTACATTTCTGCATAATTCACAGGGGGGGAGCTTTATAAATAAGGAGGATGGCAACCTGGAAGTAACTGATTCAATTACCTAAATAGACGCCATGAGCAGGTAGCTGTTTATGAGATGTGCTGCATGCCAAAACACTACCTTGCCAACAAGCACACGCCACCGGAGACAGAAAAAAGATCTAACACACGCTTGCAAATGTGCCTTGGACCCAGAGAGCCAGGACTGCTTTTTGTGCCTCTGCCACTTAATCTTGTTTGTTCTGTAAGGTAAGATCAACCAACAAATTTCTATCTTGCAAAGACATGATGTGCAGCAGAGTGATGACATTGCTTGCTCAGTAAATCACTTCTGCTTCATTTTGTCCTCGCCCTGCTCTCTGCTGTAGCTTTTGTGAGGAATTGAAATGAACTGCTTACCAAAGCAGTCTGTCTGGTGGGAATCATCTGCAGGGATTTTAGAAACAAGGTAGCAGTGAATTAGGGTACAATTACAGCCTTTTGCAACTAGAGAGACCGATCAGAAACAAACTGCACCAGCTAATGTAGCTTTCTCATCTATTCAGACTCAAAATGTCCTACATTCTCCTCCCTTCAGGCAGTGACTTCTCTGGTAGATTAACAAGTGCCCAATTGATATTTTACCATCCATAATATGATCAAAACATATCCATGAGTAAAAAAAAAACCTAATGCTTTTCCCTTGCAAACTTATTTTCAAATGAGGGCCTCAAACCACGTCCCACGAGTGGCTTAGGCGCAGCCTTAAGGAAGGAAACTGAGGGCTGGGGAGCTGGCTGATGGGAAGACAACGCAGGCGTTAGTTAGCCTGTTGCGGCTTTCTGTTCCCTCCATCCTGCTTAGCAAGAGGGAGCAAAGTACTCGTTTCTCAAAAGCCTGAGAGGGCAGCAGGTAGCTCAAGATTTCAGTTCAACCACAGCTGCCATTGTAGCAGGCTCAGCTCCTCCTCGCAGCGAGGAGGATGCTGCCCATTTGTGCTAGGGCTGCTTTCTATGCAGACCCATCACTGCACTTGGCTCCTGACACCTTTGGACATCCTGGTCCAGGATCAACACTGCAGAATTGAGCAGGGAATGTGACTTCCACTTTAAAAAAAAACAAAAAGAAATTAAAAATTCAGCACAGAATAGAGCAACATTTCCTAAAGGATTTTAGTGCTGTGATAATCACAGAGTGAAAGTTCTCTGCTCTGGTTTGCATCTTAAAAAAAACCCCAACTAACCAAACACACCATGCAAACCGTATCTGCAGAACTAGGTGAAGATGGCATTGAATGGAATAATAGTCTCGACTATGGCTAAAGTGAATACAAAACATGTTAGCTACAAGCCACATGTCAAAAGCGGAGCATCTTTATTTTCAAAAGGATGCCATCCTGTGTACCCCAAGAGCAGCAGGGAGCAGCAGGGAGGCCCTCAGACAGCAAGGCCCTCAGACAGCAAAACCCAGCTGCTGTGCAAAATTAAGGGCTGGTGGGGACTTGAAGCAAAGCCCTCATAACTCAGGCCCACAGGCTGTTCAGCATGGCCCAAACCACAGGCGCCCAGCTGGTTTGATCAGTCTCCGAGGCGTCAGACTATCTTCTGCCATAGGTGTCTGGCAGCAAGCTGGCCGGGCACCAAGCTGGAGCTCCCACGGGTCCAGCTCCGGCTCCCATCCTGGGGCCTGGCTGGAGGAGAGAAGAAATCTTAATTCTGCCCTAACCTGCTTACATGGTGACTCACAGGAGTCCCAGCAGATGAGCCTGTGCCCCGGGAGCACACGGTGGTGGCAGGGAGTGCGTGGTCCTCCTCAGCGAAAGCCACATCCAACAGAGCGGTCCCGGGAGAGCAGCCAAGATCACCTTACATGCGGAGTCACCGCCCTCCGACTGCAGCCTGCTTGCTTGTATCGTAACACCGAGTAAGTAGGGAAACAGGTTTGGGGTTTTTGGTCTTGGGTTTTTTGTCATTTTAGCATGCAAAATATTCACAGAGGAAGCACCCCGAGAAAGAAATGCTTAAAGGTCAGCAGGTGAAGAGAGTGGAGCTTCCCACACCTTTCTTCATTCCGTTCTGTTCTGCAGGAGTATTTCAGTGGTCCTATCAAGTTTCCCTTCTGCTGCTGAAGAGCTGGTCTCTCTAACACAATAAAATGGCCTTGCTGATTTAAAACGCACGGTCCTCCTAGAAGAGGGGCAAGCAAGTTGTGGTGGAAATGACGTGGCACAGGAGCGCGGGATGCGGCGTGAGCCCTTGGTCGGACGGGTCAGAGGGCAGGGTGGTCTGAGAGCACGCCCAGAGAAAGCGGTCACTGGAGAAGGGAAACGGAATTATTTCTGTGCTTGGCAGAGCAACAGAAAATATGTAAAATACAAACTGATACTGGGAAAATGCACAGAGGAAAGCATCTGTAAGAGAAACAACTCAGTGTGAACTAAGTTTCTTGAAAAGCCATGCAGCTGAAGCCACCTTCATCAGACTGCTCTGAACTCCCCAACTGGGCAGTTACACCCAAACCAGTAAAGAAACTCAGAAACTCCTGGTTTTATCAAGCAGCACGTGCCAAGGGGGGTGCATCTCCATGTGAATATCTTTCAGACATTTGGTTGCTCTGCTCTTTGATGAATTCCTAAAAATAAGTTTGTAACGAAGCAATGTTGCAACACCACCGGCAGGTTTGTTTTGTAGTTCTTTGGAAGTATTTATAGAGCCTTTCTTCTCCACCTGGTAAGGATGAGCTCCTTTCAAATCTCTCTTGCCTTCTTCAGTCTCATGAAACGTGGCCCCACAGTAGCAGTCCATCCATGATACGCGCCAAGAGGATGAAGCAGTAGGGACAGGGCTGGGTGACAGCTTGCTTAAGGAACTGATGGATTTTGTTGGCAGAAATGAAACTGTAGGAGACGTCTATCTGTCTCCAACAAAACCCCGCTTCGACCCTGTGAGAAGGAACAGTAGATTTGGCTACCTAAAAAGACTCAGAGATGCCTCCAGAGGATGCAAGTGTTTGAAGGGACTGCTTGCCTTGCAAACCAGCAAGACAGAAGGGTTTTTTCCAAGCCTGACACAGAATTATTTTTTCCTGGGTGACTTCAGATAAAGTCGGCAGACCAGCATTGGGAAACGGCCCTTTCCAGGGAAGAAGCACACAAGGATGGGTCCGAACAGAGCAGGAGTTCTGGGAACATGCATTTATATGGTGAACACACACCCCATATATACAGCTGTATTACGAAAAAATATACCTAAACTATTATCTGTGCAGACAGGTGAGATGATAGTCAGATCCCAACCTACAATCTGTGCTTACATTTTGCGGTGGCTTCGGGTCCCACAGGAGCAGAGTACTCTGGGAAACTGCTAACCTTTCTGTCAAGAAGAGAAGATTGTCAAACAAAACTTTAGCAGCTAAATCAGGAGGTTTATGCGGGCCTGCCCTCAATCTGTGAAAAAAAAAAAAAATAATCTTCAATTCTTCCAGTTCCCCCACAATGTTGCTGTAGTCAGGGTAGTTTGGTTTTGAAGTTGAGCTGAAATGCAAGGGAATGTCCAGGTTAAAGCGGTTATCTGAGTGGCGTCAAAAGAAGAAAGGATATTCGGGTCTGGTTTGTGCTGACCAGAGTTACAGACCAACAGCCTACGGACTTTTACTGGTGTCTGGGCTTGTATTTAAAGCCTATTGTTCCAAAATCCTTTTGTGGGTAGACATGCCAGTCTGTTCCGAGGCTGGGGGAAGAATTAAAACCATGAGAGCAGCCCTCCCAAGAGCCTGCCGACAGAGACGGCATTCATTCCGCTGCAGGGAGGGGACGGGCGAGACCTGCCGTCACACACCAACCTTCCAGCATATGGAAACAAAGGGTAAGAAATATGTTTCCTGACTAATTAAGTTTCCTTAAGAGTCCACGGGCACATGTTCACAGGGTATCACAGAGAGTGAAGGTGGACACCCCTTTCTGAGGGGTGGACGAGTGCAAGAACTTAGGAAAGGAGCAGCACAACCCACCAAAACATGCAATTGCTTTGCTCTGCTTTCTGACACCCAAGCTGCTCTTGGGTGTTTGTGGACTGGCTAGATTTCATTACAGCTTTGCATTAAAAAGTGAATCACCTCCTAACTCTTTGGGGTTTTTTTCTCCATGATGAGCACACTCATCCACATCTGGCCAGCTTTGCTGGGGGAAGGGAGGAGCAGTACTACCTTCACTGGGCAATGGGCAGTCTGTGATGGTGTAGTATTTAAAAAAAGTTGGGTTTTCCAGATGGAATTCAATCCTCCAAATGAGAGAAGGAAGTAATTAATCCTATGACAATTTTAACATATAATTTCACTAGAAGGTTGTCAGACTACCTAAATCAGACGTGACTCCTGTCTTAGTTTCCCTTGATTGTATTCAGACACAGTTCCATAAAATCCTGGGTCCTTTTGCATTTAAACAGGTGTAGAAACTATAAGGTTGCTCTAGCCTTATCTTTGATTGCAAAATCATGATATTTTTACTGTACAGTGAGAAACCATTCACTAAGAAACTGATCACTAAGCACAAATGAAGCGCGGCAATGACTGGAGGAGATCATTTGGCTGTTGTTCAGTGACCTAAATGGAATTATTGGATCTTATTTTGATCTCAAGGAGTTAATGAGGGCTATGGTTAAGTCAGTGCAGTATGACATGTCCTCTAATCTCACAGAAAAGCAGCCTAGAAAAGGGTCTGGCACCCAACATCCTAACTGGTCAATGTGACACAAGGACAGCCTATATGAAATTCATATATATTAATAACTTGACTAGAAGAGCCAGCTTTGTAAGTCTGCACCTGGTTATTAAAAATATTTTGCTAGGTTTGTGGAACCAAGGGTTACATTTTCCAAAATAAATGAATCAGCCTCTTGGTAAGTGAAGGATATGCAGCGATATGGTATTCATCTAAGTGACCAAAAAGTTTGAAAAAGAACAATACAGACTATGGATTAGGTCTCTCTTAACTCTAAATGTAACATTTATGAGGCATTTTACAAGCGTTTAAAAGAGAAGACTTCTTAATAGTGAGTTACCTTGAAATCCTAGAGAGACACTTGATCAAATTACAGCTGACGAACTGAGTCCAACTGCTATTTTTATAGGAAATGGCAAAGAAAATTAATGTAATTAGGCTGTTGTTTCACCATCCTTCAACATTTCTGAAGTGCTTTCAAGCAATGCCAGGGTTAGTAATGGAGAGAAGGAGACATGATCCTGTGGAAAGCCTGTTCTTGTAAAACACTTGTAAAGCACTTCCCTGTTTTACCTCCCAGAACTGATGCAGGTAGCTCCCAGGAAGACCCTGTCTCCTCATCAAATCCTCTTGTGATGAGAAGGACACCTCCATTCTCATGGAATTGTTTAGGTTGGAAAAGACCTTTATGATCATCAAGTCCAAGTTCTCTCCACAGAGCAGACCTACCTGTTGCTGTACCAAAAATTTTGGTCTTGTCTGCTTTCCAACAGCCAAGTGACCTACCACCACCAGCTTGGGCTCTTCCTGGAATTACCAATGCCTCCACAATATTCAGGCCAGCAACTGCTTTAGGTCAGACGTCCCTGTGTAAAGAACTGCTAAGTACAAAGCTGTTTCTAAGTTGGGGTCTCTTCAGGTTCAGACCTAACTTCCTTCAGATTTCTTCTCTCAGTGTTGGCACCTCCAAGGCCCTTAGCATTGTATTTGAGAATATTTCACAGCCCTTAATGGCCTTTACTCTTGTGACAGCCTCGGAAGGTGGCTAACCACAAGACCCATTTCAAAGACAGAGACGTGAGGCAAACTGAAATTTAAGTGTCCTGTCAAAAATCTATGTCTGAGCCAGGATGAGAAATGATGTGCAACATCATGAGTTGTGGTTCAGCGCCCTACCCATGAGGTCTGTTTGCTGTAAGCAGAAAGAGGTCTGACCTCACTCTGTATCAGTGAAAACAGTATTATCGAATTAACAGTAAACACATTCCAGTAGGAGGAATTTTCTTCTGAGTCCTTAGACCTACTAGAGATTTCAAGTTACTCTCTAAACCTTCAAGTCCCAAACCCTCCATCTTAATTACCCAAGGTACACCTGCATCTTTAAAGATAAATAGTTATAGACATAAAAGCTGTTGTTACACCTCCTAACATCACATTTTCATCACCTGCACATCTGATATTTTGGCAGCATGCTTTCAAGACCTAAAAACGCAGAGTGACGTGCAGAGAGTTACAGTGCAAGCTTACCAAGCTGTGCTGTCCTAGAAACACAAACAGCTGAAAACTTCCTGACCTAGCTGGAGGACCAGAGAAGAGCAACACGTGCCTTCCACAGACTCGGTCAGACTCTTGCTTTCCCTCTCTTTTCCCTTTACATATCACACAAATGCCAGTGTGGATTTGGCCTGACACAGCTGGACACAAGCCACAGAGAATGTGAACTTACGGAGTGAGTTTTAAGAGCATCCCTGCTTCTATCTCCCCTCCACTGTCCCACCCCTTGAATTTGCATAGGGCCAGACCCCAGCAGCCAACCTTGCCATAGGAGAAAATACTTGGATTCTTCTCCCATGTGGAATCTTTGCAGTTGTTCTAACTATTGTATTTATTTGGTTTATATCAATGCTCCCCACTGATCTCCTTACTCACACCAGTGAACTCCAGAAGAAAATCAGGTATGGATCAGAATCCATGGTGGAGGGTGCCTTTAAATGCCTAACTCCTGTGGCATGGGCAGGTACAAAACCCATGCTATTGAGGTGGAAAATTCAGTGCCAATATTCTTAAAAATTCCTATTTTCCTTTACCAATGGCCTCAGTTGATAAAACTACAAAAATTCAGATTTTAATTTCATTCAGCAGCAACCAGTTCTGTGGGAATTTAATTTTAAAAGGCTTCTACCTACCCAAGTCTGTGAAGGAAAAGCCTGAAGACATAACCAGTGAGTCAACCATGGACAAAACCAGAACCCTGAACTCTCGCTGTAAAATGAAAAAATCTCATTATTTCAAAATCAGTCTTCCAGAGGACTGCAATGCTTGGGTTTTGTATGTTTGGGATTTAGGACTATTCATGATGTTACTGTGCACCTAAGCTGAGCTCCTTTCTGCTCTATATTGTTTGCATTTCACTGGAAGAAAAAAAAATCACACTTTCTATCATTTTCTTGTATTTTCCTTTAACAAAACTAACTTCGGGCATAGATGTGAGAACGTGTTACTGAGCCTTCCCTGGTGCTGATGAACTATGGTAACTATTTACATGCTCGTTCTGTCTATAGCAATTTTAGTGTAAAACTGCAATATCAGAGAAGGAGGTTTGTGCTACCATATTTTACTGTTTTATAACTGTGTTTAGACAATCACGTGCTCAGTTACCAAAATTCAGTTGCTAGCAGGTAACTGAAAGCACAGTAACCCCCTTGTGCACCCGTGTCCTCCAAGACCTAGCCTATTGACAGGATTCTTTGGGACCATTATTTATTCTCTTACAATGGGTAGGAAAAAGAAAAAATTTAAAAGCACCTTGGTCCCATGATCTACCTTTTTCGAACAGTAACTGAAGACCTTTAAAAGCACGTCTTCAAAAATGAACAAAATGGGATTTTAACAGCACTTATGTTAATCTCCTTCTTTAAAAAGAACAGAGAACTCATCCCCTTCAGCCCGTGCATCTGAAAGGCCATAAGGCATCTATACTCTTCGTAATGACTAAACTATTGTAATTAAGAGCACAATTTTCACAAATGTTTTAGACTAAGAAATGTTTTTAGCTTCCCAACTCCCTGAAAGCTTAAAATGACTAATGCTTTTCTTCCCACTTTGAGGGAAGGCATTATATGAAAAACGTTCCTTTTCTCTGAGGAGGCGTCTATGCGATAACGAGCGATGGGCACTCTCTGTGGCTCCTCTTCTCTGAGCTCCCGCGTCGGCGTGTCCCACGGTGAGCTCCGCTGGTCCTCCCGCACTGGAGCTTCTCCACTACTCGCTCGGCAGCCAGGCTGCTGCCTCCACTTCCCCACTGCCCGCCCAGTCGTGCCGATTTGGCTGCTTGCACAGCCGTGCGGTTGAACCGGACTGCTGAACGATGCAGCTAAAATAGTCTCTCCTCCACTTTTGTTTGTAATGACCTGGTTTCATTGCTCTCAGTCACAGCAGGGAAACGAAGACCAGGGAAGACAGGAGTCCTTCCAGCCAGCCTTGGCACTACAGAGTTCAAAACGTGGCACCGTGCTGAGCAGCTATTCGGCTCTGGGAAGCCACAGAAAAGGTATTTAAGACACTGGTTTGCATCTCTGCTGGATCTTTGTTCAAATATGGTTCCTTCAGAGGGTGACAGAAAATCCCAGGGCTGACTCAAAAGCTCAAAAATACACTCAGGGTATGGTTGAGAACAGAGTAGGAACCATACCAACGCTGTATGAAGTACCATTCCCATTATATACGCTCGTTACATACTCTCTCTATATAATTCACTGCTCTGAATAACAGAACTGGGTGCCTCCAAAACATACTTACTAGAATAGCTACCATCTCTGCAAGGGCATGAGAACACCAAGAATTTAACAAGCCCCAACAGCAAAACCTTCCTTCTACTGTCTTGCTGTCCAGCTGCTCCTCAGCCTCTCCCCCTTGCCCATCTCTTGACAGGGAAGGAGAAGAGATGGGTCTTGCGGCTCACTCGCAGAGTCCTCCCTTGCCCTCCTTGAAGGTGATGGACTCCCATTCAGGGTGGAGAGCAAGTCACAGTATTGTTAAGGAAAAGGTAAGAAAAGGGGGGAGATTAGGAATAACATACGCTTTTCTCAGTGTGGCACTCACTTACCCTAAAAGCCGGTGGTCAGCAGTACTGGAAATGTTTTATAATGGGGTGCTCTAGGTCTCAGCACCATGTGTGTGAGCCGAAGTTGTGCTGATCTTTGCAGTTTTTATCACTCTTTTTGGCAGAAGGCTTTTCTTTGCATACTTCAAGGTTTGGGTTCAGTCCTATCAAAATCCCAAAGCAGAATTTGAGAGAATTCCTCTTCCATCTCTAAAAAAACCCTCCCATCGCTGAACCAAACACACAAGCCCTGCTTTTCAGACCTTTCTACTCTATCTGATCCAGATGTCTCTCTCCCAAACTTTTCAATGCAAATCATCTGAGTTTTCAGTTGGGACCAGACCCTGAAGCCAGGCCAGCTCAGAGTGATTTAAAAATTGGGCAAATATTTTACATGGCTCTAGGAAATAATATATCATCTGTGCGAGTTTATATACCCATATATGCCTGGGTGGTTATTACTTTCCTGTGTGATAAATTTTGGGGAGGGAAATGAGGTATATTAAAGCAACAGCTTGCTCTGTGGTTTTCAAGTGAGGGCAGATACTGTGCTCCTTGCATCAGTCTTTTTTTTTCTCCTTGGCAATAAATCCCTCGACGTGGAGCCATTGCCTTCAGCCCTTCCCTCTCGTCGGCAGACTTCCTAGCTACAACTCACCTGGCTAGCAAAACCATTTCTTCGTCCTTTTTATTGACAAAACTGGAAAGAAAACCAGGCTTTACTGATTTCCTTCCCTCTCCAAGGACCTCATTAAGCATACCCGAACAGTGACATCTCTGCAGGGCTCTGGATCAATGGACACTGTCATCTGGAGATTTTAATCACATTAACACCACAGCAGAGTAAAATCCGTCTGATTCTCCCTTGCTAAAGTGGCAAGCTCAACACTTCTGCCAATCGCTGCAACTGCTAGTCGGAAGGCTTATTTATACGTGTGGATAAAAATCAATCATCTGCCATAGCTACCGACTTCCAGCCCTTCCTCGCAGAGCCTGAACCCTCTCTCCAGGAAATACAATTTAGTCCCCCAGACCTGCCTTCTTTATGATTGAGATTAGCTATATTCAGACAACCCTGAGGAGCACAGCACAAAAATAATCAATAAAGTGAAGCTCCGTGAGCCGGTGGAAGAACCTGCACTGCTTATAAAGCGTAGCAGAAAAACAAATGCCAGGGCTGGATTCCTACAAGTGGTCTTTGCAACAGAGAAGATAATTGGTGGAGGTAAAAAGGGTGATACATGCATGGGGAGTCTTACACAGGTGGCTATACAAGGCCCACTGGGTTTTGGCAGAAATAACGAGGAGCAATGGTCAGGCTGAAGGGCAGCCGTGCTCAACCATTACCCCAGGAACACGAGAGAATAGCCTAAGCTGCTGACAGGGACGCCCCTGCAACCATACGCTGCTGAAAAAACCATGTAACTGTTTGCTTCCGGCGAATGAAAAATAATTGTTCAGCTCTACCCACGCATCCCTGCATCTGGTCTGACTTCCAAAGAGTCAGTTACAAGCTAATCAATAGTAATTACCTATCATCCGGGCTTGCCCTCCTCAAGGTGCTGTTACCTGACACTGCTCCCTGATTATCTGGCACATGGAAGGGAGGAATTTGCAGGAACAATATTTCTTGATGAAAGCTGTTATTTCTCGAGCAATAACTCACTCTTCCATCACTAAATTATAATTGGACTTTTACTGCAGCTGATGATCCCTGGCACCCTGTAAAGTCTGTATACACAGCGAGATGTTGTTCTGTCAAGAAACATTTCCTAGTCCTTAGATATTTATTTCAGCAAGTTTTGGACCATGGCTAAATTACTAAAAAGGAAAAAAAAAAATCAATTTTCAACTTAAGCCCTGTGTTTGGTGCAAAATCTCGTAAGAATTAAGGAATCCATCTAAGGATTTCTAAAGTAGTCTATGAGGATTCATAAGCACAGGGTACCTCTTAAGCAGTCCTTAATGAATGCTTCAGGGGCATTTGCACTTGTTCATGTGTCGTTACTGAAATTATTCTCAGCATCCAACATTATCTCAAGAAAATTTTAGAATAACTGTAATATTGCAGTGATTTAAGTGATAATCCCAAAAAAGTGGCATATCTATTTCTGCAGGATAAATTAAAGACACTTACAGGATCAAATGTATCAAGTTGGTAGAATAACTGTCATGTATAGCATTGAAATGTATGTATTCAGGAGTTCGAAATTATCCTAGGCAAATAAAGCCGAAAAGTAATAAAGTAAAAGATTTAGCGGAGAATCAAGCCAACCAATGGAGCTAGCCACCAGTAAAGCTGTAAAACAGGCAGATAACAAAGTAAGCAAAATCTAAGTTACAGGAAAAGACTAGCATTTGACAGAATAAAGAAAGCTTAAAGAAGCTAAAAGTTATAATACAGCTTTAATGAGCTGCTCAGATCCATAAATTTAATGGCAATTACAGGCCTGGAGCCACCGATCTTTTTTCACTCCATCCTCCCTGGGGCAGTACCCCTGCAAGCGTCTAGAGAAGTTCAGAACTCAGGGATTCTCCCATGGTTGGTAAATAATCAATATCTTTTATTTATTCAGCAACCTAGGGCAGCTGCTGAATGGTGCAGCCATGAAGATGCACATTTGTTTAGAAGAAGTTAAACTCGTCACGAAATGGCGATTTCGCCAAGCCACAGCTTGACACCCGAATGTAACCCTGCGTGTGAGCACTGCTCGGTTTGGCAGTGGTTGTTAACACGCTCGTCTGCAGACGCAGCGGTGGATTTGATAGACCATGCTTGTTAACACCTCTCAGCGCTTTGGTCCCACTGTCTCCAACGAGCACAAGCTGTTGGGGGACTTACTGAGAAGAAAATACATGGAGATTTCTCTTCTCCTGAGATTTCTGCACGGGGGGAGGACCTTTTACCGGGCAGACAAAACAAGTACCGAGGCCGAGTAAAATGCAGAAGTGCCACCACAGGGGGACAGATGGGAGGTTTGATTTCTTTTGAATGAATTATCTACTTCCTCCCCAGCACAGTTCCCTTCTTAAGCCACCGGACAGATGTTCTTTACTCCTCAAATACACTTTCCAGTCTGCTCCCCATTTAAAAGGGAGAGGAAAAGTCTCGCTCCCTGGGGGCTCTGCTTTGACTATGACATTCGTCCTGAGTGGCGCCCCCGCGGGCCGGGCCGGGCGGGTCTCGTGAGAAAGGTGTAATTCAAAGTGACAAACTGAGTGTCAACACGCTCACTGATTGCGCAAAACAAGCGCAACAGCTGCTTTCCAAATCATGTGTTGAATTCACTTTGCTAAGGTGTTTGGTTTTCCAGCAATAAAGACAAACTAGCAAGTAAACAGAGGAAAAAAAAAGGTGAGGTTTTTAAAGAAAGAAGGCCCAGCTTAGCACTGAAAAAAGAGATTTTCATGGGAATTTTTAGCCAGTCCTGTCCATATCTCCTGTAAAGTAGCATCAGTCAGGTCTCACAGTGAATCCTTGGTTTATTTTTAACTAGGCCTGATTAGGTAAAAACAGCATAAAGCCAGTTTACATTCAGAATGACTTTGATGGACACAACAGAGCAGTAGCAGCAGAGTGAATGAAGAAGTGAGATTTCAGAAGAGGATGGGCAGAGCATTTTGTCACATGGCATCAATTACAGTTCTGGGAATGAAGATATTTGTCATGGGATGCTCTTCTTACTTAGAATAAATAAGGTACATATTGGAGATACATCTTCTTGACAGTCCTTTATTACTCTTAGTCTATATATTTTTATCAACTCTACACTGTTGTTTTTTTTTAATGCCAGCTAGCATTTGTTTCGCAATGTACGAGTTCACCCTATGCTGCACTGTTTGTATTTCCCTATTGGGACTACGGTTCAGCTTACAGAAAAGAAATTTCTCTTCTTAAACTCTTAAGTCTCATCCAAGGGATTTTTGTCTTCTCTCCAATCATTTTGAATTCCTACCGTTGACCCAGCTTTCAGCTTTTGCTCCAAGATGGTAATTAAAAAGATGCTTCCAATATCTGTTACGTAAGAAAATCAGGTAAGTACATAAAGATGAGCATGGTCCTATAGAAATAAATTGTTAAGTAGCTATATATTTAGCATTTTACTAATTTGGGTTCTGAGAAATGTCCTACTGAGAATATGCATTAATGCTTTACAAACATAGCGAATGTTTCACACAGAATTCACTTGCTCTTAAATTTATAAGAGACAAGATTATTAATTCCCCTTAAATGCTGCTTATTAATTTTAATATTATTTGGCAAATATTGTTCTTTTCAGTAATTCATTTTCTCTTTGAATGTAGTCAAGACCTTTATAAAATTTCAGAGTATTTTAAGATTTTAATGGGTTGCTCAGCAACATACGAAATAAAGTTGTGTTTTAATCTCCACGGCACGTATCTGTGAATGGCAGCTCTCGAGATAGGATGTAAATTTGAATCATTTTTCATCAATTTTCCTACTTATACGCATGATAACTAGAATGCATTTCAGAGTCACAAATCCAAGCAATTGAAATCCTTTCTTTAAACTTATGGTTAGTCTTTTCCATTCAGTTCAGCTTAGGACCGAGTTCCTCACATAAAGACGCACTCCGGACTGCCTTGTCAGGAGCTCTCTGCAGAACAAGTACAAACCCTTCTACAAAATGCTGCTGTGTTTGCAGTAACAAATCAATTCTACCATTCTCATGAAAGCAAAGTGAGTCACCTTCTTCCAGTGAGCCAGTTTGGGTTTGTCTTTCAAATATAAAGCCCTGTTGCCATTGGGATACTTCGCTTTTGAGGCTCCGGTTTGCTCTGTGGCAAGCAGCTTAGTGACCTTTCAGCTCCGTTTGATACCACTTCTGCTACTTTGAGAGAAAGCGTTTCCCAGGAAAACGGACATTTGGAAACCCTGTATTGACATCAGCTGATTTCCACCACTGCTACAAAGCACAGCTGAATTTGGATTAGAGTCTGAGTGGTCTCAGGTGATGATAATAGCATTAGGGTTGTGCGGTTTGGCTAGACAAAGAGAAATCCCTCCTCTCGCTGCACCAGTCACGGTCAGGTTTAGCCTCTGCCTACAAATGATTGCATCACCTTGGATGTTTTAGCTTCTTCATCTCCCGTACTGACGTGACAGTGTTCCTTAGGGAAGACAACCTTTTGCTATTATTAGTTAGTGCCTTGACCCCGAGACTTCTGTTGGCAGCCCCTTAAGGATGGAGAGCAAGTGCCATGCTGCTGCCTTGCATGATGACAAGGTGATCAAACACGTGTTTAAGCTCCTTGATAGTGATGCTACCCATACACAGACTCTATGGCCTATAAAAGGAATTACAAAAATCCAGCTGAGATGTAATGAAAACAGGAATTAATGACCTTGTATCCTTCTGTGAGAGTCCTGGTCTCAGCTTTGCTGATTCCTCGAGATGCCAGCATGACACCTTTGATATTCTCCCAAGTAAAAAATTCAGTGAATGACCCTAACTTTATGTTCAAAGTGGCATGAATAAAACTGGCAACTCGGATTCGATGTGGTTTTGCAGAGTTTTAACCCCAGGAAATATTCAGAAATACAGGGCTGACTGTCACTTTGATGTGTAGGTGAATCAGCAACAGTTTCCTTGGGGTCTTACGAGACTGAAAAATGAACTTTTGTGTCAGCTTCCTAACAGCAGGCTCCCGTTGACAGGGAGCAGCACAGAGCTACTCCCCCAGGAGCTCAGTAGGCTGGGCAAAAACACTTAATTAAAGTGTAGAAAAGAAAACAAAACAAAGGACTGAAAACATTTCAGACAACAATAAATCTTCAATGCTTGAAACAAGTCAACCAACCTGCTAGGGACTAAAAAAAATCCCAATGCAACAATCCAAGAAAAATATCACAAACTAATTTCTCAGCAAAAGATTTGAGAAGATCATGTATTCACAGTGATTTCCAAGTGAAAAGCAAGATTTACTGTTGTTGCTCCTACAGAAGTTTTCACTGAGAAACGGTAACCTTATTCCTGAGACAAAATGTTCAAAACTAGTTGATGCTTCCAAAGGGAAATAAAGCTGCTTTTCTGCCTCAGAAATCCCGCTGGCTGCCGGTGTTGACACAAAACTCACTCTTGACCGAGCTCCTGAATGCTCAGCAAGCTCAGTAGGGTGGTGTAGTTGTTTTGTTTATTTATAAGCGTGGCAAGTTTCCTACTGTAGCTGCTACCACATTTAAATGATCTTGGCAAGAGCGAGGCATACAAGGATACACTCTGAAGAAGGACCATGTTATTGCCTGGCAGGCAATTTCCTTTTTTTTTTAAGCCCAAAACACATCTTTCCAGCCTCTGCTAAGTGTTACTATTTCTGAGGCTATTCGAAGCAGGTAAAATGGTAGGAGTGCTAGAAGGGAGATAAACAAGGACTCTGGAAAAAAGCCTGACACTGACCTTGAGGCAGAATACTGAGGGCTCTCCAGGCACGTGTTTCTTCCTCAGTACAACCACTCACAGTAGACAAATACATTACTTAGAATTTCTGCAAGGTATTGTAAAAGTCGTAGCATTTCAGCATCCCAGAAAGCCAAAGAGGAAGTCTTTTTAAAATTAATGAGCATTTTCCTGGATCCATAGTAAGTCTACAGGCAGAACATTGACATCTAAATCTATCTGAATTGACCTTGACTGGAAGAAGAAATGTCTTTCAGGCCAAGCATATGTAAATGAAACACCTAGTTATGTGAGGAGCCAGAAAAAAAAAGATCCAAGTTACTTGGAAAATTACAGCATTGAAAGTCTAGTGCAGCTTGCTAAGAGAGTCAATAAGGCTGGGAGTGACCAATGGCCCTAGAAAAAAAAGGGGTGGTGGAACACCAGGAGATGGATTTCCCAATTAACACTTTCATATAAGAAATCTTCATCTCAGGTTTTAATGAATATTCTGCATTTCCTTTGTTTTCCCTGCAAGAAGTCAAGGGGTTTTGTGTTTGGGTTGGTTTTGTATGGGACTGCATGTTACTATGGAAGCTACAGAGGTTTCATGCTCTGACTTACTGCAAACATTTTGCATTGGTTTTCCCCTTCCCTGCTTCACTCTCTGCATACTCCTCAAGCGCCTCAGCAGAGCAAAGCTTTCTAAGCACAGCCATACAATTTTCCTGCTCAGATGGTCCCCACTAGCAAATCCAGCAGCTTAAATGCTCAGTGCTTCTGTCTAGTCCCAACATCTCATACTCCTGTTCATCCTTCTGCTCTCCACCCTGCTGCCTCATTTCCCAATGTGCAGAGGAAAGGGTGAGTTCTGCAGTGTTTTGGTGAACACCTGTCCCTGAACAGGGCTATTTGAGCTGATGGAGGAAGACAACCCTGCAATGGTAAATCCCTCTCAAACTCAAATGTGGTTTTAAAATTCATCCTAGACACCTTCTGCAAAGGACAGTTCTGAAATCATGCTTCCTCCCCACTTGCATTGGAAGTTAAACTGCAAATGCTTTGCCTAAGTCAGCATTTTCTAGTGCCTACGTTCAATAAGAAAGCATAATTGGGATACGCATTTTGGGATCCTGCTGGCTACAAATCACTTTACAAACAGATCCACAAATGACATGCCATCTAGGAATCAATTCAGCAGCTGCTGAAATTCAGCCGTTTCTGGAACAAATGATGACAACTGCTTACAGGACCCCACCAGCAAAACTATGTTAGACACCCAACCAGAAGTACAGCGCCAAATGCAACCACATGAAAATTATAAATTTTCACGGTGTTAGAACGTGCTCTCAAAGTTATCCAGACTGCTCGAAGTTTTGTCTGCACTAGGATTTTTTTTTTTTGAAGTATTGATGAACTATTAAAATGAAGCCAACATAAAGTTCTTCTGTCCTAGCTGGATGAGACAACTTAGAAATACAATTTATCTCTGGAGCCCTCAGCACAAGGAGGACATGGAACTGTTGGAGCAGGTCCAGAGGAGGGCTACTAAAATGATCCGAGGGCTGGAGCACCTCTCCTGCAAGGAGGGGCTGAGAGAGTTGGGGTTTTTCAGCCTGGAGAAGAGAAGGCTGCAGGGAGACCTGATTGCGGCCTTTCAGTACCTAAAGGGGGCCTATAGGAAAGATGGGGAAAATCTTTTTAGTAGGGCCAGCAGTGACAGGACAAGGGGTAATGGTTTTAAACTGAAACAGGGTAGGTTTAGACTGGATATAAGGAAGAAATTCTTTACAATGAGGGTGGTGAAACACTGGAACGGGTTGCCCAGAGAGGTAGTGGAGGCCCCATCCCTGGAAACATTCAAGGCCAGGTTGGATGGGGCTCTGAGCAACCTGATCGAGTTAGCAGTGTCCCTGCTCCTGCGGGGGGGTTGGACTGGGTGACCTCCCACCCTGTGAAGAAATCATGCACCATTCACAGCTGCTCAGTAAGCAAACCTTTTTTATATACTTGTGAACTAATACATCCAGTAATTATTATATTGATATTAGAAAAAGGTATAGGTATCAGTGTTTGATAGTGGTTTGCAAATGGTTTCTATGCTGTTGAGTGAACTGTAACTTACACTCCCAATAGGCACTGAAATGAAGGATAATCCTCAGGTCTTCTGTGTACTGTTATTAGTAAATTGTACCAAAAGTTTGTGTGTCTGTAAGGGCTATTTTTACAAGCATTTGTTCATTCATTTGTTTATCTTCAGCCTCATTAAAAATTAGCATATTAAGCAGATAAAGTGGAATTCAGGTTGATTGGTTTTATTCCTCACTTTCAGCAACTATCAAGAATCTGAACCTGACTTTCCCTGTACTCAATGATACAGAGTCAACACATAGCTAGAGAGATGTGCATCACTAAAAAATAGCCTTCCCCTGTGAAGCCGCCCTTTTGCTGCATTCACAAGCTCTTTGCCATGGAATAACCAGAAGTCAGATTCTGATTTCAATTCCAGTGGCCTAATTTACTTATCATCAAAGCAGTGACTTTAGGTTTACCTCGCTGTAATGGAGATCAGAGTCTTGACTAAATATTCCACATATGCACCCATATAAGCGTAATACTAACTAGTAAGTGAGAACAAGACTAACATCTTACTTAGTTTATTTCCATTTGTAGCTTGCATGGTAAATTTATTGCAAAGATAAGCGCTTTTTCTCGTGTCCTCACTTTATTTTCACCTTTGTTCTTCAAGAGGGTTATTGATTTCTCTCCTCTTCAAACGCCGTATGATCTGGCAAGTCAAAGGGGATCATTTCAATGGTGAGGAGTGGATCAGGACATAACCCTCAATAGCAGAACTAAAGAAATGCCATTTCTGGGTGAGCTTCTTGTCACATTAGCAGTGGTGTTGTATGCGAAGAACCCCAAACCCTCTTCACGGACTACTGTCAAAGGCAGTTGGTGTGAAGAAATGCCTACCTGAAGACGGCAAGGCTCAGTGACCAGAGCACTAGTGGTTTCCTCAGTTCAAATTTTGCTCGTTTGTTCATTAGGTGCCGACCACCAAATATAAAGGCAGCATACAGAGCTGAGAATAGGAATGATTTCTTCCTGCAAAACAAAACCAAAAAAACCACCTGTCAGGTATTTAATTTTTATTAGATACACAGCAGAGTCACATCTGGACATAGCTGCCAAGGGCTTGTGCATTTCCTTGAAAGGAAACTCTTTTGAAGACACTCCTGCAGCCCCACTGAGATTAGTGTTAGTGTATGAACCCTACAAGCCTGCCCATAGTGCCACGTCCAGGTGCAGACAAAACTGACCCTGGGGGAGTTCTGAAAAAGGACAGCCAAATTTGGCTCCCATTCTTCCCCACTTTCTGAAGACTGACTTCTGCAAGGAACAGAATAGGTATATTGCAGAGCCCAGACACACTTCTGCAAGCACAGCACGGTTGATACTTGAACCAGCTGATCATGTTTTGTGGCTCATTCATCTTTTTCATATCAATTTTGGTTTCCTGCAGGCTCCTTGCTACCTGGCAATCTAGTTTCCCATTGTTTCCTCCAAGGAGACACTTAAAGATCTCAAGCACCGCAACACAACATGAAGAGTCTCACGAAAAGCGGAGAACCACCAAGGAGAGGTCAACAGCCCCGGTAAGCAGCAGCCATGCTGAGTGGCATCGCCCTGCTGCACAAGCCCTGCCTTTGCGTGCCAGTTCAGGAAATCCAGTGAATTTGCTGAAAGGTCAAGCAGGTTCTCTTAAGGAACTTCAATGGTACCCTTAGAATTGCAAGTTTTATTTTTAAAATTGCCTGATAGTAGTCCAGCTCAGCAATAATCAGCAAACATTTGAACTCTGCTACTATAACTCGTAGTAGATCAACCATTAGACATCAAAAATAGATTCAGCCTGGGATTCCTTCCCACACAACACAGTATTACACGAAGGCTTAATGATGTACAGCATTAATGGCGGCCTAACTGGACGGGCATATATTTAGTAACAGATTTTTCTCTACAAAATATGTAATTATATTCACAAATATCAGTGGACCATGGCTTTGCACCAAGAGGTGCTGGTTCTTTTTGGACCCCAATGAAAGAAAAACAAACACTCTAACTAGTTCATTAATATTCCAGAAAAGGCAGCAGCAAGCTACAAGATCTTACATTCCTTCCAACGATGGAACTCAAAGGTGATGCACTGTCAGACAGACCTACGATCAGGGCATGGCACACTGCCTAGACTTCCCGTTGGGGGCAGGGTTCACCCGCATTGTGGTCTTTAGAGTTTTTATAGGATTTTCAATTGGATATTTGTATGAAAGGATGTTGCTTCAGCTGAAGATAAATACAAGAACATGCTCATGGTGTGTCACTGGTGCCAAGTACATGCCACCTCCAGGCTCTTCCATGACAATTAGCTGTCTGAGGGTACCCCATGGCAAGGGATATGGGCAACACAGCACGGTCCTGAAGGCCAAGCACTACGTGTGGCACAGTATGGCACAGCACAGCGCATGTCTGTGCCTACTCAGCAGCTGGTACATGGATCACACGCTCCTTGATGGACAAGGGTCTTCCCGCGAGGTCCATGAAAACTAAGAAAAGCTGTAGCAGCACATTTGATTGAAAGTACAAAGACAGCAGATGCAGTCTTCACTGGAGATAAATGAGTTTTATATGACTTTGAAAGCTAAGTAAAAGCAAAGTCCAAAGAGACAGAGGTATATCAGCAAGCGTGCTGCAGCACAGGCCATCGTCTGCCCACTTAGAAACTCCTCTGCTTCTCTGGACATATTTATAGGTCTGTGTTGCAAAACATGGGTAACTGCATGAAAATCCTGACTGGTGCTCTGCACTGAGAAGAGAGGACCCCAAGCCTGCAGTCCCCTGGGTGACCCTTAGCATCCGTGCTGACAACAAGCCCCAGAAGACCAGGATGACCACAGAGTCAGCGCCCTCTCACCTTGTGCGTTGAGATGGTCTAATTGCCATGGCAATGTTTATCACAACTGGGGTTTGAAAACCACAAAGCCTCGCCCTTATTCATCTCATAAGAAAGAAAAAAGCATTCATTTTCAGTTCTATGGTCTTGAATTTCACAGTCAGGAAAGGGGCAGAATTACCACATTTGGTAGCATGATTGCAGTTTAGCTTCTCTGGAGGTCAGTAAATATTTGTTAACCAGTTTAGGTAGTGATGAACCACCTCGAACTTGCTCATACTGAACCACCTAACTGTTAAGACAAGATTTATGGGTTACGGGACAGGAGCAGACTCTCAGCGTGAGGTTGGACTGCGATCCCATCTCCTTCCCTCCGCAGCAGAGCAGCCCATCGCCAACCTGGGCATGGGCGAGGGAAGGCAGAGGGAGTGTGATGGGCTGTACCACAGTCTGCAGTGCTGCCCGGGCTGCCCCAGGGCATCGGGAGAGACGTCCACTCCTCAGGCTTCTGCCCCTTCAATCCCACAAAAGTCTGGGCTTACAGCGCTCAGCGCAGACAGACAGCAATGCACACAGCAAGGTATGGACATATGCATAAACACGTGCAGCCACTCAAGCCAGGTCACGTGCAGGGGCCCCACAGGAGGGACCCTGCAGCCCCACGCCACGAGGGGGGTGCAAACCCCCCACCTCTCGGCCCTGCAGTGGGTGTCCCTCATGCCAGGGGCAGGAAGGGTCTATCTTGCACTGGTCCATGCATGGAGCTCCCAAGCAATGGAGAGCAGTCAACAGCAGGACAACATCTCGAGCAGTGCAGGATGACATCTTGATGCAGGGGAAAAGACTGCAACACAGTGCTTCCATGCAGCTGCCAGCGGGATGCGGGCCTCGCGGGCTGGCATGGGAGGAGGTCAGGATTTAAGAGCAGTAGCTAGGGATGCTTTGTGGGAAGGCAGGCAGGCAGAAAGCAGTTCAGTCCTGGATCAAATACAGGCAAGACTTCAAAGTAATGGTTGGACTTCAGTTCCAACTCAAGAAAAAAAGACCATTCTGAATGAGTTAGCAGCTCAGGTCCGTGCTCTGTTTGACTCCCTTCTGCCTGGGCACTCTATATTTACACCAAGTAACATTTCGTTTTGCTTCTTATTACTGAAACTATTTTTTGTGAGTTCCATCAGTCTATTGAGGTCAATAGTTACATTGGGCTAATTAGAACAGATAAACTTTAGGCCACTTTTAACAGCTTTGTAACGAGTTCAGCGTTATTTGCCAGGATGGTAAATGGTATCCCCGCAGTGTGCAGCTTTGCATTGGTGGTGGCAGACATGAGAAGATTTGACTGCACGCGTGATGTGAACTGCAGAGAGCAGCTGTCAGCAGTTTCAGACCAGGAGGGATGCAGCAGTGTTATCTCCCATCAGAGGTAAGCACAACACTGAGTAACGATTAGGCCGATTTTGACATCATCTGTCTTGACACCTGCTGACAACTTTTCATAACTTTTTGCATCCAAAGAAGTTTGAATTTTCCCCTCTGCAGCATAGTAATGGTTAAAAGGAGCGGGGAGTCCAGGTGATATAGTTATAAAGGGGTTGCAGAGGTATGTACTTTTAAGATAATCTGTTTAACTGCATTAGACTGGTATTCACCAGCTTCCTACCAGTGTTTTTATGATGGATTTTCCTGAAAAGTTCATGACTACAGTCCGGTTCCTATGCTGGTGACACAAAGCAATGGCAATCTGACAGCATTCAATTATATCTGATAGGTTTTTGGCCAAAGGAGGCTAATATCAAATGAGCACTTCTAAAGGCAAGAGTTTTGGAGTTGTTCTGGTGCGCTGTAACTTTTCATTACTGTTATCTGAAGAGAAACTAAATAGAGCAGAATAGAGCAGAGCGACGACAAAAAAATTATCTTGAAACTAAAAAAATTTTAAATCTCCCAAAGTAATTCAGTAGCAGACTCGCATGCAATAACTTCAACGTTAGCAGCACATTCATATGTTTGTCTTCAATTCTGTTCTGCAGGGTAACACAGTAGACATAAAGACGGGGCTGCCAAATCCTCCACATTTTTCTGGCATTTCTGTTTCTCACAGTTGTCTCCCACCTTCCTACATTTTCAGACTTCAGGGACTAAGTACTCTCTCTACTGAATACAACTCCATGTTTCCCCGTTGGAAGTTGCCAGCTCTTTCCCCCAAAAGGGGGGCAGGGGAATTTTCTGAAGAACCTATGAAATGCTCTGCTTGGACTGGGGGTTACTACAAGAAAGGGAGGCAAGAGTTTGGGGCTATAGGCTGAAGATGTGAGGCAGATCTTCCAGAACGCTAGCACAGAGGTGGCCGTATCGCGAGGCAAGGGGACAGGCAGAAGCAGCTGACACGATGGGAGAAACAGAAGAGAAAGGACAAATGGTAAGCGTGGCAGCAAACGAGGGGAGCTCGCGGCCAAGAGATGGACAGCTGGGACAGCATGGAAGGGAAGGAGACTTAAAGTCCTTTCTCTGCTGAAGCCCCTGGCGGGATGCTTCTTGCACCCGTGGGCACGCCAATGGGTCAGGCTACCCACGCTGAACACAGAGCTTTGGGCACTCTCCTGCAAAAATCCTACAACAGGGAAGCGTGGTGTTATCATCCCCTGGACCACAGCTCGTGGGTTCTGCTTGTCCCTCTGCACTGTGTAGAACACAGGCAGGTGATGTGTTTCATCGAGGATGGATGAAGGTTTGGGCACCGATGCGCTCTTTAGAAGCTGAAATATTAGGTCTGCTCTATGGCAGAGGAACGGAGATGGGAAAGAAGAAAAGGAAAAGAAGTATAACTGAGAAGAGGGAGGCAGAAACTGGGGCTGGTAAAGGAAGACAGAGGAAATCCATCCCACCAGGACGAAAGCTTCTCCTCGTTGGCAGCCGGGGAGTCCCACGCAGGGAAGCCCACTCAGGCACCAAGGAGCGACAGGGAGACATCAGCCATCCAGTCTCCGCCAGGAAAACGTAACAGAGAAAGGGGCAGCAAATAATCCAAAGAAGAAAGCAACAGTAAACAGATGGGTAAGGAGTAAGAAATCCTGACTCCCCCAGAAGTATGTTATTTATAAAACACTGAAAGTATAAGAATTACCACAATATTCTAAAATAAGGGGGCAAAGCCTGAGGGTGAGCATCATACACAGCAGCGTGATCCATCCTGGCGTCTCTGATGCAAAGCGAAATAGCCCTGAACATTGCAGTGCCACCGAAGGAAGTGGTTTCAGCCCAGATGCACTGCTGTCATTTTTTCCCCTGAAAATAGCAGCCTGAGTCATTATTGTAGAGTTCTCTGATGTTAATGAGTAAACTGAAACAGCTATAGATATGTGCTATAAAATTTAGTATTTCCATAGGATTTTCTTTAATCATTAAGGAAAATCCTAACCGGAATGCACAAAGGACAACCTTATCATAGATCTTTTCACTGTCCTCTATCATGTAATACAGGATTATCCTCATAATGGCATTCAGTAAGGGAGCAGTAAAGTGAAGCAGTGTTAGATCCTTCTATTTACATTCTATAGGGTTTTAAAAAATAATTTTTTTTTTAACAAGAGGTATTTACTTTGCACAGGCAGAGCTCATTCTTAAATTCATTACCGCTCCTTCATATGCTGTAAAGGGAGCACAACAGGTAAAAAAAAAACCATTCCAGTTGCCAGAGCAGAGTGAATCTGGCAATTAAACAGGCAATTTCAGGCTCATGATGCTTTTCTTTTGGCCTCCATCACCATTTTATTGACTTAAAAAAATAGATTTTTACTGAAAAAAAAAAAAAGTTACCAGTTTCTCCCAGCTTTCAGCAGAAAACACCACCAGCCACTTGTGTTTATAGTTGAAACTCCTAACTTGAGAGTCTAATTAAAGTGCTTTAACCTGAAGCCGTGTAAATCACACAGCATACCTGTGTCCACGGCTCTCAAGCAGTGCCTGGTAGTCTTGGCAAAGTTACTTTCTCTCTGGTGCTTATTTATAAATCACACATTCTGTATGTATAAAAAAGGGTGTGAAAATGCTTCTCAGTCTCTCAGTGTTTTTACCTCAGAAATACTGTCATAGCAAACCTTTCTCTCTCTATTCCCAGATATAATTTTGACAGAATGAGCAAGAAGAGATCCAATGTGTGGATATGCCAGATTTGCATATGAAAATATAACCTGTGCTCCTGGCTTTGATGCGAGTTTGCGCAGCTGCTTCCCATCGTCCAGACCGGCCTCAGTAAAGGAAGGAGAAGGACATGCAGAAGAGGTAGACCTGTCTGATACGCGCATGCCAACACAGCCCGATTTATTCCTACAGCTCAATATCCTTTGACATTTATATTTAGAGCAGCAACGACGCCAGTCACACACATGGGTAGGTGACTCACTGATGATGGTCTTTGATGTAACAGGCTATCAGAGAGTAAACAGGGATGTATCTCATACTCGTCATCTGATCCCTTGATTTCTAAAGCCTGCCTCTCAAAAGACTGTTTCAGCCTCCTCGTGACAGGTACTGTTGGATACGGTCGCATCTGCGTTCCCCCCAAGGCTGGGGCAGCTCCCCAGGCACTCCTCTCCCTGCTGGGAGCAAGGGAAGAGGAGTTGGGGCCCCAGGAACGCATCCCGGCCAGGGACTGCTGTTCCCCCACATCCGCCTTTTCTCTGGGGTCCCACTCCCACCGCCCAATTCACGTCATTACTGACAGGCAGTACTTGCGCCATCATCGGCCCCACTCCTGAGCCCAGGGAAAGGAAGGAAACACAGCGCCTGCTGCGGGAACTGCCCCAAGCTCAACTCGGCCGAAAAGGCTGGAGGAGGAGAAGGGCTGTGCATGCACTCCTCGCCCCACGAGTGCTGACAGCTGAGCCGAGGCATAGCCTGAAGCCCAGGTCCCCCACTGCCCAGGTCGGAGCGGGAAGGGTGAGGGCTGGAGGACCAGCTACCTCTGAGGAGCAGAGCAACTACGGTTTTTGCTGTGTGTGCCCAGGTCACCGCCCGCTGTGGCCCAGCCAGAGGCCTGGCTGGAGATAGCCCCCAGTTCCCCACCAGCCAACCTGCATGGGCATCCTCCCTGGGGAGCAAGGGGCTGTGTCCACCTGAGCCCCCCCCTGCCCCCGCTATGGCATTCAGTCAGCCCCAGGAGCAGGGAAGCACCCCCAGGTCACGCCGCCGGCAGGGCAGGCAACAGCCCCGGAATTGCAGAGAGGAGAAGCAAGGGCACGGCAGTGCGGGGGCACGGGGGAACGTGGTTCACGTCCTGCAGCTCCCTGGTGGTTGCATTTGTTTTGTTGGCCTGTATTTGCCAGTAGTTTGTCGCACTTGTGCCTGTAGAATATACATTACAGAATATAGCCGCAAACTAAAACGTGTGCAGCTAGGGACAAAGACAGCGGCAGCAAATTTTTCTTGTTTTCCCTTTGTATTGAGAAAATATAAGAGAAGCATAGGGAGAGAAAATGAAGTTAAAATTCAGGGACAACTCTTTTTTTCAGATAGAAGAGGCAAGCTCAGCTCTGAAGAACATCAAGTCCCTTGTTCTTTATAAGCCTCATATAGGCTTAACGGAACAAACCATAAACCCTTAAAACCCCATAAGCTACAATCCCAAATATAAGTAAGATCACAAGGGAAAATTACCCCTCAAATGGAAAGCACTTCAGCAAAACAACCAAAACAACCTCCAAACCTTCGGAATTTGAAACGAACTTGCCAAAATGTTGTCATCACTGAAGGCAAATCAGCTTCAGCTCTGGCCCAGATTTTCTCCGCTTTTAAATTAACGCTTTGAACCCACCCAGCGGAGAGGGCGGGTGTTCATGTGCTCGTGGCGATGACAGCCATCCCCGGGTTTCCACCTCACACAGACAGCAGTGGAAGTCGCAGCCCGGTGGGCCAGTTTGCCGGGGTGAGCCCCACGGTACCCAGCGGGTGCCCCCGGTGACACTGCTCAGCCTGTGCCGAAGCCCTTGTCACCCCATCTTCAGCGCCTCCACTCCTCCCCGGGGATGGGCCAGCACCTGAGCTCACTGTTACCCACATGGATCATAAGTAACAACCATTTTTGCACACACACACACCACCCCCAGTCCCCCCCAGGATTTATGTCACCGGAGCTAAGAATTGAATCTAGCCCCAGAAGAGGCACAGGAGCCTACCGGCGAAATGATGACCAACCTCGTCCCTGTTAATAGTCTTGATGGCAGGTCAGTGTAGTAAGAGAAACTCCGTCTCTACGGGGAGCCTCTGCTAAATCCATCTGTATCACGCTGACAACATACCTAGCTCTTAATATGAAGACTTGGGATTGTAACAGGTGACAAAATAGGGTGTCCTGGTATCCCCTTGGACCCACCATGGGCTTTGCTGGGGCTTTCAGGCAGTCAGCGGAGAGATGGCAGGGAGCAGGGAAGCTAATGTAGGTCGCGGGGACTGCAGTTCTGATGAAAAGCTACAGTACTTTCACTTTTAATTTCATCAATGTAAATTTAAACCTCTGGCCTCCACAGGAAAAACCTGGAGCTAGTAAACACAACTGCAGCTGAACTTGGGGACTACTAACCTACATCTCTCCCAGCTGAAGGCATTCTGTTTGTACCCACATCTCGCCTGAGAGCGGTTAATGAAGATGCCAGTGGAGGTATGTCATACAGACAGACAGCATGAAAATAACTACATCTCCATACTGCCTTACTCATTTGATCTGCTTTATCTGATCACATCAATCAACGGTTATGATGTTTAATAAGTTCACACCTAAAGGAGTACATCAATGCAAACCCTTCAGGTCCAGGAAGATGCCTGAAGCAACTCACAAGTGTTATTTATATAGACAAGTACTGCTTTTTTCACTCCTTTGGGGGTAGATATTTATTTATTTAAGAGGACACAGCACAACACTACAAGTAACACATCAATAAGAATACTTTACTAAAGCTACCTTTGCCCCCGCGTCTGCAGGAAAGCCTATGCACCACAGTGGCGTGGTCAGATCGCTCTACCATTGCAAAAGCAACGTGTAAACAGCCTTGGAAACAATGTCTGTTGGATCTCAAAAAATATTTAAGTAGAAAAAAGCCGTCATTCAAAATGAAACATGGAAAATGCAGGGACTGCAAACAAGCAGTGTGTTGTTTTTCTATCCATCCGCCCCAAAAGACATTCCAGCAGACGTTGCTCCCTTCCAGCCTTCTGCAACACGACCTCAGAAAATGATGTTGCTACAACTGCCAGTGGATTGCAAAACACAAACAAACAAAAACTGTTCTGATTTTCCTGGGAGTGTTCCCAGCCAAAAAAGATGTGCAAGATTCTCACGTGGAACAGAGTACAACCTTAGAAACAGGGCAGCCAAAAGTCATGTACAAATAAGCCCTTAGAGCTAGGGCTTGGTGACCACCTTATGGAAAGGATTGCTCCATAACTCCTTCAGTGCTGGAAAACATTAAATTACCCTGGAGGAAACAAAACGGAGGGGATGCCTGAAAAGCATAATAAATTGGAATATACACTTACCACCCTTCTCCTCCCCATCTAAAGACCTAAAACCATGTAGACAGATCGGAACAAGCCAGCAATGCCATTCTGTGGCCTAGGTCTGATTAAGAGGGGACACTGGTACCAGTGACATGGCAGTAATGGAACAGTGGAGTAAAATGTCTTGCTTGCAAACCCTGTAAATGCTCCCATGCCCTGTGGAAGAGAAGGGAGAGAATGGAGCTCATAAAAAAAGGACATTTTGGTAGAGAAGCAAATGAAAGAATATTTTCCAGCATCCCTTAGTGAAGAAAAATCAGGTCATCTGGAGAGTGACTGCCTGCTCTGACTGGTCCTGCAGTACTTTTTGATACATGATGTCAAGGACTGCTTCATGTATCTAATAAAATCTTCAAGGACATCTGACCTTTGTCTAGTGCTGAGAGATCAAGTGACAAAGGCTGCTAATGGAAATGCTGCTGCGAACCTGCACCTAACTCTTGACTGATAGGAAACGAGCAAAATGCAGGAAAAAAAAAAAATGGGGCAATCTTGCCATAATCTTTTCAACCACCTCTCTAAAACAAAGAGCCCCGCCAAAAAGCCATTTTCCTTCTTAATCAACTGGGAAGCAGGTCAGGACAAAGACAAAGGTGTTTCAGCAGTGCTCAGAACTTGCAACAGGGAGCAGTTCGGAGGAGCTCAGATGCAGGTTTGCATGCTGCTACCTCCTTACAACACGATGCTTTGCAGCTTGCCCAACGCATCCACCAGCAGAGCAAGGTCGCCCTGTGCATTAGCTGGCTACATTATCATTATCAAATGGCATTCTTGTGAACTAAACCTCGCCACGACTTACGTAAGAATTTTCTGTTTTTCATTCCCAGCAGAAGCTTCAGTCCTCAGACTAATCTGCTAATAAGTTTCCCAATACTTTCAATGTCTCGATTCCCATGTCATTGACCTTGACCTGTACCTTGTTTGTTAAATCCAGAATCACTCTGCTTGAAATCAGTCAAGGCAGTACCTTTAAAGCAGGCCCTTTCAAAGATAAAGGCAAACTGGCCTGAATCCAACTAAAATTATTTGAAGAGAGCACATAAAACACCATGAGAAATACTGCAAGCGATAAACCGCTAGAAGTAATTTTCTAATTATTGTCAGAGTTTTCTGGATCCAATGCAGACAAAATTTAAGAGGCAGAATGACATTCCTAAACCCGTAGTGGAAATGAAGATGGGGCAGAGGAACATAGCAAACACTGCACAATCACCAGCACCTGTTCACAGAACCACAGAATCACAGAACTGGAGGGGACCTCAGGAGATCATCCAGTCCAACCCCCCTGCTAAAGCAGGTTCACCCAGAGCAGGTTGCACAGGACATCGTCCAGGCGGGCTTTGAATATCTCCAGAGAAGGAGACTCCACAACCCCCCTGGGCAGCCTGTTCCAGTGCTCTCTCACTGTAAAGTTGTTCTTCCTCATGTTCAGCTGAAACCTATGTTTCAGTTTGTGCCCATTGCCCCTTGTCCTGTCACTGGGCACCACTGAGAAGAGTCTGGCTCTGTCCTCGTGACATCCACCCTTAAGATATTTGTATTTATGAGATCAGTTCCTCAAATATCCCCGTCCGGCTGTTTTTTGGGCGTTTCCTGCAGACACCCCACCTGCAGTCCTGAACCAGCCCAAAAAAATCATAATTAACCAGCAGGAGTGGCACAAAGGCAGTACAAAGTACACGGCATTAACGGCGCTTATCTCTACCCTGTCAGGAATATGTTTGTGACAGCTTGCCCTGGCTTTCCACCTCTGCCTGCAGCCTCATGCCCGGCACGGGTGCCCACGTCCCTCTCTCTCGAGGTGGCAGGACCCACCAGCTCTCCCAAACTGAAGAGCCTGGGTCTTTCTTTTTGCTTCCAGCCGTGAGGGCTCAGCTGACTGCGTCCTGCCCTTAGCCACCCCCTCACCTCATCAGATGGGATACTAAACTGCTTAGCAGTATTTCACTTTCCACCGTGGTATAAGGAGCCCCGGTTAGTAAAGGATTAGCAAGTATAACATTAAAGTGTTATATATACACAGAGAGTTGCCTGCCCTAGTCTCTGCTCAATCTCGGTCACAGGGAACCTGTTAAAAGGTAGGAGATGCCAAAAGGAAAGAAACCACGGACAAAGAAGGTGATCAGTCTGGACTGCAGTGGAAGTGGCTGCATACGTGACACCACAGGAAGGAAAAGGAGCATGACCAGCAGCAAGCGGTAACTGATGTTCAGATGTTCTGGATGGGCAGACAAATGGAGCAAAAGAAGGAAATAAATGGGTTTTTAAACACTTCAAATACAACAACAGTCGCAATTTAATGGCCATGGTCATTACAGGGCAAAAGGGAGAACCAAATTACTGCAAATGAACAGGAAAGCCTGTTAGCATGTCAGTGATACTGTTTCAGATTTTTTTTAAACAGAAAGTAGCCTCCCATGAAGGTAGAGAAATTAAATAAATGATCTGACCTTTGTTTTTTCCCAAAGGTCACATAACCAAAATTTGTTTTTCATCTCCAAACATATTCCTTTTGCTATTCTTTTTCTTAATTGAATTGTCCACCGCTGATTACCTTCCTAACTTGTGGATTTTGTGCAAACTTCTCTCCATGGCAGATTTGCTAACTAGTAAAAAGCCAGGCTACTCCTAAATTAATTTCCCTATCACACAGCTAGTATAGTAGAATACCCTCTATTCTCATCACCTATTCTTACCCCTTTTCTTTCATGCGGCTGTTGTAAGAGCACCAATAAATCTGCCTCTTGCATCTACCCGCTTCATGTCATGACCAGATGTTGTAACCACACACAAACCCGTTTACATCAGCATCTCGTTCAAAGATGCTCTGTTTCTTCTTTCCTTTGCAAAGGGAATATAAGAGTCCTTTGGCACCTCTGTGCAGGATCTGGTGGGCAACAGAGAAGGGGAAGAAAGCCATCTTCCCAAAGATATGATTTTCCCTGAGGGTGCCCTGAGGTGCTCCAGCACGTCGCAGTGTTCTCGCCACAGCCCGCGCCAGCGGCTGAACCGAAAATCCACCCAGGCACCAGTCACCCTCGCTGCCCCCGCACTCGGCGGCCCCATCACACAACTCGCACACGCTGAGTGAGGCTGGGCAGCTTGAAGCCTTCTTGCTAAAACCAGCACGATCCAAGCGCCTGCCACAGTCTCCACAGGCTGGGCACTCCACTTGCTGTGCATTAAGTACACATTAACAACAGCCTGCTTTTACAAGCCTCTCTACTTGGGAAAGGTAAATGCTATCTCTTTGAGGTTGGTAATGATCAACGCAACTGCGTATTTGCCACCCAGCTAACCTAAGTGCCCAGAGAAAAAGTTGTAACACTGTGTATTCAACAAGTTTTTCCACTTTCATGATACCCTAGAGCAAATAAAAGTTTGGTTATGTTTACTTCTTTTGGGTTTGGGTTTGTTTTTTTCTTCCTTTACCTGTAGCCTGCTTTGAGATTCATGAGTGTAAGCATGCTATAAATGCACAGCAGAGAGTTTCACAATTACTCTGCATCTGGACCGAGATTTCACTCCAACATGTTTTCCAAAAGGCAGCCAGCCTTGTTTAGGGACCTATGGCAGTGACTCTCCTCCACTGCAAGGTTTTGCCTACTTTATTTTAATTTCTCTGGCTCACTGGGACTCCAGCCCACTGAAAACAGACATTTTTGAGACCTTGACCTACACCAACAATGACTGACAAGCACAGACATGTGCCCCTGTCTTCGTCTGCGTCCTGGACATGGTACTGCTGTTTTGGGGCCAGCCCGTACCTGCGCCGACAGCCAGCAGTAATGGTCTTGGGCATGACCTCTGCTTTGGGGCTCCGAGCTGCTGTCTCCACATGGTCAGCACAGTGCAGGGGTGCTCCAGCTCACGCGGAAATTTCCAGCGCAGCCCTTTACTTTCCTTCTTCTTGCTAGCCTGAACCACCGAGGTGACTGCATGTGCAGAGGGAGGAGCGGCAGAGAAAAAAGTCTCTGACAAAAAAATGTTCCGAGTCCTCTGTCTTCTACCGAGAAGGCACAAAGTCCATGTTCAAAGTGCCCTTCGGTTCATCGGTTTCAGCCCTGCGGGCAGCGCAGCCCCCTCCTGAGCAGGCAGAGCCCAGCCTGCCGCTCCAGTGCCCCGACCAGCAATCCCAGCAGAGCTCCGGCGTCCCTCGCCCGAGCAGAGGCTGGCAAGCACGACAGGTTGGGCCAAGCAAAACCACATTTAGTTCTGTGATTCATTGTAAATTATTTGTTTTCAGCCTACGGTTTATGTTTAGTCCCTCTAGCTACTAGTGTACCAGCAAGAAGAATCAGCATCTCCCTGTCTTAGATGTTTAGCAATCTCACACGACACTCTTGACTTGCTCAAAGACGTATCAACCCCGCAGTTGCAGAGGTTTGTTCTTTCGGAGATTGAATTCTTACAATTACAGCTTTGAGCTTCTTGTTCACATTTCTGAGAAATGCTTGATCTGTGCTATAGCTGCCACTCCACCCATCCCACCCCACCCTGGCAGCTTTTGCCCTAAATAAAACAAGGGTGTTACATGGCTACAAACCAGATGATGGACCTAATTAGACTGCTGTCACAACAGTACCAGTCCTCATTACCTAAATCAGCTTGTGCTTCTTTCTTCTTCTGTGTATTTAAGTATTGTGGTGATACACACCAAACTCCCCACAGCACTGTAACTTTTGTTCATGTCTCGGAAGTGTTCTTGTTTGCTTGGATGGCGGGAAGAATGAATCCCATTTCTACTTCCCACGCACTCCTACTAAATAATACCAATAGTACCGATAAAAATCAAACAATACTGGTAATACTACTACAAGTAACACGCTAAATGATCCTGTTAAGTAATAATTGAAGAAAATGGGTTCGCTCACAAAGCAGGGAAGTAAGCATGCAACAATGTGGCCCCATGTCACTGAAACTCAACCCAACCACACCGCTACATTTGCATTCACAGAAAGACTGTAAACTTTGATATATTCAAATGATTTGGCTAAATCTGGTACACGCAGCCTGTGCTAGGCTGACACCTTCCTGAGAGGGCTCAAGAAAATGAATTGGTTCTATCAGACCTCCTAAAACCTAGAGATGACAGGAGGTGTTAATGAGCAAGAGTTTGGGAGCTCTTTGGCACCAAGAAAAAGCTGCCAGTGATGGGCCTGTCTGAATTTAGCGGCTGCAGTTATCCAACGGAGAAATGTTCTCAAGCAGCTGCTTCTCTTTCCCACCACGGTATATTGAAGCATTTTAAACCATGGAGTGGTTTAAACCATAGGGGTGGCATGTTAAGCAGCCTTCTGGCGTACATCCTGCAGCCAAAATGAAAATGTGAAAGTCCTGGTATGAAGCTTAACCACCCTGCAGCTAACATAACGGAAAAGTGACAGAATTCAGGCTTGATGTCCTGAGAGATGCTGGCATGGCTTATTCTTACATGCTAGTCCATTTTGGACAGCGTGAACTGTCCTGGAAAACTCCCCGCATCTGGGGCTCCCTGAACCCAGCAGGACCAGAGCTCCTGCACACAAGGAGGGCTCCTTCACTGTTTAGCTCCTTTACTCATCAGCTCTCCACATGGCCTCTCTGGGGCCATAATTTTAGACCAAGAACTGTAGTTTTTCCCTCATGCAAGCCAAAGCTCTGCATGAGACATTTCCGAGACTTCAGGTCAGCCTCCTGCAAGGGCAGCTCATCCAGCACTGCTCGAATGCTCCAGCCCCCACTGCCTCTTTGTCTGTCTGGAAAAAAATCTCTGCTTCCCCCAAATTAAACATTCTACAAAGAGGTAAACTGGGCTGAGGAAATATTTGGCTCTGACGGATCTGAGGAAGAAGACGGCAGACAGGCAGTGAGCAGGTTGGGGAATGAAAGTCCCCACAGCCACCTGCCAGCAAGGGGCACCCACCACTGCTCCTGGGGCTCCCTGGGCTGCGAGTGCGTGTCGCGTGAATGGCGTCCATACCTGACTCTTCAGTTTGTAAATTGTCATTTGCATGGTGTGCCCTGGGGCGAAACACAGGGCTCTGCCATCCTTGCTGAAGCTGTCAGGACTAGGCTAAATAATGGAGGAAAAAACATGGAAACAAAAATTCCGGTCATGGCTGTGAGTTGGGTCAACTAGCTACAGAGTGAAGGCAGGTCCTTTTCTTTCTTTCTCTCCTTCAATGCCAGACTTGTTTAACGAGGCTCTCCTTGGTGAGTTTTCTTTTATAATTAACAAATGAAAAGGAAACATGCTTCTCTGCATTTAAAAAAAAATATCGCAGCTGCCTTATGGCAAGCCATTTCCATTTTGAAGACTGGGAAAGGGCTTTGCTGCCTCTGCTTAAATACAGTCGTACTTTTCAGCCTTGTTTAATTTGGGAGGGAGAGGGAGAACGAGCGACTGTCTTAAATGACTGAGGATTTCTGCCTTCATATTAAATGATAAACACTAACAAAATAACAGTGAGAAACAGTCTCTAGCACGCAGGCTGGGGCAAATCTATCACAACAAACACAGCGGGTGGCTGAACTCACAAGGTCTGAAAGACTATCTCGATCCTCAGCATGTGCTAACCACATATGCTTTACATTTAAAAAAAAAAAAAAAGATCTCTTGATGCCTTACATAGGCTCACACAGCTCCTCCCTGCTACATGTCTATTAAAATAAACCCGGCAGTTTGAGTTTGCTCTCATGTAGGGGGGAAGGTGAGGAAGGTATATAATCTCTCCACTTTTCCTGGCACCAGAACAGACCCGCAGACGCCAGCCACCACTACGCGTGGGCAGGAAGACGACTCCCAACCATTAGGACGTCCAAACTCAGGGAGTCTCTGCTTTCCAAGCGCAAAAAAGTTTGCCTGCTTCAAAGATGGGGCTTGGCAAGTTTGGGGAAAAAAAAAATGTAAAGACCAGGTGAGGGGCTGCATGACCCTGCAGGTCCCTTACAAAAGAAAACTGGGCTTGGGCACTCCTGCCTGCACCCCATCACCTCCAGGATGACTGTCCTGAAAGTGGTCACTGGGAGCACAGACCCAGGAGAGGAAAGGCTCGATGGTGCTTGGTACAGCGGGGTGTGATGCACGGAGATGGAAGAGAAGTCTCACATTTACCCTACCCCAGAGTAGAGCAGGCACGCAAACCTGGTGCCTTTAATTTGCAAAAGCTTCTTCCTCGGTTTCTGGCGCTTGCAGTGCCAATGCAATACCCCCCCCAGGCTGCAAGGCTGGGACTTGTTGAGCAAGATACACGCAGTGAAACTCTGACTGAGACTCCTGCGCGGCGTGACAGCAGAGAAACAACAACATAGAGCCGTCCTCTGCGCAGGCACCTTCCTACAAACCGCATCCTGGGGAGAGCTGCGGAGTTATCAGCAAGGAAGAGAAATTCAGAGAGGAAAGAAGGAGAGGAAAAGTAAGTTTGCAAGCATTAAGGGACAGAGAGACCAGGTCTGCCTTTGCACAGCCATATAGTGACTGTCAACCCAGCCCAGTCGCTATATGCTCTTCTGCATCCCTCCTGCATCCCTGTAGCCCCAGGAGCAAAGGCTGGGCTCTGTCCCTGGCAAGGTACTGAGCCTGCCTCCGGCACAGTGCTCTGCAGACCCAGGGGTTTTGGCTGCACCGATAAATGCTGGTAGCTCAACCTAAAACAAATAAATTAAAACGAACATTCCTTTGGGGCTGACTCATAGCAGAAGTGCAGTCTTTTTACTGGCCTGCACCTCCCTTCCCCCACGTGCTCGTCTCCCTCGTCGGCAGAACGACGAAGCGCTGCAGTTTACCCGAGACCAGGCTCCTGCACTGCCCCAAGCCAAGCCCGGCTTTGCTCAGCACTCCGCATCCCTGCGGAGTAAACCACAAATGGTTTACAGGGCTCTGGTTTGCAAGGCAACTCACAGCAAAATGCTTAAACACCTCACTCAGACAACCTCACCAAGCTGTGCCCGTGCACGGATCCTTCTTCTTTTATTTTGCTGCATCAGTGCAAGGATTTGGCTGACAACAGCGCATTTCTGGGAACTAAACGCTATTTGCTAGCCCGTTTCTAGTAAATATGTCACTTGTAATAACAGCACGTTTTTGCTTGGCTTGGTTTGGATCAGTGGCACTCGTTACGCATTGCCACAGAATAAGAAGAGGGCAAAGATTCCAGGGTTCGGTCCTACACTGCGTGTGCAGAAAGGAGAGAGAAAGGGAGCCTGGCTCTTAGAGACAACAGTATTTATCTGAGCTGGAAGTCTTGGTAACTAAAAGGTTTTGCCAGCTGATGCTGACAAGTCTTTGGTAGTCTCAACCCCCTTCCCCAGAGACCTCCTGAAGGACAGCACTGCTCCGATGGCGCTTGGCAGCCTCAGCCACCGCTGCAGCGGCTGCCAAAAGGGCTGTAGGGGAATTAACTGTGTCGCTCTCTGACTCCAGGTCAGGTCAGCCCAGGTCACGGCTGAGCTGGTGCGGAGAGACCTGCACCGACCCACCCGTAAGGGAAGCCGACAGGGCTGCCAAGCTGGTGTTTGCTCCCAGTTGCAAATTCACACACAGAAACAGCACGCTGTGCTTTTCCACAGAATTCTCTAGCTGCGACCATACATCTATCAAGGAAAAACAGAGGTAGCATAGGGTACCTCAACTTATTGGGCAGGGAGGGGAGGGAACATAAGCTGGGCAGAAAGCATCTATTTCTATAGCTGGGAAATACAGCTCAGCAACTCCAAGCCAAACATAAATGCTGCAGACAAAGCTGCTCTGCTGCCTGTCAAATAACACACGCATTTGTAGCCTGTCCTCTTTATCTGCACAGGCCCAGTGGGAAATCAGAGAGCGAGGAGGCCAAACACTGCCAAAATACGTGGTGAAACTGCACAGAAGCTAGGAGAGATTGCACCTCCCTCTTACTGCCAGAGAAACGCGTTGGTCTGGTGCGGAGCTCAGGGGCATTAATGGACAATTCCCTACAATTTCCGAGCGCTCTGGAAAAGATGCATATTAGTTGGTGGATATTGGTTTTGTCATCTGCCATCCCTAGCTCAGATGGCAAAACTCAACAGCTTTAACAATCTTACTTTATTTCTTACTCCCCAAGTCCCTCATCCAATAATTTTTCTTGATTAAGCAACCTTTCTTACAGGACAGAGCAGCTTTCAGTGATCTCTCCTTCTGTGCAACCTCTTCATGGGCAGCGGTGCGTTGAATGTCTATTCCACTGTCCTGGGGTTCCTTGTGGTACCTCTGAAGCGTTCAATACTGTTCTTTGCTGACTTGGTTGGCTAGACTGCCAACGGGTATGTTGACTACATCTGTATTGCTTACTAAGTGAAGAAGAAACATTTGAAAAAGCTATTCCTCTTCTAAAAAATTCACGTGGCCCAGCTTCAGCGCGTGAGTTAAACAAAGGTATCTGAGGAGGGGAACTACACATCTGACCATCTTCCTTCTTTGGTCAACCATAGGAGTCAATTCAAAGCCATTTGCAACCTCTGTGTTCTTAGGAACGCCGTTAGCTGGGAGCAAGGAGGGGATGGGTATCACTGCAGGCTTGCCCTCCTGCTTTCTGGAGGTCATGCTGGTGGGATTCCCACTCGCTGCACGCAGGTGGGGTCACCCCTGGTCCCACTACAGCTTAGCTTCCTCTTGAGACAAGCTGAGAAGACCCCGGGCTGTTGCGGCACGTTCCACACGGAGTAAGAGCAAGGCGCTCTCTACTAAAGAAAAAACTCACAATTTGTCTCTTTCTATTAATTTTTGGCCTGTCCAACACAGCTGAGCCCATTACAGTTCATTTGATTGGCATTCATGGCAGGACTACAAGACCGCATTTGCACTGGTGCCAGGTTGTCTGCGTTGTGAATCTGCATTGAGTAACTCCTTCATTATAGTTACTCTAGTGCAGGTTTCTCTAGAGTATGTCTGAAGAAGAGAAATAAAACCAGAACTTGCTAGGATCGAAAGTAACTGACTTCACCTTTGGTTCGCAAAGCTCATTGGATACAGCGTGTATGCTATGTACGTAATTACCACCTCATTAACTTCATCGTAGGTCACTTGAAGTATCTCAGTTTAGTTGCCCAGATGTAAAACAAATACATAATGATATTTTCCATGCCTGCATTGCCTTCTTAAACTTCGGAGACACCATCTCCTGCAATGTGTCTGCAACACAATTGTGTTTGCTAGAGCCCGTTAACAACACAAAAATAATAGACAGTAAAGCCAAGATTGAAACGGATCTTTTTCCCTGACTTCACGTACCTGTGAGGAATGCCACAGCATTCTGAGACACATAAAGACATGTTAATATGGATAGATCGACAGTCATAACTAGCAGTTACTTTTACTCTATACTCACAGACAGTCCTTCTCCTAACAGTGGGCTGTTTGTAAATACAGCTGACTTCAGGCCATAACCACTAAACTGGTTCACCTACCTTAAATACCCGTGTAACCTTGTTATTGCTCACACTCTTTAATGTTTTTACTGCTTCCCAGAAAAGGACAGTGTCATTTTACAGACAGGAGACTGTGCTACAAAAACAGAGCTGGCCGCATTCCTGTATTTGCTTTTGAGTCCCTTCTGTGGGGGAATGCTGGCCAATGGTAAGAATTAGCAGAAACAGATTTATGACTTCTTCCCCTTTCTCTCTCCTCCTCCACTCCTTCACCCTAGGAAAGAGATAAATGTGTCATAGACTGTAGAGCAACTAATTTCTCATAGGGTCTAGGATTATAAATACGGTGCTCTTGGATGATCCGTAGCAAAGAACTCTCTCTTTGGGGTCAATCCAGCCAACTCTCAATCTGTGACTGTAGAGGAATAGCTTAATGGTTTGGATACCCTTGAGATTTGTCTACAAACCACTTTTAGCCTACACCTATTCCTGGGTCTCACATGGAGCTGCTCCCCCATCTACCTGCACATACATGGAGGAACAGGCTGTTTCACTGGGACCACTGAACACCTCTTGGACCATAAATAACCACGAGATGAGGATGACTCTGCTTTTTGTTCTTAAAGGCAGCAGGTACCTCCAAGTGTGTGCCTCCACAATGTCTGTGGAGCACATGCAGGTTCAGGAAGACATGGGAAAGAAGGGATGACAGCAACGGCAAATAACAGTCCTTGTGGTGGCAGTGGGACCAGACCTGACCTGATATGCTATAAGGGTATGGGAATGATGTGGTGGACAAATTCACACACTCTCAGCAAACTGGAATCAATGTAGTGTTGGGCTGCTGGGTTAGTGCTCAGGAAACTAGAGCTGTTCCATCACAAACTTTCCTGTGATCTTGAGCAAAGAAAATTTGGCCATGTCCTTCATCACAACCAGATGCTAAATTCCCATGGAAATCACTTGAAAAGATACCTTGTGGGCTCTGGTCAGATTTCCTCAGACCCAGGTCTCATTTCTACATATCTAAACTAATCCTGATACTGAGCTGCGTTTGATTTTATCCAACTCAATGACAACTTGTTGCCCCCCAACCTTTCTTATCTTGCAGACTTCTCAGTGTCTGAGAGAGGAAATAAGGCACAAAACATTGCCCAAGACCCTTCCTCTACTCAAACACACTTCTGATTATTCATTTCATTAATTGATTGCATTAGGGAACTGCAGCATCAAGCACATCACATTTAGGACACATCTGCATTCTCCTTTTTAATACCTCTTCATGATTTGCCATGTATTTCTCTCATTTAGAGGCACAATAACATTTCCTAATGCAGACTGAATTTATTCAGCAGCACAGAAGTCAGTTGCCTTTACCACTGACAGATGCACTTCAATGTAATTAGTTTCATGACTATTAATGAAATAACTCATTTGAACTTTTGCCACTAAAATGTTAATGAGTAAGACCGGATAGTGGTTTGGTAATGGAATACAGATCCGTTTACAGTTTGTTAGTTCAGATCTGGCCTATGTCCACCATGATCAAAGGTCACTACAACCTGAAGACTTTTTGATAATCTGCGCAAGACAAGTTGGTAGCATTAAGCCCATGCTTAGCAAGAACAGCTTCACATTTTGCTCTCAGTAGAAAAAGGAAAGTGGAAAAAGGTCACTGCTGTGTGCTACTTTTACATAGCTGCGGTCAGAAAATTTCAGTTGTTAGGACTGTTCACCCAGCAGCTTCCACCAGCAATGAATTCAGTGAAGGTAGAAGAGAAATAATTTCGAGTTGAAAAAGCTTGTGGATTTTTTGTGCGAGATACAATTAGCCTCTCTGACTCACTGCCGCCAATTGTTTGCTTTTAGCACACTTCTAAAGAGAAGTGGAAAAATAAATAAATACTAAACCCATAAAGGATCATGCTTGGTGTTTCTAAGTTTTAGCCAGTCACGCATTAGGTTCAGGAAAGCATTTCAGAGATGAAAAGTGTTATTCCTGGTCTATTGTTCCCCATTGCCACTCTAGCAAACCAAAAGGTTACACATGACCTTCAGTAGTGGCCAACACATACTGCATCCACGCTTTTTTTAAAAAATGATGCTTTTCTGTTTAGGCAGTGATATACTTCAGCCCACATATAAGCACATCCCCAAATCAATAAATTCACCCTGACAGCACAACGGTGCAAGCCTTAAAAATTATTGCTACCTCTTCACAGACAGTAAAATGTGACATGCAACAAAATTATTTCCTCAAGGACTTGGAGGAACTGTGACTGAATAAGTTTTCATGGGGAAATTTAGGAAGGGTAGGCACAACATAATTACTCAAACAAAAATCCGAACACTGCACTCAACCCTTTCCTTATGACTGCACATGGGCGCGACTGAGGTCACGTGTCTCACTAACAGGACGACACCTCCAGCACCGTATTCCTTCGCGTTGCCGTCTAACTCCTGCATTTACATTGAGTCACAACACAGCCACATAAGGAATGCTGAACAAGCCCCCTCCCGAAGCACTGATTTTGAAACAAACTGGCAATGTATGCAATAAATGCAATAAATACAGGGAATCCATGCAATAAATGGAATTCCCTAGCTTACCTTAGCTTTCCCCTTCTTTATAAGTATATAGTTTTATTTGGACTAGATTATCTTTTGCAAGAGGTCATCGGGGAGAGATCTCACAAACCCTCACCATTCTTCTTGGCCATGGAAAACTAAGTTAAAACTGCTGAGTGGCACCCAGGCCCGTGTGGATTTGGCACTATGATGGGAGCACTCTTTCAAATGTAGCTATGGGCTACAGTCTTCAAATGTCCATATTGCAGATGTAGGCTAAACGAAGTGCTTGTAGGGGGCTGGTATTCCGTGAAATTTTTAAAACAACGATCAAGACTTAGGTTTTGCACTCATTTTTTCGGAAGTCACATCATATAAGATAGTAATTCTAGCTTATTCTCTTTTTTTAAAAAGGGTCGCAGCTTGGATAAAAATCAGTCACTCATCTAACTGGGCAGCTGTCACGTATTTATTTATACATATATACGTACGTACACACATACATATATATATCTATGATGGGGCATCAGCAATTGACAATACATGGAACAGCCAAGAAGAATTTATTGAGCAGTTTCATCTTAGATTTCAGAGGGGACAGTAACTGTACACGCCTGCAGTTTGCAGGTGCCAAGATCTTTGCAGGGAGTCTGGTTTTCTGAGTGGAGCTTCTCGGTACCTTTTGCAAACCAGGCTCTCATAAGGTGCTTCTGACTAGGAACCTATTGGGGAGGTATTGTAACCATTAGTCACTTTGGAAACCTTGAGACAGCAGTAGATATGCATCTCACTTCATGCAGGTTTCAAAGAGAAACTTTCACATTACATCCTGTAGCCTTAACTCCACAGTAACTGGCCCGCTCAGGAGCAGCCTTTTTCCTCCATTTCCAGCTTTCACACAAATATGTGCAGCCGGGTAATGAACGCCGCATGTAAGATCCAAACAAACAATTTATTAATCAGTTAAGAACCCTCCAAACCCCACACCACCATAAACAAATGTGGTTTTCCCCACGTTATGTGTGCACTCTTCAGCAACAACCCAGCTGCTCCTTGCTTTCACTTGACCATTTCCAGTTGGGATATGGGGTCACCCTTGCGGTCCTCCAGTAAAACCCTGATTGCACCCAGTCCGGGGCAGCCTCTCTCTGCAAACCCCTTGACACTAAAAAAGGCTCAAACCAAAAACCTTTGACTGACTACTGCGGCTTGATGAGGGGGTAGACCTTCTGTCTACGAAGCCACACTGCCAGTCAGCATTGTCATCTTAAGTACAGCCGCATTCAAATTATTTGTTTACTGACTTTAATGCTTAATCCAAACAGATTGGAGGGCAGTTTCCAAAGCATATTGATATTACAAGGCAAAGGTGACAGAAGGCTTACCTTGATGTAGCAAAACTGAATCTGTCTGAATTCAGAGACTCGACAGGAAAAAGGGGCACTTTTAAGAGCACTGCTGCCCTAGAAAAGGGGCATTTTATTCTGTGTTTGTATTTTCCTCAAACAACAAGCTATGGCACTGTTTTCCTATTGACAGATCCTTTTGCTGCTTGCAGTGATAATTCCTTTTTTTTTTTTTTTTTTAGTATCTGGGATTCTTCTAAAGGGGGATCTTCTGCACTTCACAGTGACATTCCTGAAATAACTTTGAAGAAGAAATAATGAGCCTCCCCTTACTTTACAGGTTCTCTAATACAACGTAAGCAGCTTTACAAGGCTTAGCTAGTCTCTGCTGACCTAACTGCATATTTCACTCCTACAATAAACTAAAATAAGCAGCCTGCTTCCACAACAATTGACTAATTAACATAGCGAATTGTTAGTTTCTTATTAAAAAAGAAAATCCTTGTCCTCCAAAAATCAGACACATCAAATAACAGTGGATGATGTTACTAGAAAGAGAGATAGACAGCTACCATCTCAATAAGTAAATCAATGTTGTGCTAAGGCTGTTGCGTGGGTTTCTTTTTTTAATTTCTAGCAATTTAGTTTTGTGTTGTGGGTTGGTTTTTTTTTTCCTCCCTCTGCCTGTGATTCATTTTCTGAAGAGCAGACACTGCGTTCAAATCCCTGCTGGCTGCTGTGTTTGACCGCTTGCCAATCAGCACTATGGTGTTTAGATGGGATCTGTCTGCTCCTGAGTCACTGCGTCCCCGCAGAGAGCATGAGGTCACCTGCCGTAAACTTCCCTGCCTTCGCCCCAAAAGAGGACAATAATGGGCTTTTTATTAACACGTTTAGAAAAGAGAAGCTCGCGGAATTTACTGTCTGGACTGTCCATGTCTCTTGCACTGTGCGAAAGGGATGCATACACTGTACATACACACCGTATATACACCAATATCGGGAAGTACTGGGAGGCAGAGGGCATTTAATTGGAAAAAAACCCCAAGCTATTTTCTCACACTCAGCTCATCACTCCTGTGATGGCAGACAGCATTCAGATGTGATGCCCCCAGCGCGCCTCCTTTGTGTTTGCCCTCAAAGGAATCAGCAAAGATGCCTTTAAATTGCTGTCATTAAACCTCCGAACTGGTGCCTTATGGAAAAGAAACTAGGCAGCATTCAATTCAGTTCAAGCTATCAGGCAGAAAATTGCATGTTGACACAAACTTACTTCACAAGGGTTTAATAATTTTCTTTTCGAGGATTTAGTTCTATCATATCTGAAAACCTGGTTTCTGAAGCCCCAGTGGCAGCTCTGAGGAGCAGTATTTGATCAAAAACGTGTCATCCCTTGGCTTCATCCACTGCCAACACTTTTTATTTCAGGAGAAAAAAAAGCAGTTTGCTATCCATAACCAAAGCTCAAGGGCCACAGTAATTTTCAGTTCCTCATTTTCAGAGCTTCACCTTCTAGCTGATTAATTTGGGCAAAGGTATAAGTGAATGAACATGACAATCCAGTGGGAAATGCAAGGCAATGATATCCCTAAGTACTGTTACATCCATAGCATGTAATAAAATTATGTAAGTACTAGATTAAACAAACACTTAAGCTGATCCCAGGAATGACAGTGAGACACACAGCTTGTTTCCAGCAGTTGTTTATGTGGCGAAGAGCTTTACCTCCCAGAGATGCTACCACCAGTGCTGATAACGCGTGAAACTCTACGAATGAGAAAATGTACAGGGGACTTAGATTGATACGACTTTTTGATCTTGTTCCACTCAAGAAATTCCAGGAATTCAACATTCAAGGCTTCTAGGTAGGGACTTATAAGAATACATGCTTTTTCTAACGATGTGACTGTCTCAAGATTAATTGACGGAAAACACTGCCAAAGAGGGCAAAATCTTCCAAGGTGCCAAACCACTTTACAGTGCTCTCGTTACATAGCTTCCCACGTGTTTTACAAAAATTGTTTGTGTGTGTTTGTATTAGAGCGATCGGGACAACCCTTCAGGTTCAAAACCAGTCATTTATTCACAGCTTAAAGGCCAGAAGGGACCATCATCTCATCTGACTTTCTGAGCACCTCAAGTCCTCACATTTAACCTAGGAACTCCTACATTGAGCGCAAGCAGCTAGGTTTGGCTAAGGCCTATCTTCCAGGGAGGCATCTGCTCTTGAGAGGAGGAAAATCCAGATACGAATGCACCAATTTCCTTCCTAATTTGCCCCAACGCACAATCATACCTATCGCTCTTTTACATAAGAGGCAGGCTCCTCTCCTCCGCCTGCCGTAAACTTCCCTGCCTTCGCCCCAAAAGAGGACAATAATGGGCTTTTTATTAACACGTTTAGAAAAGAGAAGCTCGCGGAATTTACTGTCTGGACTGTCCATGTCTCTTGCACTGTGCGAAAGGGATGCATACACTGTACATACACACCGTATATACACCAATATCGGGAAGTACTGGGAGGCAGAGGGCATTTAATTGGAAAAAAACCCCAAGCTATTTTCTCACACTCAGCTCATCACTCCTGTGATGGCAGACAGCATTCAGATGTGATGCCCCCAGCGCGCCTCCTTTGTGTTTGCCCTCAAAGGAATCAGCAAAGATGCCTTTAAATTGCTGTCATTAAACCTCCGAACTGGTGCCTTATGGAAAAGAAACTAGGCAGCATTCAATTCAGTTCAAGCTATCAGGCAGAAAATTGCATGTTGACACAAACTTACTTCACAAGGGTTTAATAATTTTCTTTTCGAGGATTTAGTTCTATCATATCTGAAAACCTGGTTTCTGAAGCCCCAGTGGCAGCTCTGAGGAGCAGTATTTGATCAAAAACGTGTCATCCCTTGGCTTCATCCACTGCCAACACTTTTTATTTCAGGAGAAAAAAAAGCAGTTTGCTATCCATAACCAAAGCTCAAGGGCCACAGTAATTTTCAGTTCCTCATTTTCAGAGCTTCACCTTCTAGCTGATTAATTTGGGCAAAGGTATAAGTGAATGAACATGACAATCCAGTGGGAAATGCAAGGCAATGATATCCCTAAGTACTGTTACATCCATAGCATGTAATAAAATTATGTAAGTACTAGATTAAACAAACACTTAAGCTGATCCCAGGAATGACAGTGAGACACACAGCTTGTTTCCAGCAGTTGTTTATGTGGCGAAGAGCTTTACCTCCCAGAGATGCTACCACCAGTGCTGATAACGCGTGAAACTCTACGAATGAGAAAATGTACAGGGGACTTAGATTGATACGACTTTTTGATCTTGTTCCACTCAAGAAATTCCAGGAATTCAACATTCAAGGCTTCTAGGTAGGGACTTATAAGAATACATGCTTTTTCTAACGATGTGACTGTCTCAAGATTAATTGACGGAAAACACTGCCAAAGAGGGCAAAATCTTCCAAGGTGCCAAACCACTTTACAGTGCTCTCGTTACATAGCTTCCCACGTGTTTTACAAAAATTGTTTGTGTGTGTTTGTATTAGAGCGATCGGGACAACCCTTCAGGTTCAAAACCAGTCATTTATTCACAGCTTAAAGGCCAGAAGGGACCATCATCTCATCTGACTTTCTGAGCACCTCAAGTCCTCACATTTAACCTAGGAACTCCTACATTGAGCGCAAGCAGCTAGGTTTGGCTAAGGCCTATCTTCCAGGGAGGCATCTGCTCTTGAGAGGAGGAAAATCCAGATACGAATGCACCAATTTCCTTCCTAATTTGCCCCAACGCACAATCATACCTATCGCTGGTCACCAGTGCTGTGCAGAAGACTTCACTTCCCAGGCACAAACCTTTGCTCAGCCTCCCTTTTCAAGATGGAAGAGCTCTTTAGTGCTCAGTAATTTTTTTTGACTTTCCAGTGCTAACATGCCGATTTTGGGTAAAATCAGCAGATAAATGCTTAGTTGTTTCCTCAGAGGGCATCTTCAGTGGCCTTTGAATCACCTGCGTGCTCTTTCACAACTTCTCCAATCTTCCCAATAACATTTGTCAATGCTGGAAATAGGCTTTTTTTTTTTCAATATCCAAAACAATCTTTCGCCTTTCTTCCATCTTTGTCTCTTTGGACAACGACTTGAGCATGTTCTGTGGAAGGAAGAGCCTGACCTGCCCAAAACCCTAACAGCTGATGCACAGGCACATCCTCCAAAAAAGCTGTTTGAAGTCACAGGACCCCCAAGCACCCCGTATGTACCATTAAAGCCCATAAACCCTGGCTGTGTGTGCTTGTTTTGTCTACAAGGCACTTTACCAAAGACTAAAAACATGAAGAAAACCTGGGATTTCTTCCTTCTTGGCTATAAAAAAACAAATACCAAAGCACTGAGCAGCAAAGGCTGAGCAGCACAAGACAAACTGAAAAAAGGTTAAGCTACCCAGAAATGTTTGACTGGAGGTCATTCTCAGCCCTTGGGAATAAATATCAAAGAAGAAAAACTTCAGATGGCTACTAAAAGCGCAGCCTAAGACCTTAACCACTGCCTCATCGGGAGTAAGCACCAAGGCACAGAAGGGCTCCGAACAAACTGCAGCTCAGCACCTGCTTAACACATCTTTTACGTAGCCTTGTTGGGGTAAGACGGCTGAAGAATCAAAGGAAACGCCCTGAAAACAACTTACTACACAATTTCGAGGTGAAATTTTAATTGCACGAAAATTAAGGCCTTTTCCTTTATCATTACAAAACCAATTTTATCTTTGTTCTCTGACATGTTTGAATTGCTCTTGATTGTGCAAGTGAGCACATCATCTGGTTGTGCAAGTTCCAGCAAGGTGACATTTATTCAGCAAATATATGTGAGAAACTGAACTTCTGAAATGTTAGATGCATAAATGTAATTGTTTGCTTTCCTGTAATTACTCCAGGCTGTAATTCAAATACCATCCCTCCAATACAACTATGTAAAAAGATCGGTTCTGCACCACGCACATAGATTTGAAAGGCACCCTTTTCTGTAGCTGTGATATATTACCAATCCAATCTCGTATTTCATGTTGAATGACCATAAAACGCTTTTTAATGAAAATTTATGGGGCAGAAGCAAAGTGGCACTTCACATAGAAACTTCTAAGCCCAACCACGGTATCTTCACACATGTATCTCAAGAATACTGAGAAGAATCACCCTGCCAAAGAGTGCACGTATCACCAGCCAAACAAAAAGAAAAAAAAAATGGATTTTGAGTTAGAGCATGGTATTTAT
>NW_009258755.1:1411620-1433968 GCF_000687185.1 Egretta garzetta
TCCCCCTAACTGTGTTATTTCATTGTTTCTCCATAAAAATTGCCTTTCAGAAGTTCACATGCATGCATGCATCCATCCATACATCACAGCGACGTATGCTGAACAATCCAGATGAATAATTCAGCAAGTATTACAAAAACCTATAGTCTTTAACTGCAGGCTTACAGGGCGACTTAGAGAACTCTTGCCTGTGTCTTGCTCTGGATTAGCACTACACAGTTCTGGAAAGATCTGAGTCCTCTTGGGCAATTCCAGAAGCTTTCTGGCTCATGTATATGCAGTCAAATTCCTCCATCAGATACCTCAGAGCTAACGCACCTCTCGGGCCAAATGAAAGTACAACACAATTCTGAGATCTTCACCAGTGATAAAACTTACCAATGGCATCTTGAGTAGTTTGATAGCATTTAAATGTGCCTCTGGTCTCACTTCTTCTCAGTCAAGAAAATGGACATACCAAGCGGTTGCCAAGAGAAAGCCGAGACCAATGTTCACCTGCTGCTCTGCTTTGGTTACTGCTATTAATTATGCACAAATTCCTTGAACTTTCAAGGGTTTATGGATATCCTGATGTCCTAGTTTCATTTCGCTGGCCCTTATTAAACTTTCAGAGGACTTGCCTGCCTCGGGTGGTCTTTTCTTCTTTTGATTTTGAGCTACATCATTACCACTGAGACACGGCAACAAACAGGGAGCCCCGAGGCAAGCAGAGCTGCTCATCCCACGGAGCTCAGAAGATTACACATGATAATGTGTTTATTTGTGCAATCCACCCAACGTCCTGTGTGACCAAAGGGCTGGGGCATGCAGCTCGGGTTCTCCAGCCATGCAGTGTGACCACTTCCAGCCAGGACGAGCCGTAATCATGCCGATCCTTCTCTGGGAATGCCTGCAAGGAGGATGATGCCGAGCCCGTACTGTCCCACCTCCCTCCCGCAGCTGGCAAGACAGGAGCAATCTCTCTGCACCTCCTCTTGCATAACCGAGGACTGAATCCAGCCCTCGGTATTTTTAGATAGCAAACTGAGCTGAAATACCTTTCGGTACGCCAAGCAGGTTGCCTGAATCGGTTCCAAGCAGGTGTGGGGGGGGGCATCACGTAAAGTCAATCAACACACCTTGCAGAACCAAGGGTGCAATTAAGGGGAAAATTCCCAAATGGCTCAGCCCACAGTTCCGCACAGGAAATGCAATGGAAATACAGCACCACATTTCTTCTCTAATTGTTTCCTGTTTACATGAAACCCAGCATTGAAGTGACCCTATAAAGGCAAACACCGAAATTGCTAAGGGCTGCCCATGTTAATCAAGTCTGCAAAAAGAGGTCCAGACTATGCCTCAAAGACTCCTCTTCTCCTCTTTCAAATTCTCTCTGTCCTGGACTCAGAGGAAGAGGTTTCAATATAAAAGACCCTTTTCTCCTGACCATTAAGCACATTTAAGTTTAGCCATCTTTGGGAGCCACGAGGAGTGATCCAAAAACATTAGGCAGAATACAGCGAATCCCTCCTGGCCTTGCAGGAAATGGCAGCTTGGAGTCCCTTGCAAAGAAGTTAATTTTCTAAGCCTTTGAGATGTTGACCAGGAGGTTTCGGTGATTTTTTTTTTTCCCTGGACTCATTGTCCAGTCTTCCTGCTTATTCCCAGCTGCTTTAACTGCCTAATCTGTACTGAACTACATCTATTACAGAATTATGTAATCACCCTAACAACAAATAAAAAGTACAGAGCCAGCCGATTCATTAGGATCTTCTAAAATGACTTCAGCGAATTTGCCTTTTGTGAAAACTGTGATTGCTCCTAAAAACATCACAACCCTGTGATTTTTCTCTCCCCGCACAGACACCGAAGTGCGGAGAAGAACAGATGGATCTCTGCGTAGTTCTGCAAGCGGGGGACTGGGGGAAGAGCACCCACTGTCCACACGAGTTTGCAGTTGGGGTTGTCCATCCTTCTTTTACTGATGGGTAGTAAAGAACAGCATGATTGTCATTCTGTACTGGGTACTCCAGCCTGGTCACAGCTACCTGCACAGGTTACTGCATCGCCTGCTGTTACTGTGGAACAGCTTATGTAAAAGCTAAGATGTGATTTTTTTTTCACCTTCTAAAAGGTTAACATTTAAATACAGAGCCAAGTCCACTTCACTCTCACGCAAAGCTCCATGCACAGCATCTAGATTCCCACATATCGTGTTGACGTTCCAATGCTCCCAGGGACTTGGCTATCTGTTTTTACCTTACTCAATCCATAGGAAAACTTCTGCTTTGGGAAAAGACAACTGCACCTATATTTGGGCTGCTATGCCTATTGTATGGTTAGGACAGCTATTATGGTCCCATCCATGGAGAGCAAAAAGAAGTACTAAATAAGAGAAGAAAGCCTTGGGGTCTCAGGTAAAATGATTACTTTATAACTGAATAGTAATTGCATTAGAGATTAGCTCTTAGTAGAGAAAGTACAACTCTACCCACAGAATAACCTAAAAAAAAAGGTGATCTTTCTTTGGAGAGCTTTTTTTGAAGGTGAGAACATTTCACACCTCATTAAAACCTGAAATGGTCTTGTGCTTCTTGACTCTGGAAGTCCGTACTTTAGGCTTTGCTTCCTACTTATTTGACTTAAAACTTGGTCCTGGCTTATGAATCTACTTGCAGAGAAGTATTAAAGTGAAATGCTGAAAACTTTGCTACTATATTCCAGCCCACATTGCTACAATGGCACAGGCTTAAGAATTGTTTTAGGTCTCCCAGATTAACCTCTTATCAGACTTGGGATGGTTACCCAAGTGACACCAAAAATGTACTGTGCAAATGTATTGCTGGAGAAGCTACAGAATAAAATTACAAAGAAAAGAAGAGTAACAGTGGGTGCTCTACATTTCACGTGGAAAAAGTAACCCTGAAAGGTTTGAAACCTTCTCTGAATTCAGTGAAATGAACTTATCTGAACTTCAAAATGTACAGCATGCTGGGATTTTCGCTCTAGTTCACTTTCACTGTAAGAGATGAATGAGAATCAAAATCAAAGATTTTCAATATTCAAAAACTCTAATACAGTTGAAACCCGAGCCTGAATCTTTCACTTTGTGCATGTCGATTTGCTGGATCTTCATCCTGAGGTGAACTGGAAGCAGCTCCCAGAAGTCAGCGAAAGGGACATGTAGGGACGTGGTTTAGTGGTGGGATGGCAGGGTTAGGTTAACAGTTGGACTTGATGATCTTAAAGGTCTTTTCCAACCTAAAAGATTCTATGATTCTATGAAAGGGTACCACCTCACGCAGGACCGCAGTAGTGAATAAAATGCGATGCTGTAAAACAGAGGACACACAATGCACAGCAAAGTGGAAACGGGGGTTTATCCCCATGCGCCAGTGACTGCGGGTGCAGTAAGCCTCTACCAAGCAATGCTCATTTCATTTGCTTTTGAGCAGTGCCATAAAATTGAGACACTGCGTGGTGCTGCTCAAGGATTTTCTACTCAAGGGTGATAAAACAATGTTTGTCATTAGTGTGACTGCAGCCTACTGGATAAGGCACTAACCTTTGGTGAGGAGTCCAAACACAAACATACTTATTACCTACCGTGGGTTAAAAATAAGATTACCATTTAAATACATTTCAATGTCTACTGGGATAAAGTATTTCACAAAACAGTTACCTAATGGCACAACTGGACACCTCTCTCCACAAAGCCCTGGACACTTTACAGAAGTGCTTATTGCTTTTGTTTACAAGCCAAAGATCAAAGGACGTTTTAAGCTAAACAGATCATAACCTGAAAAAGGCGAGGAGCAAGCCAAGAAAGTCATACGGATGGAGTACAGACACCAGGAACCAAAGACTCCAACTTTGGCTAGATGGGTTTCATCACATACACCGTAACCACTGAATTTAAGCAGTGAAAATGCTATAGCCTTTTGTGAACTAATAAACTGCCAGGAAGAATTTAGAGGCATACTAATTATGGTATAACTGTAAAAACCCCAAATTGTGTTAGCATTTGCAAAAGAACAGGTCTAGTACAACTTCGGCAAAAACTGCATAGATCCGATGGAAAATACCCAAACCGGTGCTTCCACTTGGTGCAAAAGTATTTTGTCACAGCTGGGGAAGAGTTAATGAACAAAATCTGTCATGTGCAAGTACCTGCAATATATAAGTGCAATACATCTGTGGGGTACTCACATCAGCACCTCTTTAGACTCGAGCAGATTTAAACAGAGACTGAGAGGTCATTTACTCATAAATCAGTCAAATATGTAAATCCCAGGATTTGCACACATTACCTCGAGTTATTAGATGATGAAAGCTGATCCAAGGAAGGTCAGCAGGCATTTAGTGCCAATGTACACTTAAGGAAGCAGGAGGCAGAAAAACCTGACAAAATATTTAGGAAAAATCGCGTAAGGATTATCTCTGTAAGAGAATCAAGTCTTTATATGGCTTTGAATCTCTTCTCTTTTTAAGTTAGCATTCTTTTAAGGCTGCTCATAATAAAGAAGAAAACTTGTCCTGCAACGTTAGTGGAAGCTTTGCCCGAGCAAAGCACGGCAGGGCTGGGTTCTCTAGCTGAAACCCAACAGCAAAAACGTAGCAGTCACGGGTACAGACTTAAAATCTCCTTTTCTACATGCTTCTGATACCAGCCACAAAAGGCATCCCTCCAACAGGGTGCACACTCAACTGGAAGACGCTCTCTGGTTGCTTTGCTGCAGTGATACACCTGCAAATTCTGAATAAGCCAGGAAATCATGAATAATCTTTAAAGATGAAACACTGATTCTATTTTTTAAATAAAGCAGATGTGTATGTAACGTGCATTTAGTTTAAAACCTGGTTTACAAGATCAAAATGCCTGAATCCTGGAGTACCACCAAATCCTAGTTAGATTAATTTTTAATCACTGCAAATCAGGACAGAAATTGCCAGCTAGCAGAGGGCAGATTAAACGTTAATGTAGCCCAGAAACTTTGAAACTTAATATTGAATCGCTGGAGAAGCACTCTTAGGCCAAAAGAAAAGATGTTCAAACAACACAGAAGAAAGCAGTGGCTGACACTTGCTCTGTTGTGCTGCAACCAGCAGGATGCTTCTCCCCAGGGATCTGAAGAGGGCTGGAAGCATCCAGAGCTGGGCTTCATGGCAGCAAACAAGGTCGTACGGTCTGTTGGGCAGCTTCTCAGACCTCCTTGGCTGGTGCGGTGTTTCATGCCTCATTTGAACCAAACCAAATCTGTGTCCCTCTCCATCAGCCTTCCACCCAATGCCTCTGCCCGGCAGACACATCAGGCCCCCTTTGCAAAGTCAGCCAGCGATGCTGCGTACAACCACAGCATCAGGCTCCCTCCCATAGATGGTTTTAAATTTTAGTCCAAATGCAGAGCCGAAGTCTACGCTGGTTAACAACAGCAGAAAGAAATTAATCCAAGTATCTGGGAAACACAAGTACTCTTTCAGAGAGCTGCCAACGCTGAAGCTTTAAAAAGTATCAACGTACCATGCAGGCCAGTAAGTAGTACTGGATTAAACATGAATGCTAAAGGTCTATTAAAGTCATTAAAATTAACTTAACAACTTAGACTTAATAACCTCTAACGGCAGTAAGATGTCTCAACGTGCTTGTAAAACAAATAGCTGGAAAATCTGGCCTAACTACCCATATAACTAATACATGGATATTTCCTTGACTCTGCCCACAGCTCAAAGCATCTCCCAGTGGTACAAATGTCTTCCCTTACCTTAAACAAAAAGGCAAGTGGCCAGCTTTGGGCTGGGGAGGGGATATGCACAAAGCTGGGGGGCCAGACTTAAGGTTTCCAGCCTGCAACGGCACTCTGGTAAGGCACCGAAGCCTCCTCCTCAACTCCGTAAAAGGGGGGATTTGGAAGGTGGGTGGCGAAGTCCTGGCTTCCATTTAAAACTCTGAAGCAGCTACTCATGCCAGAAATCCACCATGCAGCTGCACACGAGGACATAAAAATGTCACCGGGAGCGGGTGCTGCGGTCTGGGGCGGAGGAGGGCCCACCCCTGCCAGCGCCGCTGCTCACCCTGCCCCGCCACAGAGCGCCGTGCTGAAGAAAAAGCTCACCGCTCACCTTAGGCAACCGAAATGAAGGAGTATTTTAGCAGAGCAGATCTCAACAGAGTACGTGCTACCGCTTGCTGATAAAGATAAGGCATCTTCTTTAAAGGTCTCCTATTATTGTCTATTCTGGGACTGGTTTCTGTTTACTTGGGTAAGAGGAATCTACATTTATGGTTTACAAATAGGTGATGCCAGATGCTCTTTGCCAGTAAACATAACAAAAACGCAGAGGAAGCTGGGATAGAGGAGATGGGTTAAATTAATGTAAACCAACAGCTCTGCTCTCATCATTTAGTCCTCACTGCACGGGTCCAAGGTGCCAGGCACTGCTTTTGGGAATCAGTAAAAATAAGTGGGGAGAGTACAACCACGCACCCTTCTGACACTGTCTGCATATATATATTTGGTCCAATATGTATGCAGAATCAATGACAAAAATGTAAACCCAGAAGTGAGTAAAGCTGATCACAAGTCCTTAGCATTGCCACTGAAATGCCTGGAGGGCTTTCAGAGCTTGGTTCAAGAAGCTGATGGTCCTTTCCCCTATGAAGAAACAGCTAACAGGAGAAGACACCAGAGAAGCTGCGCATTAAATGTCCTCCAGCACTTACAAAAGTCACGATCAAAAATGCCAAGATTTTCAAGCCTAGAATTTCTGCTTGCAAATGCTAAATATCATTCATCCTACTGAACCCAGATACTGAAACCCGCAATAACAAATGCCATATATACAGTTTAGCCTGAAAAAAATCAATCGTGCCTAAAAAGAACCAAAAAGGCAGCCCTTTCCAGGTTGAAGTTCCTTAAAGCAAAGGTCCCATGCCCAGGCACTCAGGAGGGTGCCTCTGTTGAGCTGCCGCCGCTGAGCAGAACCAGTGCGCAGGGGCCGCAGTTTCAACGCAGGGAGGGTTTCAAAGGCACCGTGGGTGCTGGATTCTGCTTGGTGGCGTTGGGGAGCGCTGTCTGTCTGCTCCCTGTCTGACCCAAAATTGATGAGCAGGAAAAGGCACGGAGGGAAAAGGCACGCTTCATTCACAGCAATGCTGCTGCAAGGTGATTCTGTGTGGTAGGATCTCCTGGGAACGCGTACGTAACGCTCTTTGGACCACGAGGGAAGAAGTTGTCTGCTAATTAGTTCCCTGGTAATTGGCCATGCAATGCCACTTCTTGCATGAGGATTGCTGGGAAAACATGGGACGTCATCTGATTAAAAAAGAGAAAAGAGCATTATGTGATGGCAACTTAATGAGCTGGGCTTCAAACTAGCCCTAAGCAAGCTGGACAAGAAAAATAAATGGTGGACTCTTCAGAAGAGATTGAGAAGACAAGACAGTGGCAACCATCAGGGATACCCACAGACAAAGTTTAGGAGCCTGGGCTGCAAAGGGAAAAATCCTAAAGCCACAGTTGCCCTTACATACGAACCTGGATCCTCAAGCATTTTAGTAGCGTTGCTTAGGACCACTGCTATTTGATAAGACACGCAGGAAATGAGCCGTACCTCCAGAAGTACCCGAGCACTGCACATCAAGGACAGACATCCTTTGAAGTGGCAAGAGACACGGACGCTTAATGGCCCCGGTCCAACGATCAAAGAGGGAAAAGCAAGCAGGGCTGGGAGGGCGCAGGGCTGCCGCAGCTCCCCCAGGGGGGGGGACGCCTCCCAACCCTGAAAGCGCTTTCCGACACAGGCTGCCTGCCTTGGTGTCTTCTACAGGTGACAGCGTGAGGCTGAATTTAAATTAGTCTGTCAAAATAGCGCTGGGGAGCAGGACCCGCACAGACCGGCAGAGCGAATGCAGCTGGCGGTGCGACGTCCCAGGCAGCGACGCCGGGGTGGCCCCGAGCAGCGCTCCGCAGCCCCGCTCCTACGCCGGGGGCGTGCAGGCCCCCGCATTTGGTTGGTATTAATCACTTGCGGGCCAATTAGAATAACATTTGTATCCAAATGTAGATACCTCCCACCACCGTGGGAGCCAAACACAAACAGGCTGATTACCCGGTGTCTGGGGCACAGCCCTAGTAACAGAGATAAAAATCAACACATCCCGGGAAGAAGAAAGGAAAAGGCAGTGCAAGAGTGAGTCAGCAAACGTAAGCAGCACGCTGGGCCGGCGAGCGCTTCCGAGCGCGCCGCGGGGCTGCTCGCGCGAGGGAGTCATGTCCCCGATAACCTGGACGACACACCACCCCGACACACCACCCCGACAGACACACCACCCCGCCGTCGGGGGCCTTCCCTTTTGCAAGGGGGCCTCTGCATTTTCATACTGTTTTGGGGAAGGCGTTAACTGCAGATTTCTCCCATTGCTCCCCCCCCCAACCTTAAGTCTGGGAAAGGAAAAAAAATCTGTGCCATGTTTAGAAAGACAGAGCGTGGAAATCTGGTAGAGCAGAGGCGGCCGGCCGTGCCGCCCTGTCAGGTGTCGTGACAAAGGCGGCAGGTTTCCAGGATTCACCCGGTCACTTTGCAGGCCACAGAATGCTCCACTGAGCCTCTTTACAAATGAGCCCATGGTCCGGCTCATCCTCCTGCCAGCCCCACATCTCCCTGCAAAAGAAGTGACTTAGTGCCTCGGAGCACCACTGCAATGTACCCCCATCAGCAGGGGGACCTGCCCCCCTGCAAACGGCCATCGGACGGACAGATGGCCGATGGCCGGCAGGTCTGGACCTCGCCTCTCGCGGGTCACAGCAATCACCGACAACTACACCGAGTCCAATGGGCACAGCTGCAGAAAGCAGTGAGTGGGAAGAAAAAGCAAGGTACGAGGCCAGGAAGTTTTACAAAAAGTCACCGGATTTCACGTCAGCCACAAGCTTATTTGCAGTTTTTCTGATCTCAGTCCTGTTTTTCTGCCACTTTGAAACTGCAGACTCTAATTAACTCATATTCTTATATGCTCTGGCACGCTGAAGAGGATACTTGCTTTTGTAAATGTTATTTATAAAGCAAGAGCTATTTAATACCTGCTTAACATATATCCATAACCTTCAAAATGTCTCCTATGAGTCAACACACCCTGACTCGAACCGACGTTTCTGTCCCCTTCCTGTTCCAAAAGGCTTTCTCCAGCATACAGCCACCACCCCAGAGCACAGCAGAAGGCAGCCTAAGCCCCCGCCCACACGAACTGGTTCAACACTGGAGACGGGCAGTTTTATGCTGGAAGAGGAGCACTTGCACAGGGAGGATTGCACGGAAGCCAATCTCTGGGAAACAAGCCCTTTTCAGTTCAATCTTCATGCTTTCTAGTGATCCCCCACGTATTACCATCGACTCCATAGGCACATCCTGCATTTGCATCCTTTTCCTGCAGGAAGACCGTGGGATGGCGGCTTATCCCGCCTTCAGCAGCACACGTTCTCTCTCTCTGAATCAATGCCATGGCTAACACTAGAGCCACCTCATGTACATGTGCACAAAAATTTACATCCTCTTCCCACTCCAGTCACAGGTATGTCTCCCACTGACTTGAACAAATCCCAGGCAACATTTTAATAGCGAAGGTCCCTGCAAGTCTGTAGATCTCTAGACAGGTGCCTTACCCACTCTTGAATGGAGCAGGCCGAGCAGGATAGCCTAGGGACCAGCCCGCAGGGCATTCTCATAGCAGTCTGTGAGATCTAGTTAAGAGCAGGATGTTTGTCTAATTTGCAATTTAGAGTATTTGTCCCCACTCATGCAGCTAGAAGGAAACTGCTCAGGCTGCATGGGTGCAGCATTTTGGACACACGAGCCCTGACTGCCTCAGCATACATGCTCTCACAGGTACTACACACCAAAGGACACCTCTCCATGCCGTGCAGTCTCCGGGACTGCTTTGAGGAAGGCCACCCAGGCAGCCTCTGGGAAAGGCAGCTGGAGCAGTTTGACCATTTACTGCCTCCATCGGTCCCTTCCGCTCCGCTGCGCGAGGTCACAGCCCTGGGAGAAGTCACAGAAACATGGAATCGTTTAGGTTGGAAAAGACCTTTAAGATCATCAAGTCCAATCGTTAACCTAACCCTGCCATCCCACCAATAAACCACAGGCCTAAGCACCTCGTCTGCCCATCTTTTAAATACCTCCAGGGATGGGGACTCAACCACTTCCCTGGGCAGCCCCAGTCACGACAGACAGTCCTGGTGCAAGCGGCTGGTTCACCAAACTGTAGCGGTGGTTTGCATCTGCGTGGCACGAGGCAAAAGTTCAGCCCCGGGAAGCTACTCCAGTGCCAGCAAACCCAAGGCAACCCACCTTGACATCACCCCCTTGTGCAACCGGGGTGACAGGGAGGCTGTCCCTGTTGCCTCACAGGCTGGAGGACATTCAAGGGGCAGAATTTCATCCAGCAGCCAGGGAAAATGTGTGATGGTACCAAGTTTATGTCTGATGTGCATTGGCTTACTGTATGTGCAATGAGAGGCTCTCAAAAGTGCTGGGGATCAAAGTCTTGCTTTCTTTTGATGTCATATAGGACATGGGAGCTAAGAAGAGAGACCTCAGCTGAAAGTCAGTGGAATGGGTCATTCTAATCTGGCAAGACTTCCAGTTGCAATGGCTTCGGGCAGCTCTCAAAGGCAGCCCCGGTAGCTGTGCAGATCCACCACTTCCCAAGCATCCCTCCTGTTGTTAGAAATGCTGCATTACAGAACATTCTGTCATTAAAGCATCTAACTCACCAAGAACGTGACCATAGGATTCGGTCTAGACCTCAGCAAAGGGCAGAAAGATACTAAAACGCCATAACTCTCCATGGTAATACCGTGAAGACAAGTGTCCCTCTTTCAAGATATACAGCTATTTTAACAACACAAGAGCTACTTGAAATTCCACCAAGCAAAGACTCATTCTTGAAAACTTAAACAAGGCAATGGGTTAAAGCTGTCTGAGGCCAAATTCATGTCCCCTGTAAACAGACACAACGCGATCTAGTTTAATGGAGAGAGGCCTACTCTCTGCCAGCAATAAATATGGATCATAACTAAGGTCACCAGAACACAGCCTATGAAGACAAAATGCTGGAACATGAGCATAGAAGAAAAGCGTAGGCGAGATACTCGTGGTCTGTCAAAAGCCTCCCTCAATTGTATACGCCATTTTAATTGATGCAATTCAAAACTGCTCACCGTTCTCGCAAGAGTTCATCGAGATAAACCAAAGGACTGCCCTCGGTATCTTAGGTACTTTGCATGCCTGCCCTGAAGCCACCGGCATTTCATTAGTGAAGGTGCTCCATGGCACCACAGCAGCCAAAGTCACTGGGACTGCTATGGCAAGAAGAGCATTCGGAAAGCCTGAGGTCAAAATCTGCGTTCCCAGTTTTTACGCCAAGATACAATAGATACTAACAGATCCCTTTTTGTTATCCTAGTCCATTTTTCTTCTCGGTCAAGGGCATGCTACTATGGAAAGCACAGGGAGGAGCTCTGCCTGTTCACCACACATTAAAAAGCTGTGGTAGCTCTTATAATTATTATTTCTCCCTAATTTCTGGCTTGCCCATATTATCAGCCTGGTGTGTATTTTTTCCAAAATGTAGACACAACATCCTTCCTCTTCATATTATTCTAGCATCTTTTCCAATTATTCCATTTACAGTAATGACCATTTTGAAATATGTGAATTGTCATAATCATTTCACATACCAGATGCTACATCACATTTAGCCAACGCGTCCAACTGCAAGGGAACTAAATCCCTTACACTGAAGCTGACAGAAGTCTTACTGCAGACTTTATTCAGGATTTTTCAAGCTAATGACTGGGAAGCGGCTTTTAAAAGAGAGACCCAGGATATGCTGGGGGTTGAGGAAAGCTAGAAGCAAGCACTCCTCTTCTTTTGGTTTTGCCCTATTCCAGAAACCAAGGACCAAGCGACTTCATCAGAAGGGGGCAGCGGGACTGCCCCAATGCAGGACTTTTTCTGTTCATCTGGGGCCAGGTTGGGGCCAGGGCTGCGCTGCCCAGCTCCACCAGCCCAGCACCAAAACGTGCGCCCGCCGTCCCCCACGCGCAAGCTGCTTTGCCCAAGGTGTCGTGGTTTAACCCGGCTGGCAACTAAGCATCATGCAGCCGCTCGCTCACTCCCCGCCTCCCTCAGTGGGATGGGGGAGAGAATCGGGAAGAAAATAAAAGGTTAGAGCCAAGGGCTGAGATAAAGAGAGCCGCAAGCAGTCCCCGAGCCGTGAGCGACCGACTGAACGGAACGAACCAACCGAACTAACTAACCCCCCCCGAGCATGACGTTCTATGGTATGGAATAGCCCTTTGGTCAGTTTGGGTTAGCTGTCCTAGCTGTGCTGTACTCCCAGCTTGTTATGCACCTGGCCGAGCAGGAGAAACTCAAAAAGTCCTTGAGTAGTCTGAGCACTACTTGGCAACAACTAAAAACATCAGTGTGTTATCAACATTCTTCTGGTACTAAATCCAAAACACAGCACTGTGCTAGCTACTATGAAGAAAATTAACTCTATCCCAGCTGAAACCAGGACACAAGGATACAGGGCTTCCCCAGCCACCCCCACTGCCGGCTCGCCTGTTCCTAAATGGGGAAAAGATATACAGAAAATGAAAGAAAGAGGGAGGAGGAAAGGGTGCTAAAAAGGAAAAAATCAAATAGGTGTCTGTAAAAAGAAGAGAATGTGTGGTGGGGGAGGAAGAAAGAAGGACGGTTGGAAATAACTATGGGCCAGTTAGCTCCCTGGAGTCCCTCTCTATTCGGTGCAGAGAAGGGAGTGGTTTTAGGATGCAGCTCATCTCTCTCAGCTCCCTGTTTCAGGACGGGATGACTCAGACACCTTACACAGCAGGCATCTACGTGTGGTCAGACAAATCCCACCACCGGTGCCTGCGGGGTGCTCAAAGGGCTGGGTGAGTGAGCAGCCATACAAACTGTCTGTAGTCACCAAACACCAGGATCCCAGACATGTCAGCCTCCCAAGCAGGATCACAAGACATAGGTGAAGGAATCTGGGAACGGCGTGCACTGTAACTACCATCTTTACACAGGGGGTACCCTTACACAAGGGCCGTCCTTCACGAATCACCTAGGGCCAGGTTTTCCAAATGTTTCTTTCCGTAAAACATTGTCCTTCATTTCCTAACAAGCATGAGCATCCTGGCTACAACAGCCTTGTGACAGTCTGGCTCTACGTGCTGCAATAGGAACACCTGGTGTTGATACTATCTTTCAAGCTAAATTTTGAAATTTTTCCATGATGTAAGCACTGATGTAGGAGGAGAGCTCTTGGAAGATACTGGAAAGCTTATGGGAAATTGTTAAAAAGTGAAAAAAATCCATTTCAGACATGATATTAGAAGTCAGCGAAGAAGGACACATTAACTGAGGATTCCTTTCAGTGCTATAACTTTATTTTTACCCATGGTGTTTGGCTGCCTGGAGCCGCCCTCCCTCCGCTGGGACAGACGCAAACCTCCCCACTGGGTCACAGGGACAGCGGCGATGTAGCTGCACAGACCTAGCTCTCACAGTCCAAGCAATAATTTATCTAAACCCTTTCAAAAATGAGTTTTGTCTTCCTGAGGCACTACTTAGTCTTAAACTAAACCCGCAAGCTGTTAGGGGCAAGACAGAGTTTTTCATAGCATCCCCGGGCAGCGCCTGGCACAGGGGGAATCTCGCCTAGCGTCAGACCCCCAGAAATGCCACAGTATTGGCAGATTGCTGGGCATTTTCAGCACGAACTGCCAATCCAAGTGAGATTTAAAAAAAAAATGGATTTAACTCCACGGTATTTACAGAGTTCTGAAACAACAAATAATGATTTAACAAAATAAACTGATGGTCTGTGTACAGAGAGCCATTGCAAGAGGGAAGGTCACTTCCAGAGAGTTCTGGCGCGACTGGTACCAAAAATAGTATTTTCTTTATCAGGCATGCAATCAAAAAAGGGTATTTAAGCACACAGGAGCGATCAGGTCAGATCAAAGGTTGAACTAGGTCTGTATCTTGTTTCGGACAGTGGCTGAGAGCAATATCTTACGAAAAAATGTAACAGGGCAATGCCCTCACAAAATAATGTAAAGAAAACTTTATGCATCTCAGAATACTTCCACCTCTTAAACAACCTGTTCCATCGGGGGTCTGCAGTCCGTGCTGAGCACTCTGACGAGCAGTTCCACTTGGCACATCCTCGCAGCTTCAGCTGTCGCCTAGGAAATGCAGTGAAATCACCATTGGGTTGAGCTGGGTTTGGGTCAGCCGTCCACACCTGGGAGAGGGGACCCAGCAAGCCCCCCTGATGATGAGACCTTGAGGTCTAACAGGGGCCGAAGCCGCTGTCAGCCCCAGAGCTACGGCGTCAACGGAGCAAAAGTCTTTGCGGTAGCGAAGGCAGCTGATGAAGACAAGAGGATCTAGGTAGCATCATGGTATACAAAACAGCTTGGAGCTTTCTGCTTGGCTGTCAAGCCAAGGAGGATGGAGAAACAAGAAGTAAGGAATTGAAATGTAAGGTGTCCACAGAATTAATTCCTTGCTAACAACCAGTGCCTCTCTTGGTTGTGGATGTGGAAAAGGAATTGGACAGCCGCTCCGGAGAGAACAAAAAGGAAGAAAACCCAGGACTTTCAGCTGCCTGGAGATTTTGTACGTTGGAAACCACAAAATTCCCATTAATGTATACAGAGGACCTGCATTCAGCAGATGCACAACAGGAGACCTAGAGGGAAAATTCCCAATTAAAGCTAAAAGGAAAATTACATAAGGAAAAAGCCAGACTTTGTAAAGATTTGTTAATAAACCCACTATCTGAATGGGACAGCGCAATAACTTTGGCATCCTGCTTCTGTTTATACTTGGGGAATTTTACTATTGTCTGAAGTACCTCTTAGTGGTTCTAAATAAAAAAGGAGGAAAAAAAAAAAAAAAGAAAAAGAAAACCAGACAATTTTATTGGCCAGAAGATCAGACTTCTCAGTAACATAATTCTGGTGTTTTTACTGAGGTGAACTTGCCCCATTGTTTTTTTCCCCCTGAACCATTAACTGGCACTCCCGGGGACTGCTCTTCCCAGATGTATTTATACTATCGATGGCTCAAGACATACAGAGCAGATATTTGTCCTTTATAATGCTCTTGACGGACCGCAATTTTTATGTCCAGGGGGAACTGAGGACATCAGATAGCAAAACCAACGCATTCAATTTGAGGAGCTCATAATCATGGATGATGTCCAATTCATTTTTCATTCAGTTTGCAGGCTTCATATGCTGAAACTAATTACCAACAAATTTTTAAAATTCTATTTAAAAGTTATCATCAGAAGATGTTGAATAGTCTGAAGTTTTATTGGACTATTTGAAGGATAGTTCCTTCCATAAATTTGCAATTAAGAATGGTCTGGACTTCTGCAGTTTAATCCCATGATATCAACAATAAACTGCCTTGCCTCCGATATTACAGCAGCTCTTCTTACTCCTCGGTTACCACAATCAGAGAGACAAACTTTGCCCCACGTCCTTGGCAAGAATTAAGTATTCTTCAGTGCTAGTACACGCATAAAGCTGCATCCTGTAAGACCATTATGATTTCTGTACTGTTTTAATGTAATCACTCATACGGGTCTTACCGCTTCAGGATCACCTTTGTGACATGGTGAAAACCCAACTTTGAATATCCCCAGAAAGGAATTGTTCCCCATTTTACAGCTGAGGAAATGAGGCACAAAGAACAATTTTCAGAGATGACACAGGTTCCTGATTTCCATTGAAATCGTGGGACTCGGGCACTTTTGGAAGAACTGCACCTGACTGATGCCTGACTTGTACAAGGTGGCTATGGCTGCATTCAGTTCGAAGTCAGGCTCCCCATGTCCTCTGAGGTGTATCGATCATCGTTCCCCTGCATGCTGGGTAGCGCATAAACCACTGCATGTGCTCTGCAAAGCCCCCCAAGTCCCCTGGCATGAGGTAAATTGTTACCTTGCATCACCCTCTCTCCTTCCCCACACTGAATACCAGCTCTTCCCACAGAAGGTCAAGGACTGCCCAGCAGATGCAAGATCTGCCCATCATTTCATCATTTCATGGCATGTCTGCTCTGCAGGATCTGGGTCCCTTCTCTAGCCAAACCGAGGTCATGTTGGTTTTGGAGTCTTTCCACCTTGCTCCTGGTCCATAAGTAAGACTCATGGCAATCAAAGGGTAAGATGTCCTCACAAAAGTCAACAAGACTTGCAACTGAAGGTCTGTAATGGAGCACGCAGTGCAAGGCACACAGTGAAAGGCAATGGCAGGTACCGTTGCTACTTTGGGTCTGAAAGCAGCAATAACCACACTGGCAAACCCTGCACATGAAATGCCACAATTTTCTCCTTCACTTAGCCTGGGTGCAATCGCAGCCCCGCTGTTTCCCATTCTGCCGCCGGCCCGCGTAATGCCAGCCCGGGTATCCCTGCAGAGCACCCCACCGGGCTGCGCCGGCCTCCCCCAGCAAACCCAGCCCAGGGGATGTGATGCTGTGACATGAACGGGAACAGCGCGGGCCTGTAGTGGCAGCAGTTCTGGGGCACTTTGGTCAGGGATGGGGCACCATGGTGCTAGGCACTGTGGAAACGCCAAGGAGACGCAAACCCCTTCTACTCCAACCCGGGACAAGGCTCAAGTGGGCTGACAAAAGAGTTGGCAAGAAAAAAGTAGTGCATAGCGGTACGCGGGTAACGTGGTTACACAAATAGCTCACATGTTGATACAGTCTGAATCAGTGAAAAGTTTATTTTATGTTTTAGCCGATGCTAATTTACATTTTAAAATAATAATGTGTTTTAACTTCTGTCCATTTCCATTAAAAGAAAAAGCATCTAAGCTCGCTCTCAATTAAGCTTTCCAAAGAGTGTTTTACATCATCTTGCCTTGTGCAGTCCCAGTGGACCCCATACTACAAAATCATTCTCAAAGCTGCGGAAAGCTCCATAAACACTAATAAAAGTTTACCCTCGAAGCAAAAACCCGAAACCCCAGCTCTGTACCCTCCGACATCTCCAGCTCTGTACCGACAACACCTTTGCAGAGAAGGGTCTCCGCATTCACCATCGGTCTGGACCCCCAACGCACCAGGGGTGCCAGCCTGCCCGCGCTAACACAGTCAAGCAGACAGAAATACTACAGCCTTTCCCTTGCACGTTTTTCCCCCTTTTTATCTCTATAATTATCGCTAAGAGTCAGCAGATCAAAGACAGCTGAAAAAGGCTTGGGATAGACTCTTGAGCAAGGGGCAGAGACTGCGCAATGGCATAAAGGAAGAAAAAAGCACAAAACATCCTTTTATGCCCAGTACCACTATAGACGGCTGTGGAGAAGAGACCGACGGTGAAAGCAGAGCATAAATTTGAGACTTAAATACCCAGCCAGACCTTTCTCTGCTGAAATCAACGGGAACGTGACCACGTTTGACTTTTTAAGGAGCAGTAGATGTACTGGACATGAACGCTCGCTGCGTTTTCAGCAGGGGGGTCAGGGAAAAGGCCGGTTGTGTTAAGCGTTGCAGAAGATAAGAGTAACCGAGACCCCTAATCCTGCAGTGAGTTACACGCACCAGTCTCCTGCTTACCCCGAGCCCCATTAAAAGGCAACATCTACCAGCACAGAGTTCATTAAAAGACCAGGATCTAATAAATTATTGTAGCCTCTCTACAGTGCTTCTCTTACCAGATTACAGACAACCAGGCTGTGCCTGTTTGAGGGAGGAGGAGAATATGGAAGCTGTCCCCAGGTAAGTTTTATTCACTGCTTTTAAAGAATACTTTTTTTTTTTTTTTTTTTTTTTTTTTAAGATTTCTAGGTTGCAAGGGACACGCACACGTAGTGTCCACCTGAGAAAAACTAACAGGAGGAAAAAAATGCGCCAACCTACATAACAGTGGCTCGTCATCAAGGTATGATTTAAAATTACCAATCGGGAAAGGGATGCCACTGCCATGCCTAGGAAGAGCCCAGAAGCATGTACAACTTGACAGCGAAACAATAATTAAAACAGCTGAAATAATTCAGCGTCCTACATCTCATCCCAAACCAAAATGCTCCTGAATGTCCACATTCACTTTTGAAAATGATGGCAAGCTCCTGAATTACTTCTTGCTCCATTCTTTCAAGTTTATTATGCCCACAAGCACACGGTGTGTCACTAAGTGGAAGAGATGTCTTCACTCTCAGAGGCTTAAAAATTAATGAAGCAACACGATAAGAGATGTGTTCATACTTTAAGGGTAGGGTGAGCAAAAGGCCAATGCCTATGTTTCAGTGGTAGGCTGAATCCAGAAGACACCGATGTATTTATCTTCAGGATGACATTTTTGTGCCACTGTCTTTTTCCCTTTTTTCAGGCCCCCTCCCCTCCCCGCCCCAGCACACGCAGAGACACAAAATACCTGAACTTTAGAAGGACATGAACTCTTATTCCCCATAGACTCCATCCTTGTATTTCCAAGGAGCCAAAGCTCCGTGACGCTCCAACACATCAGCCTTTTGCTCCGAAAGGCCTGCAGGAGGGAGGGAAGGCAAAAGAGCAGGTATCCTCTAACCTCTGCAGCACCAAAGCTGCCAGGCACTGGTGACCCCCATCAGCTTTATGGCCGGTTTGCAGAAAAAGAGAGCAGCAAAAAGCCCCCCTGGAGGATGAAATGGGGAGGTAGGCAAATTCTTGGGCTGACTGAATTTTGCTCAAGTAAAAGTTTCCCTGTGGTACAGAGCAATTCATACATCTTCCCTTTGAGCCCTTGCCACGGCACAGAGAGAAGGACAGGGTGACTGCAGCATCCCCTCCGCATCCTTTACTTGCATTTAGCAAGAGCTCAAGGGGAAAAGGGGAAAAAAAAAAAAAAAAAAAAGTGATTTACATCAGGCTGCCACACACGTATGCCTGGAGAGATGCACACACAGCCTCTCCCTCTTGATTTCTGCATGAGGTAAGAGTAGCTTAAGTGGATGAGGGAAGCTTGTTCTGCGTTTAAGAAACAAACCTGCCTAGGACAATGGTGCTTGTGTGAATCATTAAAAGGCAAGCACATTTTCAAATCCAAATTAGTTGACCCTCTGCTCTTCCACATCTATCTCCAGTTTTGACCAGAGAGAGAATTATCAAAGCATAAAGTTCTCTCAGCATCAGCTGCATTTTCTGCCTCTCGCCCCATAAAAGTTTCAGGTAACAAAAGGTTAAAAATAACACCCTGCACTGGGATGTTTTTTTTCAAGTACACAAACATTTCTACTCATGTGAGGCTTACAAAGTTAATTTTTGAGTCTTTAAACCAAAAAACGCCCAGCTGCCCTTACGCAGTGCTTCTCTCTTTACTGAAAGTTCATGAATGAAACGGGCCACTTTCTGCAGCAGAGCCCCACAGCATCTCTCGGGAATAACCCAACGCTCCGCTTTCATCCCGCTCATCATCCTCCGCTCGGACTCGGCTCCCGCTATTACCTGCAAGCACGCTGCCGGCTGCCAAGGGTTAAACCTTGGCTTTTCTGGGAGAAAAACAGGAGAGAAAAAAGCCAGGAGAGGGAGAAGAGAGGGGAGGAAGGGGAGGCTGCCCGAGGCAGCAGCGCGCTAGGGGCAGGGATGGCCGGAGCTCTGCAGCAGCCGGCAGAGCAGAAGAGGAAAAGTTTCTGTGATTTTAGGCAAGCCCTCGCGTGACGTCATCTCGCCCAGATAATCTCGGCGCAGTCAGCACAGGCCTCCTGCCTCCCCATTGGCGAGCCCCTCGTCAGCAGACATCTGAAGATAATTATTATTGGCCAGACAATTATAACAGGAACAACTGTCACTTGGTGCTGATGCCCGAACCTGGCGCTCTGCAGCACGACGGAGGAGGACCCCGGCGGTCACCGCTCCGTCCCTGCATTTCTGTCACTTTTGCTTTCCTAAGCGCCGACCGGTTTTTGCTACCTCACTGGCTGCAGCTGGGAATCGGGATCTCAGCGCTGCAACCCTTTCTGCTGTGTGCCTGACTGAACCGCGAATTTTCTGCAAAAATAGTAATGTATTTATTCACAAGAAATAAAGGACTAGAGCTGCATTAATTCTCATGCAGCGGTTTAAGGGGAAAAAAAAAAATCCTCTGCAGATTATTTACTTCATCCCCCTTCCCTCTCTGAAAAGGTTTGGGAAGAGGTGCTGGGAGAGTTTGATTTGAGAAATCATTTTAAGCAATTACTTTAATAAACATTTGACTTAATCCTTATCTTACCAAAATCAAACCTCCCACGGTCCAAGCACGGCGAGATCGAAGCGATACCGTATCTTATATCAAGAGCTACCTACCTGATGGCACCGTACGTAAATGTGCATCAACAACAGCCTTCCTGCAACAGAAAGCCTAAGGAGTTTCATGGGAGTACATGGACCTGTTAGTTCTTTAACCCCCTCAAAAGCTGTCATCGCTGGTTTAGGGAAGACAGCTAACTGGTGGCTCTTGCCCTGGGAGACCAGCAGGCTGCCGGGCTGCCTCTGCAGCCTCCCTCTGCCATTCCCACCTCCCTGCAGGAGAACCAGGCAGTCTGGGGGCTATACCATAGCGCATAGACATAAAGCCAAGCATTCAGGGAGGCAGGAAACCCATCAGCTTAGAAGTATCAGGGAACAGACTATTCATTTTTCCTCTGTGTCAAAACAGTAGCCTCTTTACAGCACTGCTAATCTAGGCCCAGGCTCTAAAGAGGTCCCAGCGCGATGCACATGGCAGGATGGGGGCCTCCCTGAAGTGAAGCAGGAACATCTGGAATGGAGCAAGGAGGACCTCGTTCATCGCCGTGAGACCCATTTGCCATCAGACGGGCTCCGTTCATGCCAGCCTCAGAGGGATGATTTCCCCGGAGCAGATGGCAGTGAGGAAACGAACCCTAGGATGGGGGTGTGCTGAAGAAAAGCCTGGGTGTCAGCAATCGGTGAGCACAGAGAACACACACTTGCCCCAGGGAGCGATGGAGCTTGGAGCAGGCTCGGAGGACAGAGGCAAAGGAGGGGCAAGCCTCGGCTAAACAGAACCAGCCACTTTGTTCCTTGCCCCGTGACCTGTCCAGACCAACCACACCAGTACCTAGGGGTATGCCGCTCCCCCTAGGCTTTGCGTTCAAGCTTTTCCAGCTTTAGGCTTACGCAGTTATAATTAAAAGGGCTTGTCAGTGCTTTAACCAGCTCAGAACCCAGAGGGTATGTAATGGGATTCATGTCCTGCCTCAAACTGGACTATGTCTTCATATGGGACCTAGCCAGACTCCAAAGATGCTTCTCAAAATCCAGAAGACAGGGCCAACTCCTTAGAGCAACTTCATCCCTCCTTAGAGCCACTTCATCCCCCCTAACACCCTACAGCCTTTTTTTTTTTTTCAGCCTTGTAAGGTATCAAGAAATATTTCTGAGATGGAAGTAAAATAACTAATCCCACACCTACGGAATTTGTTTAACTCCATGTGAGGCATTGTAATAGTATTGCATCCTAATTTAAATGTCAATTACAGTATGAAATCCTGCCAGTCTTTCCTGAAGCAAGCCCACTTAGTCCATCTTCCTGCCCAAAGAACGAGCAAGCGTGTTTATCCCTACAAACTACTACTTAACAGCCTCATCTTAGGACGCTCTTACGTTAATGATGTGTACGTTAAGGCTACGACCACAAAGTCGAGAAGCCGCGTACCGCCATGGATGTCTGCATAAGCAAACCTATGGTGTCATCCTGATATGAAGTAGAAAAGCCTTCTTGCATGGCCCTGAGCTGCTGTATTTTACCAGTTAAGCTCCCCTGTGAAATTCAAGTGCTGGAACAGGACCTGTTTCATTAAGCAAGTGAATTCCCTGCAGATAAAAACACACAGTTGAGCCTGAAACTCAGGAAGAGTCTTCAGCAGCATTTTCAGGAAAAGCCTGCCACGCCAGAGCCCTCAGCGGGCACAGCTCCGTTTCGCTTCCAGAAACCTTTCCAGGCCGCAAGCAGGTCGCTCTCCTCCTTTACTTTTATGTGAATCAAAGGTATTAACTCATCAGTTCCCTTAGAGAAGGCAAAACCAGACCGGAAGGCGTGTGGGCACGGCTCATCGTGTCTCTTTAGCTGTACGACAGCAGCGTAAAGCTGACGGTCTCCTCCTTCAAACCGGGGAAGCGGGAGCCCGGCGTTACGGGAGCCCCGGCTGGCGACCTCCACAGCACTTGAGACTGCCAGGGAGGTTTTAATAACACTGCTTAGCATTTATGTAGTACCTGACATCTTTAGGGCACTCAGCAAACATTACCTAAGTCATCAAAGCGCCTCATGAGGGCATTATCA
>NW_009258755.1:1433983-1434566 GCF_000687185.1 Egretta garzetta
GGAAACTGAGGCCTAGGAGAGGTTGTGTAATGCTCCCAAGGTCACGCCATGAAGCACAGATGCAGGATTCCTGGTTCCTAGCCACATTCTTTAATCTAAACTGCATCTCTCCTGGGTTATTTGGCTATCGTACACACTCAGGTGTCACCTCCTCCATCCTCTTTTACCAGTTTGTCCTATTCTGATGCCAGTTTTCTTCTGGAACATGGCCAAAATGGGAAGCATCCAACACTTCCAGCCCAAGAAAATCTATGTGGCCTCCTGAAACCTGAGTGACACCAGGCACCCCGCAAGAGCTAACGAGCTCACCTGCAGGAGGACAGAGGGAGACAGACACACACTTAAACGGTCATTTTAATTGTCCCGCCCGTAGAAGTCCCCAGACGAGTCACCGGAGGATTCTAGCCAGTCCCTGGCTGAGATCCAACTCGGATCTGGGACCATTCTGCCTCGCAAACGTGGGCACCAAAGCCTAGACCCAGAGAGGGTCCTATCCCGCCATCGTCCCACGAGGGTGGCACGGGGAAGGTCCTCCCTCGGGAGGCAGGGGGCTGCGGGTGCCCGAGAGGGCAGGCGGCACTGC
>NW_009258755.1:1436018-1511272 GCF_000687185.1 Egretta garzetta
GGCCGGCGGCGGCTCCCCCCCCCCGCACAGGCACACTTTGGGACGCTGTCGCACGGGTGGGGCTGGTGGAGCGTGGGGCAGAGACCCCGAGCGTAACTATCACCTGCTGGGCTCCTCCCGCGGCTGGGGCACACGGCGTTTACCGTCCCTTAATTTTGCCTTCCCGTTCTCATCTGCCACACGCGGATGTCTCCAGCTGCGTTCCGCCGGCTCCGGCAGCACCCTGGGCGTGCTTTACAGCACCAGCTGGGCTAAAGTAGCGGCCCCAGCCCCCACTGAGCTCTCAGTCTGAAGGCAGGAGGAGAACAGCTTTCATGTCAAGAAAGCCAGTCGTAAGCGAGCAGATCCGGCACAGGTCAGCGCGCCCTTGAGTCTCGGGGACTTCAGTTCTCAGGCATGGAAGCGCTTAATGTCATTAAACCCAAGCACTGAGGAAAAAGAAAAAAAAAAAAAAAAAAGAGACCCCTCAAGTTATGGGACAGCGCCAGCTAACCAGTTTGATGTTCCTGCTTGCATTTTGACTATTGTGCTCATCAGAGTCACATTTTTCAGCTTTTCTCTTCCTTTTTCCCTGACAACTAGAACTTTTCCTTTTTCCTAATGAGGGCTGAGTTTCTCACATGGTCATCTGACTGGGGGTTTTAAGCAAAACACCAAACATCACGCTGCGCACATTGAAACTTCAAGGCGGTGCTAATTTATTATTTATCACTATTGTACCCAGAGGCCCTCAACAGATGAAGGTCCTGTAGTCCTCTTCTCAAAGAGATTACTGCCTGTATAGACAAGATGAAGGGGAAGAGAAACACTCCTCGCCTTGCTTTCCAGATGGAGAGGCTCAGAGAGCTGCATGGGTTTTCAAAACTGCTTCGCATCAGCTTTCAGTGGCCACCAAACTGGCCAGTGGAGCAGTGTTTGGGCAAAGCTGACTTCGTTTATGCTCCTGCTCCAGAAGATCTGCCCCTAAAGGTTAGTCTTCCAAATCTCCACCGGTAGGCAATTTCAGTGGATGGGGACCTAAAGGCAGATGGGGGAAAACGGATGGAGAAATCTCCAGTGCAGCCACAGGTGATGTGGCGCGGCTGGATGAAGCACGGGGTGAAGGGCTCCTCGCAGCTGCAATGCTTGGGCTCTGAGCCACGGGGATGCTCCTTGCCATCAGGCCGGAGGGTAAATGCTGCCCCACAGCAGGTACCGGCCTGCGTCCCCTGCTCCTCTGCCGGGCGCTTCCTGTAGGATCAGACACGGATGTGCCGTCTCCAGCTGAAATACCTCCTGCTGGTGCCCTCACCGCAGCCTGTGCCCGCACTTGCTCCATTGCTCCCCTTGCTTCAGGTGATACCGCTCGTCCACCTGAACAACACCTTTAATACAGAGGTGTGGAGAAATGGGTTTGGGACACAACAAATGCTGGCATATGTCAGCTCGCTTTGGTCGAAAATGACTAGGGAATAAACACGGAAATCTGGACCCCAATTTGGAGAGAATATCTTGTGTATCTCGTACATTTTCTCCCATGAGTGACAAAATACTTGTTCCGTCTTAAAAGTAGAGTTGTTACAGAGAGGCAGTAACCAGAAACTTTAATTCTGGGGGGACAAAAAAATTTTATATCCCTTTTTCTGCAACTCCAAACTATTTTGGATTAGAAATGCGAATGACTTAATGACTTTTCTCATCTGATTATTTCACGAGTATCTCGTGGGTTGAAGTTTATGGTCTGTGGGTTTCTTTCTCCCAGAAAACAGTTGTTCAGAACAGAAGCACCCTGAATGTGAAGTTTCCAGAGCGCATGGATGGACTTCAGAAATGCTGCAGTGGCAGATTAGCCAGAAGATCTGAGTCCTGCTCCCTTACACTCTCAGCTTCCTAAAGTCAGTGCCATAGCTGGGGCAGTGCACAGGATGAGGCTGAAAGTTATAAAAAGCTAAGGTAGGGGCTCCTCTAGGGTTAGGACGGCCATGGGGCTTCAGATGAGGTCTGGAAATATCTACCCTGGGAGCTCAGCTGCTGTCCAGACTCGCAAAGCATCCGTGTGGCGTTCGGCGCTCGTTCGGGAGTGCTGACCATGCAAGGCATCATGTAGGAGTTCAGTCCCAGCAACACCTGAAAATCAGCTGTAACGGTTTTAGGAAAACTGTCTCGATATGCTAAACGCTACTGGGATTCCTATGACTCTCAAAAGCTCACCAGGGACTTCTCCAGGTTTTCTATAGCTCACAGGACTTTTACATAGGTTAAACAATCTGCAATGACTCCTTCTTCCCTTCCTGTCCTGGTCCCATGGGGGCTACCTGGAAATTCCCCCTAGCACGTGACTATCTGCAAGTTAGTACGGAAGCTCGGGGTCACTTACAAAATCTGCGTGGACAATAGAAGAACGTTAGAAATCTTCTTGGCCTCAAGGAGTTTGTAAGCCCTGATTCCAGTTGCTTGTATCAATTGCAGTCAAGAACAGTAAACAAAAATATATAGTCTATTTTAAGGGGAAACAACTTTTATGTAACCGTTTTTGAAATAATTAACTCTCACATAAAAGCAGGAACTTGAAGGGAGAGTTGTAAATACCTCTGGGAGAAAGTATGCGGGGAGAATGATACAGTTTCAAGAAACAGGGAATACAACCTTAGTCCCTCTGCGCACATTCATGTGCATACCTTTGGGGTTTTTTTTTTCCTTCCTATGGGGTGCCCGTCTCGTTCAGTAAGTGGACATTATTGAGCATTACCTTTTATTCCCCATATTTAGCAAGTCTCCTAAGGCTGTCTGGAAGGCGTAGCAGCTAAGTGCTGAATTTTATACCAGATAGACATTAATGCCAACTCCATTTTACCCAAGACCCTTTGGTTGAATAATGTGAGCAGGTTCATTCGGGATTTACGAAGAACTGTCTAATCAGATCGGGCACCTTACCCTTACCATTCCTGTTACTAAGCAAATACTTTTTCCTCCCTGTCACAGTGTTAATTTATTGCGAAAACCATTAGGCTTCTATTGCTGTAAGGAGTTATTTTGAACAGTTTGTTGTACTGATGTATAGCTACATCTCAACCGAACTCCTAGCAGCTGCTGGGAAAGGAGATGCTGTATTGCTGACGAGTCAACATAAGGTATAGGAAGTGGCAATGACGGTTGACATCACTTGAGCTCCTTAAGCAGGAAGGCAACAACAGGATTAATCCCTGTTAATTATTGCCTAACTATTATGGTTAAGATTACTATTACTTACCACTGCTATCAAATCAAATGTGAATGCGCTACATAAATCCCATGCAGAGATTATTAAAATGAAGGACAAGGACTCAGTCATCAGTTATGCTGTATAATCTCCCTGCTGCTTGATAAGATCATACAGGTATGCACAAAGGCTCACTGATTAGAACAGGGAAAAAGAAGGTCTTGATCCTCCACGTAACAATGTGACATTTAACCATGCAAATATTGATTGTATTCTATTTTAGGGATTTAAAAAAAAAAAACTAAAAACCAAAAAACAAAACCCAAAAATGATGCCTAGGCTGATTCTTCAAAACTCAAAACGGGAAATGATTGCTGAGCTTTTCTCTTGTTCTTTCGCTTCATCAGTTGAACTAATCCTGCAGTCAGTGATGAAGGGGATACGAAAGCGGAGTAAATCTTTATAGTCACCTCCTCTAAAATCTTTGGCTTTACATAGCAAAGTCACTTGCTCTGTGCCATCTGGAATCTGTGCAAAAATAGTCCATAAAAGAACTTTGCAATTTACAGTTGCATGCACTTTAGAGTACAAGAAAGAGAAGTCGTACAGAAAGGTAGTTGCACAGTTGCACAGAGAATCTGCTTTGAAAGGGTCACCTTTAATTTTTAAACACATCTTTGAACATCTTCTGGACCACACAGGTATTTTTTGGCCTCAGAAGTGCTTTTTGTTGGCATAAAAAAGTGCTCTATGTTAGCATTAGATTGAATACATGAAGAAATAAGAACAAATTAAGATGATAATAAAACTGCCAGGATTTTTGTAGGAAGTCGGTAAGGTCAAGGGGAAGCTTTTGTACCCAACTGTACATTCAGTCTGCTGTTACTATTTCAGAGGTATGGGGAAGTCTGCGGGCAGGCTCTGCCGCTGCTACGCAAGCCTAGGGGTACCCCATCTCCCAGGCAGTTTTGTCAGTGTCACTGTGTTGTGTCGTTTCTGAGGACTCTAACATCAGTCACTTCAGTCTCAACTCATTTTCAGAGAGACGGGTGTCTGGTACTGCCATTTGAGATGCCCTCCAGTACTTTTCCTGGCCTCCAGCAGCTGCTCCTCTAAATCCCACGTCCTATCTGCCAGCACCAGGGATGTGCTGGATACCCTAGCCCACCTAGGGACAGGTGCAGTTGGGTACATGACCAGGCCCGTGTGCCATAAGCTGTTTGCGTTCCCACAGAGGAGTCACAGGAATGACTCTTCTGGAGGCTGCCAGTCATTTGGAAGATAAGTGCTATTTGGGGAGTGTTCCAAAATAACAGGTCATCCTGCTCTCTGCACTCCAACCAGTTGCCACACTGGCAGGCAGAGACTGCCTGGGTGGGATGGCTAAGCCAGCCTGGTTGCCACAGAAGAGCTTCTGCTCTCCTGTTGGCCACACACTCCCCCGGCGCCCCCACCCCTCGCACTCCCCTGACCCCTCTGTCAGCCAATTCAGCTCTCTGCAGTGGGTGGGTAAGTCACCGAAAGAAAAAAGAAAAAAAAAAAGAAAGTAAATAGCTTGTGTAGTGAATTGCATTGGCCACTGAAGGGTCAGGTCTGGCTCACAGAGGGGGCGAGAAGCGTGGCTGGTGGTGGAGCTGGAGTTGCTCTCTCTCTCAAAGGGGCCACGCGAGGCAGCAGGTTGCAGCAGCCAACCCTTGCAGACAGGTTGTTTCTCAGTTTCAGCTATCTGCTTGTTTTCATCTTGTTTTACGGCTTCAGTGGTCACCTATCTGCCAATCTGTAAGTTGGGAAATGTGTATTGCTACAGCCAGGTGTTGTCCAAGGATAAACCTACACCAGTGCAAGCTTACAGCAGAAACAGCTTCTCACTAACAGGAGCAGAGTGCTTGAAACAGATTAGCCCTAGGCCTGCTATTCTGACCAGAAGCAGACAAGTTCAGGTTTGCTCAGCTCAGCTGATTTGCGCTTCATGTGGGAGAGGGCCCCATTTGAAGTGATCACCGTTTGGAAATGAGGGGTTTCAGAGTTCTGGCACTAGGGGTTAAGCCATAAGTTGTCACATGGATGAAAGGTAGGATGTGAATATATCTGTTTAAGTGTTATTGAATATGGAAAAAAAGGGCGATAAAATCTTGAACTATTATTTTTTCAGCATTTTTCAAAGGTGCAGATATCAGGAAAGATCTTTCCAGGGATAAGAATTGCCTTCCCATAGGAACATACAGAAATATACCATCATCTTTGACTCCAAACTCCTTTTCCCGGTCATTTCCCTCTCCCCTTTTCCAGGAGAACCCAAAGAAGAGAGATGAGTATTCCGGCATGACCGTATGATTATTGAATGAAGGTTTGAATAGGCAGAAGTCAGATATGACCACTAATCACCATGAGGACCTGACCAAAGGAAGATTCTTTGCATTTCCAGACAGGGCTCTTCACTCACTTCCTTATGAAGGACAGTGAATCAATGCATTTCTTACCTGAGCACCTCATCTGCTCAAAGCAACACCTAGGAGACAGGAAAATTCGTCTCTTGCTTCATGTGTATAACTTCTGTCACCAGAAACTCATGGCTTGAGCTTCAAAGGTCAAAGTGCCTATTCTGAATTAGTGGAATCAACAGAATGTTTGTCGGACTTCAGTCAGGCCCCAAAAGCAGACGTGCAAACACAATTTATGGTTATACCACAAAACGGTGAAAAGGCATTTATTCCTGGAGCCTAAATGGGTCAATGGCAGAGTTTCCAAGATGCTTCTGACAAGTCACTTCTTTGCTTCTCCTCACTTCTCTGAAGAGCAAAACCAACAACTCTCCCATCACAGCAGATACAGCGAGACTAAATTCATTACTGAGCGTTAAAAGTTTGGAGAGCATTAAAAGGAAAGCGTTGTTTTACGTACAAAGGATAATTATTATGTTGCTTATCTGCTACATACGTTGTCCATAAAATTATAATGTGTCATACTCATACTGTTAATAGTATAAACACTTGTCTGTGATTTGTGGTCATCAGTGAAGAAAGATCTAGATGCCATAGCGCTGTAGCTAGATGTTAATTTTTGTCACATTGTATAATGCAAGGATTGTGCTTGCTGTGATGATCTACGGAGACAAACAGAGAAAACTCAAGTGTGTTTTTAATTATGCCACAGAGGGAGAGCCCTGACCGGGGGGAACGCGGAGCTAAAATGAGCAATGGGAGGCATCGTAGGGAGAAGGGCTCCCTGAGCTCTCCCTCGCACAAGGAGGGCACGTCTACTGATGTGTACCTCCCTGAAGTGTGTCCATCAGTTTCCCTGCACGTACCAGCTCAAAAGGAGGGCTGTCCTTCCTCTGCTTTGGCCCCTTTGAAATGCTGCACAGGCTAATGGAGGGGAAAGGAGGCAGAGTGGTCCCAGATCAGAGAGGAAAGGTCCCCGTGCCCTCCCTCTCAGTCCCATGGCTCACGGGTGGACTGGGCATAACAGCTACAAAAAACCCAATCATCTTACAAGTTAAAGCTGGTGGGTTTTCTGCTTCTTCCAATGCCAGAAATTTAATCATTGAAGCATACTGGTCACCAGGCAGCCCCCAAATTACTGGAAGCTTTTTGTAAATAAAGAACAAGAGCCGAATTCTGATCTCAGTCATATATCCTGGCCTCGTATCAGTTACCCCTGGATCAAGTACCATATAAGTGGGAAGAAATGGTAACGCTCAGTCGCTACCTGATGCACATACCCAAAATAAAATGTAATGCTGCAAAAAACCCCATCATTCTGGCTGTGCCAGCTTCTTTTCACCTGCCTAGACTGGGAGATCATGTGCTCCAGTGCCAAAAGCAGATGCTGCATCTCTTTTGAAAGTGTCAGGGACCAGTGTGTTTTTCAGGGAGAACCTTAGCTCCTTTTAGGATGTAGCCGTGCTCCACAGGAGCCAACCCTGCTAGCTGCTGGGGGAATCTCTGCCCCCAGGAGCATCCTCCTGCTGCCACTGCCCCAGCTTCCCACTTCTGCTGGGTGGCTGTGCCCTCTGGTGGAGCCTGCGTTTTGGACACTGCTGGGTAAGGACCAGACCCAAAACCAGGCTTGAGCAAAGGTGCCAGTCAGTGCTAAAGTCCAAGCGAGCCATCCACAGCCCCCCTCCCCTCCCATCAGTGCACTTGCCCCTCAGGGCTGGGTAGGCTTGTGCTTGCCCCAGCTGGTCCTTCAGGGATGGGGCTGGTAGCAGCTCTGTAATGAAGGTTTTAAAGTCCTTACTGAGTGTGGGACAGTCACTGGGTAACCCTCCAGCAGCCCTAGGGGCAGGCACTCGAGCTCTGGCACCCTGCTCCCAGGTGAGTTTTAGGCACAGAGCGCAGAAGCACTCCCCGTGGGTCCCTCTCTGCTCCAGTGGGGGTTTAATCAACTCCTGCAGTCTTTACAGCAATTTCCAGCCTGCTAGTGTGCTTCCTTAGCCGGTGATCACTCCGCCTCACTCCTGCACTGAATAGAGGGAAGGCGAGCACCAGTCTTGGGACTGGGAAACCCTGATCAGTGGGTCCTGCTGCCGAGCTAGCTCACAGCATTGCTTCCTCCTCGATTTGGCAGGGAGAATCAAGACTGTTGCACCAAGAGGTAATTTGGAGTTTGGCTCTCCAAATTTGGCTCACAGACGTGGCTGTGGGAGGCTTTTGTCAAGGCTTCACTGGATGTTTGAGCTGTGCTGAGTTCGTTACTCAGTACCATCTTTTGTACTGTCCACAGCAGTGTTAGGTACTCGCAAGCTATTTCCTTCTGTGCAGGGAAACATAGCTCATACAGGGTTAAACGAAGCACATACAGCAAATACGATGCTCTGCCTATGTGGCTTATTATTTATAAACCTTAGGGGAATGAACCTCGTGAAATGTATTCCACTGAAGGATGTCCTGCTCTGGAAAATGGTCAGGTGGGAAGAGGGGCACAAGATGGATGAAGGTGCTTCATGAAACTCATTTGCTAATAAGAGGCAGATTTGGATAAACACCAGAATTACTGGGGCAGATGTTTGCTGAGGGTCAACCACTTTATCTGTGTGGAAGTCAGTGGAGATAGGGCAGTTTACATCAGCTGGTCCAAGTCTGCTATGAACTCTATCACAGCTTTCTTCCGCTGCTGACACCAACATAGGGAAGGACTCTGTTTCACCTTCACGTCCAGCGCAAACATCCCAAATCATGTTTTCGTTAAATGATTTTGCAAAGACCTCCTAGAGACCAAAATGAATAATAAACCATGTGTTACTGGCTTATTCTCTCTGAGATGCCTTTATTGACACACATGATTTGCATTCTGGGGACAGTTTCTGCTCTCACATACAAGAAGGGGTGTGGGATCACCTTGAATTTACCTTAGAATAGTTAAGCATTTCCAAGGGGAGACTCCTCAGTAGGGGAAATTGTGCTCCGTGAAAGTTAATATTCATGCACACACACAATTAGTGAGGGGAGGGATTTCGATCCAATTGCAGAGCGGTACTGGAAAATCCTCCCATATTAATAGCATCCTGGCACCTATAAATGAAAGCTTCCAGACTGACTTGCCGTGGACAATCTATAAAGTGTCCCCTCAGGATCCCTGAAGCCAGGGCTGTACGTGTCCATGCTGTGGTTGGTGCCTAGATAAATAGGCCTTGTAGCGTACCAGCCCCACAGCTTATGTAGGTCACAGTCACTGTTTCACTCAGATAAACAGGAAACACAGACTTTTCTTTTTTTCCATATTTCTTCTTCAGTCCTCTGATAGTAGCAGTCTTTTAGGGTTTTTTCCTGGTGGTTTTCTTCTACAGACTTCAATTTCATTTCCTGATTTAGTGACCTGAAACCTGTCACCTCTCAATTCACCCAAAACTAGTAAGCCTTGATTTTGGAATAGTTGAGGGAATAAAGACGCCAAACAGCACTACACACTGCATAGAATAAATTATTACTCCAAAAATTTAATAAAATATAAAAAAAAAACAAATAGCAAACAGAGCAGAAAGAAATCACATCTTTCTACCCATCTGCACACACATGCCCCAGAACCTTTCAACCGCGCTTGGCATTTTGTACTTCTACACCACAAATTTTTCTAAGCACATTGGCCTAAATACATCCTTGCTGTAACTCCAGTGACATTAATGACTGCCTTTCGCGGGGCTACATTTAACCTCAAAGGCCTGATGCACTTGTTGGGATCAGCACCGCTCGAAGGAAATCCTCATCATTTTCAGTCGCAGGCAAAGGGGTCAGACTGGCTGTGAGACTGTACTTTTGATTTGTATCGCCTGGCTGGACCCTTGGAAATTTCCTGTGAAACGCTGCACCTGAGTGCATTTAGAATAAAGCCCTGAATTTCCTTAAAAGCTCCTAGACTCTGTCTTTTGGCCCTTACTCTCGTGTTGTGATGGCCAGGAAGACGATCTGGAGACAAATCAAGGCCCTTTTGAAATCAAGGGCAAAACTCTTCTTATCCGCGTGTTCTCCGCAGGGGAGCCCCTGCTCTGAACTAGAAGATGAAGAGCAGGGACAAAAACTACTAAGGAGAGAAAAGAAACCAAAGGAAAAGGGGAATTATTCTTGGGAGAGTGTTAAACAACTATATTCCTTCAACTTTTTTTGTGTGGTTTTGTGTATAGACATACTTAATGAAAGAACGTATTTCTTTTCTATGCTTGTGTTTTAAACAACCATGCACCTTACTTTACCATACATCTTATTAAAGGTAAAGAACATTGTAAAATATCTCCTAGGTCTTTTGTAAAATACAATGCAATGTGCAATAAAATAGCATTTTGTATATTGCAACCTGTTCGTAGCGCTGAAATGAAGTAGGACCAGAGATGGATTCAGTGCTGAATATATATCATGACTGACACTGACACGCCTTTTATTTCTGATGGCTGAAAGTACGGGCAGTTTTCCTACTGCCTTTTGAAAGGCATTCGCCTGCAGTTTCAACCTGAAAGGTCACCACCCTCTTTTCCTAACAGGACAAACCCTTTCTACAAAAAGCTGTGCGGCAGCTTAAGCTGTGGGGAAGACAAAGCACAGTACCATGTCAGAAATGCAGGTTTTGGACTTTTACAGTGTATCTGTAGCCCCTGTCCTCCTGCTGGCCAAAGTAATCACCGCCTCGGTCCAGCATCTGTTTCTTCACTCTCTTCACGTTTTCAGAGCCTGGCTGACAAATGGTGACCTCAGTCAGATGTTAAGGAGCTGAAGCTATCAGCTGTTCATTGATATATCATTTATTCAAATAATTCATAAATAGAAGTGGCATAAGGACCTTAACTGCAGAAGACACTTCAAAGGCAAACTCTGCTCTATAGATTATAAACACCCCTCACCCCCTAGGTAGAAATATTTCATGGATCTTCTGGTAAGATTTGTCTAATTTGACCAAAGCAAGTGCTAACACTTTTTAAACCCATCTGTCTCTACTGAAATCAAATCCTCAAACATGCAATATGTCATTTTTATAACACCTTTTTCCCAACTTCTAAAACTATTTCATTTAAATAGAAAGAAATAAGAAATAAAACAGAGTGTAAATTCATGAGAAGTAACATTAGAGCCAGGCATGGACATGTGGGATCTATCCGGGATAGAGCATGAGCATGGTTGTACCACAAACTTTAATTATTAAACAAACAAACAAAAAAAAAGAGCAAGGCTGGGTGAAATTTTGTTAGCAAATGCAGCTAAGTGTAGTAGAGAATTCAATCCCAGGTGATCACAGATGTGCTCCCCTCTGCCCCCAATAACATATTTTAGGATAATCCAAAATTTCTTCTCAACACCTTTGAAACCTAGAGGTTCAAATTTTCATTCTGAAAAGGTTTTTCTTTTTGCTTTTCAGCTCAAGGGTATAATTAAAGGCTTTGGTTACCAGAAAACCAGAGAAATATTAATTTGAGATTCCACTTTTTTATTTTGCCAAAAAAACCCCCAGAGAAAGACCATTACAGGCCATCTTCAAGCTCAGTGCTTCTGTTCCCCACCTCTCTCTGGCCCTGCATGCCTGCCCTGGGTTCCCCACGGTGCCACTGGCACTCCTCTCCTGCCCTCCCCGTCGCCTGCGCATGGCTCAGGCCCCTGCTACGACCCCGGATCTTTCAGCCTGCACTGTAGATATTAGAATGGGGAGCACTGACCGCCTTTAACCGTAGGTTTCCTTCCTGGCTCTTCTGCTCTCTCCTGTGGAAAGGAGTCCATTTACTCTTTCTTTTCACGTTAGAGTGCTGGGAATAGGTTCTGCCAGAGCCAGCACTGAAATGTTTCAGCTCCCCTGTACATGAATGTACCTAATTAAACCCACGTGCAGGTACAGCTATAATTTGTGAGGTGTGCACTGAAGCGTGCAGGCAATGATCCCGGCATCGCATTTGACAAGCAGAACAATAAAGTGCTCTCCTCTGCAGCTCGGCCACCGACAACTTTCTCGACTCTGCCGGATAAACAGCAACACAGATTTTACAAAGCAGGGTTTTGCTGCCAAAGAGGCCAGGCTTTCAAGAGCTACCTGAAAGCACCTGGGAACTGGCAGAGTTGAGGTCCTGTTGTATTATTACGGGGTACTCAGTCTGGAAGGGTAATGGCTATAAGGAGCCATAGAGTTAAAAGGTCATGGGGAAAACCCTGTTTTTCTCCACTGAGTGTAGGAGCTGAAACAAGCAATGGCTTTAATGGGCACCTAAATTCCTCTTAAGTGCTGAGGAAAGCTAACACATTTTCCATTTCATTTAATAATAGTTGGACCCTGTTGAAATTGGTCAGTATTTCCTGAATTTCAATTTGTAAGACAAAATGCTAACTGGCATTTGAATTTTGGCACCGAAAGTGTGTTTTTACTCATACTGCAAAGGTCTGTGGGTATTATTTTTCACAGCCAGATTTCTTGCACACATGCAGATGAGATGGACTCCTTCCTCTCACTGCTATTGCACTGGCAATTCCCCTTCAGCGAGGCAGAAAGGTGTCCTTGAGAGCCTTGGGCTTCAGGACTGAAGGCCAATCTTCTGTCTCCAGAAAAGAAATACCAAAAGCAGCGTGCAAGATCATACTGGCCTCCAGAAGAGGAAAGGCAGATCAGTTTCCAGCCACAACCCTTCCTTGAAAGTGCAAGTAGAGCCAGGCATGGTGATCTCCATGACCTGGGCATTCATCTCAGCGGAGCCGGGCTGCCAGCGCTGGCCGTGTGCGCCAGCAGGCGGCGGCCAAACGGTGGTGCGTCCCGGTCACCGGCAATTTGGGACTACGTTTAAACCAGCCACCGATAATGGAAAGATTTTCCCTTCTGTTGTCCCCTAAAATGACCTAAGAAACCTGAAGTTTCGTGAGAAACTTCACTGGCATTACCAAGGCTCATCAATGGTGAAGTTGAGGCAAACACCTTCAGCCGTCAGTTTTTCATTCCTTAATGGAAGCTGGTCACTGTCTTAAGTCCTCCCTCCTCCTGTACTTTGCACTGTGCACTACTGTGCGTGGCTTTGTAAGGGATGATCAGTGTGTCGTTGAAATGCTTATTTTGTTTATAATTTCATTAAGGTATTCTGGGATGGATTCCAATACATTTTCTGTATCTGTTACCTTTGCATTACCAGTTAGTTACAGCAATGTCACTAAGAAAAAAAAGATCAACCATTTGATCTAGTTTCTTTTATCAGGATCAGAAATATGTATTCTTTCTAACGTACCTCTAAGCATGAAATAGCAATTAAAGGCCTTGGTAGAAATCACAGTCCGAAATACCCTCTGTCCCACCTTCTGCTCAATGGGGAGGGGGGGAGGTCTACACACCACCATTGCTATTTCAGTACAAGTCACACTACTACGTCCTGGATTTAGCAGCAGCAACAAAAAAAGCAGAGTATTCCTATTATACAAATACAGTATCCACATAACTTTGGCAAAAAAATGGTCAAGCCTAGCGTGTACCCCTTGTGCTAACTACGGCTGATCCCTGATAAATAATCTAAGTTGGAGTCTGCTGCCTCATAGGTATAGGATATCATTCGTCTGAGGGTGAATGTTGGTTTTTTTAACGTACCTAAGTCTCAACATTTGAGTGACTACTGCATCCACCTGACTGTGCAAGCAAGAAATTGGGCATGCGCTCTTAGGCAAAACCAGGATTTTACTTCTTCCTGAATTCAGTCTGTTTCAGGTCTTGTAAACCGCTGAATGGAAATGATTGGCAAAGGAGGATATCTGCCAAGAAACGTGGAGGACAGCAGCACCGTTAAGATTGTAAAAGCCCATGTTCTAGTTTCAGTATCTCTGAATTTTGCACCATCCTCACTTATGCCTTTAATTATCACACTTGAAAAGCAAGCTAGCAAGACGCATGGTGCTTCTCCAGGAGCAATGGTAGCTGTAATCACCCAGACACGATTTATGCATTTATGCATTTGCAAAAACCTTTCAGTGATTCTGACAGGAGACAGGCGCTTGGATTCCATAACGAGGTGGAGGCTGACGAATATTTATTTTTCCCTTTGGTTCCTATCTTGTCTGCTTTAATTGGCTGGTTGGGAATGCACTTGAAAACCCAGCAGCAGAGCGCTGACCCAGCGTCTCCGCCACTGTGGCACTCTGGGGCACTGGTGGATGCCGTCAAAAACATTTGTTTTTCAAACTCAAGTGGCAGTGGGGGAAAGTTGGAAGATGACCAATAAGAACTAGTAAGGCCTATACACATGATCCTATGCAAGAACTACAATTTCCCTTCCTCTCCCTTCCTCTCCTTTCTCTGCTCTTGTCTGCCTGGGATCTACCTTCTTTGAAGTAGGGGGTATTTTTCTTAGGTGCTCTTATATTACCTAGCATAGTGGGACTGCCATACAGAATTAAGAGAAATAACAATAACAACAACAACACAAGGCTGTCCTGGAAAAAAACACTGACTTCCCACGAACCTGAGTTCTCCTGCAATAAATAATTATTTCCTCCAGAGCTGAAATTGGCCTATTTTGGAAGACACTGAAACAGAAAAATAACCTAATTTCTTGGCGTATGAGCATTCCAGTGGGAAAGTTTGCAGTCATTACCTTTTAAAAATTAGGCTGTGAATTTTTCTCTTTGACATTTTCTAATGGAAGTTCATAATCAGTAATTTGAACCATCTTCTGGTAAGATTAGAACCTCCGGGGGGAGGGCAGAACAGAGAAAACTCTCTTTTCGCTACAAGTTGCTGAATTAACTGAACCTGAAATGCTTTGCAAATGTGTTTAGAGAGCAAGCAAGCAAGATCTCTTCAGCAGGTTTCTTGCCTGCCCACTTCCCAGTCACTTGGCAGCTCCCTTCCCTGGGAAAAGATGCCAGGGAAGCTAGTCTGCCTGGCACACAGATCCCTGGCAGGGAAAAATTTTGGGGACTTCCAGGACTGAAGGCTCGAGCAGAGTCTGCTATACCAATGAAGTTAGTCAAGGGTAGGGATGCCTTCAGTGCTGATGTGGGGGACTCAAAATGTTTCGGTTTTCCACTTGAATTAGGGCCATCCAAACTGTGAAATCTCCAATCCTCAAAGGCAAAGAATTACAATTCTCTAAATAGATTTCAAGTTTTGGACAAGTCACTAATTACATTAATAAGGGATTTCTGAATGATGGTCAGAAAGGCAATTAGAAATATTTTCCCATGGTAAAAGATTGGCTTTCACTGTGAAAGGCTCCCCTGCTTGTCAGCAAACACCTACAAGCATATTGTATTTAAAAACATGGTGTGCTTGTATAGGCCTGATTTTTTCCCCCATTTAAAGGTTAATCAGCCATAGCAAAACAGAATTTCACCTCCATAACAATGGCAACAAGACAACAAAATAATTTCGTTTTCCTTTGTTATTTTCTCTCAGTGGCAAAGCTGTTAGCACTGCCTGGACAATAAAATACCAGGAGTTATTAAACTAATACTAACAAAACCTAATAGTTACAGGAAAATTGCTGAATGAGTAGCAAGACCACGCAAATATTACTGTGAATGGAATATTCTAGCTGCTACAGAATTGGAGAAAAAAGAGGTACGATTACTTTATGCTGCCTCTGGGCGACTGCTAATTGCTCGCTGTCATTATAAGCGTGTTTCCTTAGCTAGTCTAGAGGGTAGGTGCGTAATGAGAGCGAACCGTGATGTTAACTCAGTGCAACAGCTATGCCACATCTTTTTATTGCAAGGACAGTTGTGTCTTGCAGGCGTCCAGTCGATGGCTGTGTAAACTGTCTGCTGCTGGTCCAGCGCCTGTGCGGATGTGTCTGTCTGCTTCAGCAGTTGCAAACAATCTCGGGGCAGCACAGAGGCCTGTGTAGCTATGAATATTACCCTGCTATGGCTGAATCCATGAATAATAGATACCATGACTGTTTGTGGCAGATCTGAAAACTGATGAAATTGTGACTGATGATGCGATGGAAGTTACTGCTATGGAGGGAGTAGCAATTCGGCACTGTGGTCCCATGACAAGTTTGTGGCCTCAGCAGTATGTAGGGCAAAGCAGCTGCTGTAATCGCAAATGACAGCTTGGGGTTCCTGGGCTCATGAGGTCTCCAAGAAGACTTGCAGGTCACAGGCTGGCCTAGTTTCCCCCTCTACCAGAAAGGAGGAGCTGATATGCCAATGCTTGCTCAGCAGTGATGGGGAATATCAGTCCTGAAGCCCCCTAAGTGATGAGGAAACTCCTCCCAGTCACTGCTCACCCCAACCAGGAGGTTTCAGGGTGATGCATCAGCGATGTTCAAAAAGGTGAGGAAGAGCCTGGGCTGTGGACTGTGCTGCTAGGGGTCACATTCGTACCAAACCAGCACAGGAATGCTGTCTGCAGCCTCCCACAAGAGGGGACAAGAGGAAACACTGCTTTGCCATGCAATTACCATCAACCTCATATCACACGTTCTCCTGCTTTCCCATCCCTGTAATCAATTTGTGTATCATTTATTTTTTTTAACTATTAAACATTGTGGATAGTTTGAAAATATCCACTTCATTGGTTTTTCAAAGCACCTGCTGCATTTTCTCACATATATTAGACAGGCATTAGGTGGCAGTATGGACTGGAGACTTCAGCATGGGGCAGAGGGCAAGATACTCATATTCCTGATTCCAGTTGTAACATGGAAAGATTCTCTAAAGTTTCTTTTATGTCTGAAAAATGGAGGTGTAAGTAATGATCCACTGATGTCCTGTGAGGATTAATTAGCTAATGCTTTGACAGAGCTCTGTGCATGAAAAATGCACTCTGCAAGTAGAGAAACAGTCATGTAGAGAATTTTTCTTTGACATCAGTTTAATGTCATACATTGTGTCCTTGGTTCCTGCAGTGACACATTTGATCCATAATTCAGCCCATACATTCTCAACTATTCTATTTTTAGATTTCAGAGAGACTCAGATAGGAATTTATAGTAAATCTAACTTCCCAAACCGTAGTCTGACAGGACTGTTCAGAGCTAAGTACGCAGTAGTTAGTGAAGAGCTGACAAAGTGCTTTCATAAAGTCATTGCAAGTTAAAGATGGAAAAAGCCTGGTGGGTCATCTAATCCATCTCCCTGCTTCTGAAAGGTTTTTCTTTATTGCACAATTTTGCTAGTGCTGTATCTAAGCTGGTTGAAAATGTCGTTAGAAGTTTTCTAGGGAAATCCCCTGTCTGACAACCAGGGAAGACCCAGATTTCCAGATCAGTTTCAGCCTTGTTTTCCCCCAGTTTCAGCTCATAACTTCCAGCAATGTGCCTCGATCCAGATCATCTGCATCAGTTTTCGATGTGCAAAGGGGACTTTGGCTAAAGCCAGTCAAATATCAAAATATGCCAGCTAAATTCTGATCCAAAAGAACTTTGACCCACATCTGGGTCCTGCTTGAACTCATTTCAATGACTTCAAAATTGCCCTGAATTACTGATATTTCAACTCACAGAGAGGTTCTGCTGTTCTGTTCTCAGGACAGCAGAACATTAGCAGGGCAACTTCACCTGATGCCACACCTGGGAACTGGCAGCAGACCTTCCTACAGGTAGATCCTAGACTCCGAGCTTGTGGTTTTGCATCTGAAATACAGAACTAATGGCATCTTTTATGCCACCATATCACACTGCAGACTCATTTCACTGGCTCTGTGCTCCCATCTTTGCGTATTTCTTATCTTTCAGCATAGCTGCTCTGTACGATTTTTCCTTCCTTTGGATTATTTCCATCTTTTCCTCTACCTCAATGAGTTAATTTACATATTTTCACCCCAAATCTTACACTGTTATTCTATGCCTGTGTTGTTATCCTCTACAGCTTTTTTTTTCTCTTCTTTTGTATTTCCTCCAGAGCAGTTACTTACACTTTCACATCATCTGCAGTTTCCCTTACTCTCACATTAATAAGGACACCTGCATAAAAAGCGAGCCTAATGCAAATCCCTGCCTTATCCATTTTCCTTTTAGGATTCATTTCACCCTCATGTGAGGGTTTCTGCAAAACCCCACTCTTCTCAGACCTTCTCGCATGGCTGGAAGTTATTTGAATTCTTGCTACTCTTATTGCTCCACGCCTTACCTGTGTTATTTGCCCAACCAACCCTTTTCACTTCCAATATTGGATTCCTTTTCCATTTTAGCCTCAAACATTGGAACCTTCTTATTATCTTTTGTGACAGATGCTGTGCTGCAAGGTTCCTGTTTTCGATGTGCATTTGAACAGTCTAGAACAATTTTATCAGTATTCAAAGCAGTGTAAAGAATTGATTTTAGGTAAGACCCTGATCCCATGCTTGTATTTATGAATGTGCGAATGATCATGTGATTTTAACTCACGTATTTTTTGAGAAAGTAGTTTTCTCAGACTTATACCTTCCAAGGCCAACAGAGATGACTCTTGAGCAGTACTCCCCCATGTTAACTCTCATTTAATTGTAGCTGCAAAAAAAAAATAAATCAAAAAAACAGATTTACAAATTGCTACCATAATTTTTAATGAGATCCTCACCATTAAATCCTGTGTCTTCTTTCTAGTCCCATTTTTCTGGCTTCAAGGCTGCAGAAAGCCTTCACCAAGGCTTTCCTCCCTTGTAAGCTCTTATGGACTGCAAATAAGTGACTCTTTGACTTTCTTTTTATAAAATAGATGCTAGCTCCTAGATCCAGGATTTTCTGACCATAATAAATGTTTTCCAGCTTCTTAATTGTTCTCATAACTCTTCTCTGAACCCATTCAGTTTGCCAATATCCTTCTTGAACTGCGGATGACAGAACTGGACGCAGTATTCCATTGGTGCTCTCTCCAGTGCCAAACACAAATATCATCACTCCATTGCTATTTGAGCTGCCTCTGTTTCGACATCCAAGGACTGCATTAGACACCACCTTGTCAGGAAGAAGCTTATTACCCAAGCAGCTCACATTACCCTTCCCATCTTTTACAAAGATGCTTCTTTCTGGGATGCAGGAGGCTTTCTTCCCCTCATTTTTATTCTAAATTGCACCCAGATCATGTATTTGTGTAATAAACTTCAGGTTAAGACCTACATTGTTTAGCTTATTCTCAGTTTATCCAGAGGACCATGTTGTTCTGTATGGTTTTTAAGCCCAATATTGTAAACTTTATTGGTTACTGGCAGTTGGTCAATGGCCAAGAAGCAGTTACTAGCTGGCCACTCCAGAAGCACATATGCTTGCTCATGGTTACCTGCTTATAGTCATGACTGAAGACCTGCCGTACATCTTACTTTTTACATGTGCTATGGTAATTTTGTGGCATTCTTATTTATTATGCAAAATATTATGTAAGATCTAGTCAAATTCTTAGCAGATGCCTAAGCATATTACATCCCCAGTGCTATCCAAATTTATCCTATCTTTATCTAGCAGTCTATTTCAAATTTGAAAGTATCCATTTAAGCTCTTTAGTAAACAGTAATTAATTCTCCCCTCTATTTTCTTATTGTATGCTATTTAAAATATTTTACCCAGAATGAATGTCAGAATGAGAAATAGCAGTTGAAAGCATCTGGGTCATGCCATCTTCTGATTGTAAACATTGGCATAGTGCTGGAGATTCCTCTCTGTCTAAAGAGTTATTTAAAATTCATCCTAGAAATACTGAGGTCCTCAACCAGCTCATTTAAAACTCCTGGGTGTTGAGAAAGCAAAATAGTTTCTTTCATTTTAATAGAGATTTTTAACAAAGTTTTTGTCTAAGATGTCTCAGACTTGTCTGAGAATACAGTGACACTGTCTAACAAAACTGTCAATGATGGCTCTATGTTTCAGGTAGGTGCCCTCAAGATTTCTCTTGGCTGTCACCTACCCCTGGAAGCAGTAGTTATCCCCATTGCACCCGTATTTCCCCTTTAGAGAGAAATGGTCCTTTCTGGGACTAATCCCCTCTGAAAAATCAAATTGGTATGTACTGCTCATGTATCATACTTGCAAAACCAGCTCTTGCAGGTGTCCTCTGAGCAAACACGCCAGGCATCTCCCAACAGCCCCTTTAGTCTGGGCCTTGCTCAGAGCTCAGCGGGACATCTGAGCCCCCCATTTACCCTTTCCAGGGAGGCAACCTTTGGTGTGAAAGGCAAAGGCACCCACTCCTTGGAGCTTTTTGGCTTGATTTGGTGAGATGGGAGCTAGTTGTGGTCCTTATCTCTGAGGGATGTTCCTGCTTGGAGTGTCCCAAAAGGAGTCCCGCCAGCCTGGACTTAAAATGAGGTGAAGGCTTCAAGCCACACTCCCTAGAGCATCTGTCCCTACAGCTGGAGTCAAGGCTTAGCAAATTCCCCTTCCCACTGCTTACAGCCCAGCTCTCCATGTGGCCAAGGATGCCGTCAGCACGCTCCAGGCACAGCCGTAAAACCCCTCCTGGGAATACAGCCTCAGGGAGGACACGTTTCCCACCTGAACTGCCCCATTTAGTCCATGTTTCCTGGTGGGAAGCGCAAGCAAAGGATGAAAGAGAGATATAGACTTTTAAGTTTATAGCTTCAGATAAAAACAAAAAATCAAAGATTCAGATCCTGTGCCATACATGACCTGGCCTCTGGCTTTATTCAGTGACTTCTGTGTTAACAAAATGTTTGGCAGGCAGGGGAAGGGGAGAAGAGGGTGAGGAGCTTAAAGCTGGTTTGCTGCTACAGAAAGGGTGGGTGAGAATAAATTATATAAAAATAATCCACCTTAAAAATAAGTAGAAAAATAATGCTAATCCTATTTAGAAGTGGTAATTCTTGCTATATATTTTATTTATGGAACTGCAATCCTAGAACAGTAAATAGTGCTATTCTTCACCCTCCCATGAAGATAATGTGGTAGAAAGAAAGGTATGTAGTGTGCAAAAAAAGCACACTAAGGGAAGAAATTGATCATGTAATTAAAAGAGATTTTTTCATAGAGCTTAAGAGTGTTTTAAAATAGCCTTACATAATGGAGATTTATAAGGGATTACTTTCACAAAACATATAGCACACTAAAAATGAGGAAAAACATTACCCAAACATGTTATGTTTCAACTATTTGACATTGCACAAACAGCTTTTACTAATTGTAAAATGCTACGGTTTCAGCTGAGACTTGGTAGCAGGAACAACTGCAGCTACGGCAACTGAGAAAAGGCTTGGGTGAACGTGAGCCACACAAGCTCCTCATTTGCTTCTCAGTTCTTCTTTCTGCACTTGTTCCCCAGGACTATTTAGCAGTCTCGGCCACCCAGCAATCCCCTGTGGTTTCCACACAGAGCTAAACGCTGTCACGTGGGGCCTGAGCCTCTGCCCACGATGTGCTGAACTGAAACTTGGCCTGGGGAAGGAAAAGAAATGAGAACTGTGGCTGGGTCAGAAACCAAAGGTGAAATTTCCTGGCTGGCCAAAGATCTGAATGACATATGTCCTGATTTTATGCCAAAACAGGACTGTAAGTTGAGCTGGAAAAAAAATATAAATACTTACCATGGTTTTGTTCTATCACCTAGAAAAAAGCACATGATTTTTTTATACAAGTAAAGACCCTGTTCTTGGTTTTATTCACCCAAAGCTTGATTAAACTCTATGGGGCAACAATTAGTGATGGCACAGAATAAAGCAGATTTGACCTGTGAATCCAGCCCTTGCAATTGCTCCTGCTAAGGTCTCCCACTTTAATTCATTTAACAGTCATGATTTGGGTTTGACTTCTCAACCTGTGTGGCAAGAAGTACTGTAAAAAACATCTTTTATCATGAGATACACCAGGACCCTCTCCTTTGCTGTGATGGTGGTACTCCAGGAGCAGGACACACAGATTTCTTACTCTTTTCCTGGTTCTGCAGGAGACCACTGGCAGCTCCTCCATAGCTCTCTAACCCCACTGTCTTTGGGGGGTATATTCAATGACACCACCACCCGTGACTGTCTCGCTAGAGCCTGACCTGTAGCTTTCCGCATGCACGTAAACTACACGGCTCGCTGGGTCTACCACTCTCTGAAGTCCTGTGGCAAAGGTCTAATGCTTTAACCTCTTCCTGCACCTGCGAAACTGTAACCCCTCCCTCCCATGGAATGGCAAAACCTCCCCCAGCCAGGAGGCTGTGAGAAACAGCTCCGCTTCAGCTTGGTCCCTACGGCTTGATACTTTTATTTTTCTGAATCTTGGGTAGTTTCCACAGCTATCAATCACAAATGCCAACTAGTTCTAAATGAAGCATTTAATGCTTTTGTTATTAATTTTCTAAAATGTATTAAGGAATTGAGTAAAGCAGTGTTTAATTTAGAAAACAGCATTATTGTAGTCGCTAGAGATTGAAAATGGAGGACTGAAAAGGCACAGAAGCGCTCAACAATACAGTAATCAACATGCATTGATATGAATATGTGCATACGTATATGCTCAGAAGTAGCACTACTCATTTGCACGCTGTGTGTAAAGTGGCGTATTTCTGGCAATGGCAAGAAGCGGGTAGTGATTTATTTCAGTGAAAGATGTGACCCACAGTTATAGGGCATACAAGAGCATTTCACAAGTCTCTATCAATGGTGAAAGGCAAAACCCATCAGTGTTTTGGTCTGACTTTTCTTTAAACCTGGAAGAGGAGGTGGAGACTATTCCTGCCATCTAATTTGAAGCCAACAACTGGATTGAATTTCTTAGTGTGTTTTAAAGCCTGCCCTTTGCTGTGAATCTCTGAAGGCTTTAAGGTAACTGCTAACCTGTTGGCACTGAGGAAAAAGACAGAGAAGGATAGTTCTGGGTATCCCAAGCATCATCCTCTTTTCACGACATCTGAACAAGCACAACCAGAAATGCCATATCTCCCAGCAGCACACTGTGCAACACAAACACCGAGTCGCAAGCATCCTTTGCCTCACCTGGAGCAAGAAAGAAAGAAAGATATAGCCCTTGAGCAAACTGAATGATGAAATAGCACACGTATTCATCCAGGGTACCTGGTGCTGCTGTGGGAGGCAGTGCTACATACTCACATCCACACATGAATGCTCAGACGGATGGCCTTGAGCTGCAGCAGAGGCAAAAGTGAGATGGGAGCAGAGAAGGATTTGGGATTCACCCTCAGCAAGTTTGTGGATGACACCAAGCTGAGTGGTGCGGTTGACACACCAGAAGGACGGGATGTCATCCAGAGAGACCTGGACAGGCTGGAGAGGTGCACCTGTGTGAACCTCATGAGGTTCAACATGGCCAAGTGCAAGGTCCTGCACCTGGGTCGGGGTAACCCTCGGTATCAGTACAGGCTGGGGGAATAAAGGATCGAGAACAGCCCTGCTGAGAGGGACTTGGGGGTGCTGGTGGATGAAAAGCTGGACATGAGCCGGCAGTGTGTGCTGGCAGCCCAGAAGGCCAACCGTACTCTGGGCTGCATCAGGAGAAGCGTGGCCAGCAGGTCAAGGGAGGTGATTCTGCCCCTCTACTCTGCTCTGGTGAGACCTCACCTGGAGTACTGCATCCAGCTCTGGAGCCCTCAGCACAAGAAGGACATGGAAGTGTTGGAGCAGGTCCACAGGAGGGCTACAAAAATGATCCGAAGGCTGGAGCACCTCTCCTGCAAGGACAGCCTGAGAGAGTTGGGGTTGTTCAGCCTGGAGAAGAGAAGGCTGCAGGGAGACCTGACTACGGCCTTTCAGTACCTGAAGGGGGCCTATAGGAAAGATGGGGAAAATCTTTTTAGTAGGGCCAGCTGTGACAGGACAAGGGGTAATGGTTTTAAACTAAAAAAAAAACCAGGTTGGACGGGGCTCTGAGCAGCCTGATCTAGTTAGCGGTGTCCCTGCTCACTGCAGGGGGGTTGGACTAGATGACCTGTAGGGGTCCCTTCCAACCCCAAACATTCTATGATTCTATGATTCTCTAGACCTGAGGGAACTGGTGAGAGGAGGAGTGGGAGCCTTGTGCCAGTCTGGCACAGGAAGGGCAACTTCCGACCGGGGCTGGAACCACCTGGAAATGCTTTTCAGCATCCAGTTCCCTGAAACCAGACACAACTCCTTCCAGTGCAGTCCTGTATATGCTCCTATTTTCCACATACAGTGGAGGTAAAGGTTGAGGTGTAGCATGATTTTCATTACCAATGCTGAAAGTTGCACAGCTCAGTGATTAGTTTCCTGACAGGGACTTGGATGAGCTGGGATTTATTCCTACCCCTCCCACTTGGGCAGGCACCACTGCCACAATGGCAGAGTAGTGCAGACATACCTAAGTTAGAAACTCTTAAGGTTAGCTACTGCTGCAGCAGTTTTACCACTGCAGCATAAAACTCAGTGTTGAAGTAACCACTCTGCTACTCATTCAGCTTCTCCAAGCCGTTCTGCAGCACATTCTGCACTCCACGATGTGGGTACAACACACAGGTATTATCTGCTCCGTTGCAAACTAAGCCCTCCTGAGCCAGCTGGAGACACCACTACCCTGCAGTGCCTGTGGGAGTGAATGGAAATCCTCTGTGATTAACAGTTCCTGTCTCTGTTCTGCCTCTGTATGAGAAGGATACTGAGGATTGTTGCTTACCTTTGTAGTGCTTTAAGGATAATAACATAAGCAATTTTCTACTCATCAATTACATTATGCTTTAGGAAATCAGCTGGTGCACAGAGAATCTGATTATGCAGAACAGGAAACAGTGTCTACCCACAAATCGGAAATAAAAATCTTGACCTTATCTTCTTGCTTCCACGAAGGCCATCTGGTGGTCAATTGGGCATTGGTTATGCAAGTCATGATGTGCACACACTACAGAGAGGCTTTACAGAAGAGCGCAGCACTGCAGCAGAGCTCCTCCAACCCCTGCTTCACAGCTGCCAAAAGAGTGGAGCTGAAGTCTCAGGTGGACTCTGGCAGTATTTCCAAACCGACAATATTTGCTCAGTGCCCTTGCACACATACATGTGTACTTCTGCTAGCCATTTTCCAAAATTATCCATTGTATTACTTTAAAAATCTGTACTTCAACGGAGACCAAAATACTGCCTGCAGTCATTAGAAGGACTGCAAGCAGAAAGAGAAGGGACAGGGATTTGCTCCTACGCTGACCCTGGCATACATAATGCTTGGTGAAGAGAGGGGACTGTCCAAATTAAAAGGAGAAAATATATATGTATATATATTTTAAGAATATAATTGAAATAACCTGTGTGCTAGAATTCTGAGCGATCCCAGTTTCCACTCAATTTTTTTCCTGTTGCAACCAGCCATTCACATGCAAATTTGCATGTGCAATTTGCAAACAGCACTAAAATATCAGAGAAATTTTGAGACTCTTTAGTAATGTATAAAAAAATCAGGCTGCTGTTTTCAGTCTGAAAAAAACAGCAAACCACCCTACACTAGGAATTTGGATTGCATGAGGCACGTGCTGGCTACTTTTGAACTACTGCACATTTCAGTGTAGAAACCCCGTCAGCACTTTACAGTTGTCAGTGGGATGCCTGGCTAAGAATTTTTTCCTAAATTAGATGGCTCTCTCTCTCATGTGACTATGTGGCAATCAACTACTTTGCTCGTGGCTAGTGACTACATCAGTATCAGTCCCTGCTGATAAAACCTCTGCTTCCCTTTCCACACACTGAGCCGTAGCTCCTGGCTGGAACTGTGCACTGCAGACATTAAAAATCATTTTGCTGGAAACTGTGTGTCTCAGGGAAGTGTCAATGAGTGGCTGCCTTTGCTTTTTGAGCACTAGTAAGATTCCAGCTGGTCCCTTTATCTCCTGGTTAAAAGCAACTGAAAGCAGCTACCATCTGCTTGCGTAATGTTTGTCTCTGAAGACTTGGGATCACCAGTCAGTCATAAATGCCCATGCCCATACAGACTACGTATTTCAGCAGTAGTTTGAGTAGTCTAAGGGGCATGAAGACCCCTGAGTTACAGTTTTAGTCCATGGATAATTATCAATTTTGCCTTGGCAGTAGCTGTATGGGAAAAACATGGTGCCAGTTATACAACATAATGCTGACAGCAGTCCATCTCCCATGTAAGTAGGTAGGGAGAGAGGACTGTGGTCTGGGCAGAAGCCTGCATGTAGCACCAAACTGAATTTGCCTTTGGAGCTGTCTAGGCACAGGGAGAATAACACTTTGGATCTACCAAGGACTTGTCCTATGTTTCCAGCGGAGCAAGGAAGCTGAGTCATGGAGCTACATCTGTGCCTTGCCAAGAGCAGCAAGCCAAGGGAGACCCCAGACCCTTCTTGCCTGCTCTTGTAGTATCTTGCAAGCACACTTCATTTGCTATTCAGAAATTTATATGCCCAGCACTTTACACCTCCATTTACAGCAACTTCTTAAATGAAAAGCTGATTTTTGCTGTTGTTGGCCCAGCTCCATTCCCATTTCCAGAAAAAATGTAAGGTGAGTATCACAAGGTAGATATTCTGCTCCAACTTATACTAGCAAATAAGGTTTTTTCCACAGTTAAAGCAGACAGCTGAATTTAACAGGCAGAACTGGGGCTGGAATGGAATCAGCTGCTCTTGCAGGGCAGTGCCCATAGCTGTCCCTGAGAGTGCTAGTATTGATTATCCCTGGGTGATCCCAAATAAATGGTGGCTGGAACTCGACATTGCTGCTAATTACAGATCAGCATTTTGGAGCTGATCCCAATACTTGCTTGTGTGTTTAAGACAGAACAGGATAATAACTGAAGAAAAAACACATGAAAAGATGGAGTAATGAAAGGGATATTACATTGCTGGAATTGTTGCCCACTTTTCTCCTCCCAAATTGCACACTGAAGTTAAAAAATCCCTATATACAGCTGGATACTGTATACAGCTGAAGGATATTATATTTGATCACTGTATGCTACAGTATCTCTATATACAGTATACAGCTAAATGCTGTTTCATTCCGATGTCTCCTACACTGTTTTAAGTGGAATGTTATTAACTATTAGCTATTGGCTAGTTAAATATTTTTAGTTGAAATTAAACCAATGGCACTTTCCTTCTTTTCCCAGAGTGAACGTGCTCTGCAGTAAGAGCCAGTGCCACCTTTGCTTTAGGTGAGTTGGATATTTACATCTTGCTTCAAGTATGCAAAGAGCCCTTTTGTTGCTGTAACACCTACTCCACTGTCCTGGCAAAAGCACATCCTGACTCTTATTATATAGTCCCAGTGGGGAAGGTGGGTTTCACCCATGCGATGGTACTGTCAATTAAGGAATAAAGTAGTAATTCTTTGGAAATTATAGTATCTCCTACTTCTATTACAGAACTTGGCATCAAAGCTGGTCTGACTCAGCAAGCTCTTTCCATTTAAAAGTTGGCTATCAGTCTTATTCTTCTTAAAAAAAAAACCTCCGGAGATGCTTATCATAACATTTTATCCATAATCAGTAAGAAACCGCATTTGCTTTTTCCAGGACATAAAGGTATTTGTGGCTAAGCAACTTCCAGGTTTCATTACAAAAAAAAAAAAAAAAGAGCCTGCAAAGTATGATGGAAATTTGAACCCGGGTTAATTCCTTGCACACTTCCATCGGTGTGAATGACAGGGAGCCAGGGAGGTCAATGGCCTCAAACAAATGCAAGCCCCTCATGTCTTCCCCTTGGTATGATTGGTAGTTTCAAAAGCTTATCTGAGAAACAAACACTTCTGCAGTGGCAGAAATGAATGGGATTAAAAATAAAATCGAATTAATTTTGTGTTCAAAGCTCCTTGACCGACAGTCTGAGAGAGTCACTGGAAATGCACAAACTTCCTCCCACACTTCCCCATAAATATGCCTCAACACTTGACAGACTGCACAAGTAAATGGTGGATTTGTGACCTTGAATATCCCAGCTTTAAATCAGTGCCTAGCAGTACTACCAAGCTTGTTTTATACAATCAGATAATAATAGGTGGCAAATTCTATGTATTATCAGACAACTAAGTGCAAAAGTTATGAAGAGTTACATCTGGTCTACTCTGTTTCCTTGAACAGGTTTATAGGACCGGCTAAATACATGGGTGATTCCAGCACCCGTACTATATCCAATCTACAGAGACCTATTAAAAAAGCAATGGGAAATAGCGTGGTAAAATATTTGGTTTTGTTCCTTTCTGCCTTGCTTGCCTCCCTGCTAACACAAAACCGCAGCCCTCCCTTGCGACCAAAATTGTGCCACTGCCTGGATGGAAGCACAATGCAAATTGAAAGATTGTTTTCTGATCAAAACTGCAGGGCTGTGTTTTGAATATTTAAATTGTGGGGATTACATTTCTTCACAGCAGCATCTCATGACTACTAAATAACTTACTGCTCTTTCAGATTGCTGAAGCTTCTCATGAGATTGTCTCCCACTTGAAAACCCAACTCAAAACAGAAAGGTACTGTTCAGTTGCTAAAAATGGATGCAGACAGGTAGCAAAGACCTTCTGGTACAATCGCCTGGCACAATATGCGGGAGCAGACTAAAATGTACAAATGTGTTTGAGTGAAGCAGGAAGGTAGCGCTAAGGGACCTGTGGAAGCATTGCCATTCCAGGTTCTGCAATCTCACTGAACATTTCAAAATCATCTTAGCAATTTCTCCTATTGTACTCGCTTGACAGACATGCTGCCTTTCTGCTAATTCAGTAGAAGGAGGAGGATGGAATTTACGACTACCACTGTCTGCCTGCAACTCTGCCATCCAAGAGACAGAGAAAAGATGGAATGGCCTAAAATAAACCATTTTCTCCAGTAAAGCAACTTAACCAAAAAGGGGCTAGTAATATGCGGCCTGTAGCCTTTTTTGCCTGTATTTCTTTAGCTTTTATCCTACAGCCTGCCTATAAACCTTGCCAGAATATCTAGACTCCTTTTTATTTGGCAGCAGATAAGGCAGAAGAGGCCCTTAGATTTAATATAGCTTAGAGATAAGAGGTGATAATGCACCTAAATGAAAGTGCTGTGGCCAAAGTTTGCCTACCTGACCTGACGCCCTCCAAAACTCCAGATGTCTCTAACAGTCCCCTGGTGTAGGACGCCAGAAGCACATGATAAGGGACAGCCATTGCCCCAACGAAGGCAGGACAGGGTGAGTGGAGGAGCTGGCTGCCCTGCTCGAGGAAGAGGCGGCTGCTCTGGTCACCTCCGCGTCTGCCAGTGCCTGACACTGCTACACCTGCCTTTGCTGAGCTTTACAAAAGACCCTGATATGTGTTTTAATTATCTGCTTTTTGGCATTTGCCTTGAATCTGTGATGCTAACACTTGAAAAGTAGCTGCAAGTGTGCTAAAAAAAGTAATGTTTTGATAGCACTGAAATTCAAACCATAAGCTGAGCATTAACTTTTACTACTACTTTGTAAATAAAGTTATCAAAGATGTTGATAAGAAGAGAGCTCTGACGATGACAAAGCTGATCATATACTGCAGCACCAGCTCTTCTCTCAGCTGCGTTTTGAAAACTCTGGGAGTTTTGTTATCCAAAAATAACATCTCAGGCGTTGTCAAAATAACTGTTTCCTGCAATGACCTATTTTCACTGTAAGCTTCAAAAAAAAAAAAAACCAAAACCAAAACACCTGCATGGGCCTGGTGAAACTGAGGAGAAAGTAACTTTGCACTCAGTGAAGGGTCCCTTGGCCCGGCACAGCCAGGGTTGCGCTGTCGCCGTTGCACAGCTCCTCGTGCCAGCCCGGAGGAGCAGAGGCAGGAGCCGCAGCAGCCCCTCCTTGCCACCCAGGCAGCGGCCGCTGCCAGCTGGGCCGTCCCCAGAAGCAGGTGTGAACCAGTACAGCAAGGGATGATGCACGACAGCTTTTCTGCTGTCTCCCCTGTGTCTTTAAAGGCCACTGATGATGCCAATAGCAGGCTGCCTTTCACAGCTTGAAGATATTTTTTTCTAGCTGCTGTATAGTCAGCTGAATTGGTGGAGGCCTCCTTCTCTCCTTTTTTGCTGCCTAACTCACTTTTCTCTCCTCTCTCATTTCACCTTTACTCTTTTTTCCTTCAGCTTTCTGCTCCTATGTCATTTCCCTTTACCTTTCTGAGCCCTCTTAATAATGAAACGACAATTTCGATTTCTGTAAATGGAATAAAACTGTACCTGAAAATACAGTTTAGTGCGAGCACAAGCTGAGTTAGAAAAATATTATTTTTAACAACTAGTGGGAATTAAACTTTAATTAAATAAAACAGAGAACAAATTGCTAACTGTAATACACACATTAAATCAGCAACACACCTGACAAGGATACGTAATATTCTGGACTATCTTTGCAATTTATTCCATTTGCAGAAATCCCAAATCTTTTTGTCCAGAAGAATCCATCTTAGAATGCAGCTTAAGTTCCTTTTGCAAATATGCACTATACCATCACATTTTAAGAGAAGAGGAACTGTTCTTTATGGACAAAAGCACAGTCAATATCTTTGGGCTACTTTAATGAGATCTAGTCCCAGCTGAATAAATTAAGATTCAAGAGATTAAATTAAATTAAGATTCATGACACCAAGCTGAGTGGTGCTGTTGACACGCCTGAGGGACGGAATGACATCCAGAGGGACCTGCACAAGCTCAAGAAGTGGGCCCGTTTGAACCTCCTGAGGTTCAACAAGGACAAGTGCAACGTCCTGCACCCAGGTCGAGGCAACCCCCAGTATCAATACAGGTTGGGGGTGAAGGGATTGAGAGCAGCCCTGAGGAGAGGGACTTGGGGGTACTGGTGGATGAAAAGCTGGACATGAGCCAGCAATGTGTGCTGGCCAGCCCAGAAAGCCAACCATATCCTGGGATGCATCAAAAGCAACGTCGCGAGCAGGTCGAGGGAGGTGATTCTGCCCCTCTACTCTGCTCTGGTGAGACCTCACCTGGAGCACTGCATCCAGCTCTGGAGTCCTTGGTACAGGAAAGACATGGACCTGTTGGAGCAGGTCCAGAGGAGGGCCACAAAGGACACCTCTCCTATGAGGACAGGCTGAGGGAGTTGGGGTTGTTCAGCCTGGAGAGGAGAAGGCTCTGGGGGGACCTTATTGCAGCCTTTCAATACTTAAACAGGGCTTATGAGAAAGATGGGGACAGACTTTTTAGGAGGGCCTGTTGTGATAGGACAAGGGGCAATGGTTTTAAACTAAAACAGGGTAGATTTAGATTAGATGTAAGGAAGAAATTTTTTACAATGAGGGTGGTGAAACACTGGAACAGTTTGTCCAGAGAGGTGGTGGATGCCCCGGCCCTGGAAACATTCAAGGTCAGGTTGGACGGGGCTCTGGGCAACCTGATCAAGTTGAAGATGTCCCTGCTTATTGGAGGGGGGTTGGACTAGATGACCTCTAAAGGTCCCTTCCAACCCAAACCATTCTATGATTCTAAGAGTGTGTGGAATGGATTTTTTTTCTTTCTTGAAAGTTAGAAATTTAAGAAGTGGGTTTAAATGCCCAAGTGTTAAAATAATCCTTTTGTACCTACTATCAAGTTAAAAAAACAACAATCAATCTCAGGCTTTCCCATTCAATGGTGCCAACAAGAGAATAAATCTCAAGGAAGTTGTAGGAAAGAGAGTCAATTGAATAAGCACAATAGCTGCAGTAGCAGTCATGTAGCCACGTTTTTGATCACTCATAAAATAAACCTTAAGGTTTAATAGCTTAATTTATTAAGTTATAACAGAGGACAATGGTCCTTGTTGATTCAATTATAGATTCAAAGCCACCAGGAAGTTCTTCACCCTTGAAAGGCCACTTGTCTTCAGTGATCCCTTCCCAGGCATGGGCAGGATCTGGTCCAGCAATGAGGCTGAATGAGTCTTTCTTATCAGAAGAAACTCAAGTCCTTTTGGAGCGGGGGGAGGAGGCTGGGAGGGGAGGGGGGAGTCACAGCATGCCTCATAAGGTCCCAGGTTCAGACTCCAGGACATTCTGCCAGATCTGCCTACCCCACGGTACTCATGGTACTATCTCAACCAACACATCCCAAAGAAAGCAGTGCAGGTAGGATCTGTAGGATGGGCAGCTATACCCCTGAACAGTGACATCTTCATTTTGGTGGACTTGTATTCCATTGAGAGAGGTTCGGTCTTAGCCATGGGGACAACTGAGAGGGGGAGAAGGTCACCACTCTTGAGCACAAGGACATGGCAGGGGTAGCCCCCACTAATCTGGTGGGAATATCTACCTAAGAAATTCTATGATTCTATCTGTCTCTGCTTCTGACCTGTCTCATGTGGGAAAACTTCACTCAAAGCATCTTTATCTCCTCAACAGACCAAAGGGAGATCAGCTAATGAAGTGTTTTGTTTCTGGGGTCTTGCTTGGGCCTCCCAATACATTGCAGTAGGTGCCCGAAAGGCAAAAAAGTAGGTAAAGAGAGCCAAACTTCTCTGCAAAGGCAACGTTTACAGAGGGAAGGCAACACAGAATCAACACTCCCTGGAACTCCTTGAAGCTCTAGATGTGCTTGAAGCTTGCTGCCTTTGGGAGAGCGCAACTTGACTCTATTAAGAAGCATTGATAGAGTTTAGCCCACTGCACCAAGCACTTAGACTGAGTTTGAAAATAGGGAGCTGGATGGGAAAGAGCAGAAAGCTCAGCACTGTGCAGACTCACCTCCTGTTTCAGGCAAATACAAAGAGAGGAATTTTGCTGCATTTGTTTTTAAAGGAAAATGGTTTGAAATGGCCTCCCACGTGGTACAGTTTGCTTTCAGCTCACTTTTCCTTGGAATTCCTTGTTTTTTACCTGCTCCAGACAGATGACTAGAGCCAGAGGAGTGATCACACTATGCAGATACTACAGAAAACACAGATTAAGTAATACTTAACACCTACACGCAGCTTTTGTCTGCAATGTACTTTGCAAAGTCTGACCTTCTGCTTTGCAGTAAGCCGCCCATAGGCAGACCCCCACAAAACTGAAGAGAGGTTAATGCAAAAAAGCAGCTATCAGCAAAACACAGCCAATCACCGTGTATTAGCCATTCCCAGAAATGCAGCTATTCACAACAAGGGAAACACGTGTGGCTAAATGAAGTATTTGAAGTCCTGCCTCAATACTGCACACACAAAATGACCATGAGGTGGTGATAATGGTGATGGCACCATTTATCTGGCTGGGAGTTCCTGTTTTAGCAAACGAGTAGTACTGCTGAAAGAAAGAGATCCGAGTCCGAAGGTACTATAGTGGAAGTGGCAATTAAGAGTAGATAGCACACTGCCCCTCTTTACAATAAACACAATTCTGTAATGTTATTATGTAGTGGTATTTTTCACAGCCTGCTTTTGCATATATGCCATTTTAGAAACACAAGAAATAACTGGAGGTGTTCTTCCCAATAGACTGGACTGCCTGAGGTTATTCACATACCAGACAGTCAATGCTCAGAAAGCTTGAAATAAACTGAGCCCAAAGAAAGGAAAAGAAATTGAATGCACCATTAGAGGAATAGAAGAGGATTTATTTTCTTGAGACAGTACTATATAGGAGTTGTGCATCAGTTGCAGGTGTAAGTTCCAAATGAAAACAGTGGCTTCCAAGCTAAAGGGTGCTGCTAAATGGGAACTGCTAACAGCGGGCTAGATGCACATTGTTTCTCACCTGCTTCTCTTTCCTTCACCAAGCAAAAAGGGACAGCTTTTCCTCTCAGTTCCTCCCAGTCTCACAATACTTTTTCTTTTTCACGCTAAGGACAGAAACAAAGATAATGGAAAGACAGTCTTAATAATCACCTGCACTGAATTTCTTTCCCTCAGCTCTGTTTTGCTATCTGATGGCAGGAAAACAACGTGTGGAGGGTAGACTGATAAAGGGGACTGATTAATTCTGATGTGGCAATCGGAAGAAGAATGCTGGCAACTATTAATGAAAGTTTGCTGCTTGATTTGTAAGCCTGGGAAAGGATGAAAAGTCATGAAAAGCTTGCAAGAGAACTCATTGGTCTAGACAACCATACTAAATCAAAACAAGTCTAGATCTTCACAGTGAAAGGGAAAATATATGACTAGTGCCTTCAAAATAGACATTTACAATCAGGATATTTCAGATAGATGCTGAGGATTTATTTTTTAGCCTCCTCCAATAAATTCATAGTTAACATCAGATTCTTCATCTGTATGAGTCTATTCTGAGACTTCAAGTTTAGGCTGCAAACACTTCACCAGTTTTTGGGAACCTGAGTGTCGTTTTCTATACCAGCTCTAAAGCGGAATTCCTTAAACCTTTTGCAGATGCATCTCCTTTTGCAGTGCCTTCCTTTCTAAGTGTTTACACAAGCCTGGAGGAAAGCTACTTTTAACTGCTGACGGGATATCAGTCACACCAAGGTGGATATTAGACTCAGTTGTAAAGATCCCAGACTCCTCCTTGTTGATCCCCAGTGATCAAAACACACTGTCTGAGACGCATTGACTTGGAGTATAAGAAATAAGAGGGTTATTAGTGCAGCTGCTGTGTTTTTCTGCCATTCATAAAACAATGTTGTCCACATAACGTCTGTTATTTCAAGACAGCTATAAAGAAGATACAAATCATAACTATAACCCTCCAGGAAGTAAAATATTTCTGGGAGCTCTGTGAACAAACCCGAACTCCCAGAGAGTTCTGCTGTTTGAGGAATTCTGTGAGAATTTGTGGTGCCTCATTAGCAGGCAACATTTATCTTCAGTACCAATGCTAGCCCAGACATGGTCCTGTTTAACAGGAAAGCAGAAGAGAGATTCTGTGCCCTAGCAAAAAGTATTAGAGAAAACAGTCCCAGCCCTTGCAGCAGCTGGCACGAGAGAAGCAATCCAGAGCAGCAGTGCTTAGAGGGAAGACACTGCAGTGTTTAAAGGGTGTTATTGTACAGCCCACCCCAGGCTGTAGATTAGATCTACAATTGGGTACGCTATAAATCGGAATTTTTAATTAGATCTACAATTGGGTACGCTATGAATGGGAATTTTTAAAGCAAGAAGCAAATGTTTATAAATGGGAAAAAGTGTCACTGAAGCACTCTTCAATATGGAGATTGTTTAATGAACTGGGTGAAGGGATTTTCAGCTTTGTACAAGACACTTTTATAGTTGGGCTGTGTTAGTTAAACTTGCATTAAATTCATCACTGGTGCAATCCAAATGAGATTAGGCATGGGAAGGCAACCATTGGTATGGGCTATCCATTTACTACCACTTCAGTTCGACTCATTTCCTCACCCTGAGCCTAATCAAGGAAGCACACAGACCTGGGTCTCAAAGAGGGAAAAAATCAGATTAAGTTGAGTGAAGACTGAAGTGTCATTTAGATGCCTACACCAAAAATTTAAGCCCTGAATTTGCAGTTAGGTACTAATGTTGGAGGCACATTTTGTCCGTAGATATTTCACTGTTCCCCCAGTCTTGACATAGTTGAGCAACACAGCTCTAGACAGTGCTCAAGCGATATCGGGGTCCAGAAATAAGTGGTTTTCTGGCTAAAATTCTCTGCAGACCTCAGTGCAGTAGATATTTCTAGATTGCTATAGAAATCCTGAAATCAGCCTCCACAATAGAATCTGACTGAAGAATACTTATATATTCCATACCGTTAAAACAGCAAGACAAAAGCAACTGTAGGTTAATCATAGAGTTGAATGATAGGGTTTGAGCGCCTATGGACAATCTTCAGATCATTTATGGAAGAGAGAAAATACTGCTGTGCAGAACCATTTTCAGGAGTCACACCAACATGTAAACGTGTGTTATTTATAGAATCCAAATAATGGATACCATATAAATACTTTATACAAAACAAGAATGAAATGCAAGGATCAGTTTACTGCCCTCCATTCACATTTGTATATTTACCTTGATTTCACTTGTGTTCAATCTATTGATTGCATCTACCTTTTATCTAGAGGGTTATTACATTAAATGTATCATGCCATTCACTCACACTGTATTTGAAAACAAGCTTTTCCATTAAAATTAAAAGTTTTATGAGAAAAACACTGACCATATGAAGGTCACCTGAGGTTCATGGGTACTCAGCTGGGAGAAAGGAGACAGGTGGGGTTTTTTTCCAGCTTAGGCAGCTGGAAAAAATCCATTCCCAAGCCAAATCTTAAAATTTATATTTGCATTTAAAAATTATATTTGCATGTATGAACAAAAAAAATTTTTGCAAACTAGGTGCAATGATGTTAGAAATATTATAGAAAAGAAATCCACAGCCTGACAATTACGCTTCCAAATTTAATGTAAAATCCCCATTCTGGCATCAAATTCTGATTTCATCACTTTAATAGAGCTTCAGTAACTTAAATGACTTTAACAGAACCTTAAATTGTCTTCACAAGTCTCTCTTAGTTTCTTTAATCACGTTTCAGCCATTTATATTATGAGAACTGCCGAAGTATGTTCCATGTAAATTCAGACTTGGCCTTCTGTACAGATTTATAAAGGGAGATGAACATTCAGGAGTGATATAAATAGCCATCACAACCCTAATTGAGGATAGCCTCAGTGTAAAGAACTGAGAGATAAGAATGAGACTACACAGAGATCCTTAAACTTCTGATTTAAAAACTAATTAATACAATTTATTTTGAAAGAAAGAAGAGAGTGATAAGAAAGAAAAAGCTCTTCTGAAACAATTTCAAGGATTGCAGCTGAGAGAACTCTGTCACCCAGACAAAACAAATGGGGTTTTACAGTCAGGAGAGGAATTCAGTAAACATGAGGAGGGTGTCACTTGGCCAATTAGATCAGCCCAAACTGTAAAATCTCAAAGGCCATGCCAATTATAATGACAGTGCTAGAAGAATTAATTAAAAACTTGAGAAATGATTTCCACAAAAAAGCAAAAAGTGCAGAAAAGACAGGAAAGAAATTACCATCAGCAGGCAAAGATGTACAAAGTTTTAGGGAAGAGAAGAAAAGGACACACATTAAATGTAGAATGCACACATTAATTGATAGAAATTAAGGAAACCCCAAAGAGTTCTGGAAATGCACGCTGACTTTGTGAGGGAGATTCATGACTTACTGCTTTGACATCAAAGCCTTATCTGCCCTGAAGATGATACATTTCAGAAGTTAATCTTGGGCAAAATGAAAACTTGGTTATTTTAAAAGACAGAACACTTAGCGGATGAGAATTTCATTCTGGCTCCTTGCAAGTAGAGTTTGGACTCAGAAAGTAAGAAATTCCTCATAACCATTAAGGATTACAAACTTAGTGGTTGCTATTGATGTGGAAAGTGATAAGACGCTAAGGTGAAATGATGCAGTTCAGAAGCATGAGACTGATGGATCTGCTCCAACAGATTTACAAAGGGTTTTTTATTTAAAAGAACATTGGTTTTTAAATTAAAAACTGGGTTGGTTAATTCTCTGTATCTTTAATGAATTTTAAACTATGGTTTACAATTCTAAGCTATTTGTACTTGTGAGGAAGAGGGAAAGATGCAGTGTGATTTTTTTATATGCTGGCGCTATAAAGGTCCACTAGTTCTATCTACCAACATCAGTTTGGTACAGCTAATCAGGATATCTGGGCGTTGAACTCTGGCAGCAACCAGTGATGAACTCTGGAGATGTATGTCACTGCTTGCCTTTTAAGAGACTGGCAAGTAGGCTTCTAGATATTTGAATGATATTTTTATGACAATCAAAGCGATTTCAGAAAGAAGTCACATGCTTCAAAGAGCACTTTGAGGTAATGGGCCAAATTCATCCCTGGGAAGCCTAGCAGAAGCCAGCACTTTTATTGCCACCAGAGAACTCTGGCTAAGCCTTAGGAGGTGACACTGAGAAGGTTAAGCACAACAATGAGGAGAGAGAGAACCAGAGTAGTCCAAAGACAACTGTACCACATCCTTTGCTGTCAATGAAAACAATTCTCACTGGTTTCGGTAGGTTGTGATCAAAATTTACTGGAAGAAACTCTTCAGGACAAAGTTTGCAAGGAGTAAGAGGAGACCTTGACTGTGGGTATAAAAGGAAATGGTACTATTATTTACTACACCTAGTCCTAGATTCCATAGAAGCTCCTAGAATTTCCTGTTCAAAATAAATCATATGTAGCACTGGTTGAAGTAATTGCTACCTAAGGTGTCATACATTTGTAAGACATATAACTCCAACATGAGACTATTTGTGAGATGAGGCAAAGAACTGAGTAGTATCACAGCTCAGAGGTAATTTCAGATTCTTAATTACATCAACGCAATTGAGTCAATACAATTGTAATGGGTCTAGAAGGGAAACAGTAACCTGGCAAATGAGATAACATTTTTCTCAGTTTCATGATTTTCAACGTTTCTATCAGAATAAACAAAAGGCAAAGTGACCCTAGCCAAAGAGAAACGCAGTAGAATATCTCATCATGTTTGTCTATACCTGACCTATACACTCTGTTACATCTTTCTGAAGTTAAGCAGCAAACATGGACATTTCAGAGCTTTTCTTTCAGAGAGAACATTCCCAACAATCAGCAAATGTACCATGCTGGTATCACTGGGAAGTGGACTTTCCCAATATGGTCTCCCATTAAAACTCTACCAGTGAGGTAGAGCCTGAGCTTCACTGAGTGCTTATATGCCAATGAAGATAAAAAAAATAGCAATTTCTTGTAGAAAACCAGCTAACCTTAAGGGCCTCTGACAAGGGCAACAAGTTGTGACATTCCATTAATGCACCAGTCTGACATGCAGGGGTAAACATACTGACTGAAGTTGCAGAAATCCAAGATTTTGCATCTGTTTTCACTGAAAAGAACAACTGTGGATTCTTTTTTTCAAGAACAGTAGGTGCTTCTGGACTTTTTTTCTCCCCTAATAAATATTATGGAGGAAGAAGAAAAGGTTAGGAGCACTGGGGTAGAAGAGACTACTGCAGCAGTCTAAAAAAAGAGCACTGAAGAATGGGCATGATAGTAGCCTCCGAGTATGTAAATGGTCTTCATCTGCTCCCAAATCCACAAAGGCTGCACAAAATGCACTGGGCTTACACTGATTTAGGAGGATGGACTAGATAACCTCTCAACCCTCAGCCCTATTATTTTCCATGAATCAGCAGAAAGAGAAATTCCCTTCTTGTACAAATCTCAGTTCTTGAGGCTCCAAACTCCCATTTTTCTTTTCAGGTGTCTAAATTATATAAACACAGGAATCTTATCGTTAGACATAAACCAGACCTAACATAATTACAACCCAGATCAGTTATCAGTAGATTCTTGGTCCTGCCCCTATTGACTTTCTTACAAGAGAACTGCAAACATATGAAATACACATGATGCAAACGTCACACACACAAAAAATTAGGAGTAATTGCTGTTGTGATTCTGATTGTTGGATTTGATCACGTGTAATTTTGCTAATTGCAGTTATCAAGGGCAGTCTATTTTGTTCATACATTATCAATGTGAGCTAGGAAGCTTTCAAGGTATTTAACAGTTACTGCAATTTTAAAGTGTCTAAAAGACCATTTATTTCATGCCCAACTTCACCTTTATTCATCACACAATGCCCTATAATTACATATACTCAGAGATTTTAATAAACAGATTTCTACTGCCATAGCCATCTTCACCATATAAAAGATGTTTAGTTGGGCTGGCAAGCTTCCCTTTCCTTAGAACTGTTTTTACTGCATATTGAAAATGAGATTGTAGGGACAGCAAAACCAGGTGAAATGGGGTCTTGCTGAACACACACTGAACATAGAGGTTTGCTCCATCTTTCCCAACATTATCAGCTTTCCTCAGGCTGCACCATGCAATCATTTATGAAAGTCACTTTGTGATCATCTCTGGTAGTCCTGAATTAGCCTCTGCTGCTTTGGGCTGGAAGACAACCTGCCAGCTCCTTGGAGAAGCAAACCAGCAGCACCATAGACGATAAGCTCTCCAAAGTCAGACATATACATGTTTCTTGTTTCAGCCTTATCAGACAAGCTACAGAGATCTTTAACTTCAATTATTTGTAACTGCCTGGAAATCAGCATAAACTGTCCATATGGGAAACTTGACAAAGCTGTCAATAATGCCTGTCTCACTGTAGATCTATGCCAAGGAACCTTCTGCTCGTACAAAATTAGACAATGATTTTAATTCTTCATTTCGGTTCCCTTCTAAATATTATAGGAAGAAAGAAATGAACCTACAGTTAGGTAAAAACATAAATCAAGGATATATGGAGGAGAAAAAGTGTAGCCAGCAATAAACTAGCAAGCATAACATTGTATCCTTTGCTGAGCCCCTGGGCACCTAGCTGACTGAAACCTACTTTTGGCAGTTTGCACATTTTGCACACAATCTGTAAGTGAATTTTGTGCCACTAGTTTTGGAGTTTAAGCAGATTAAGTTTGGCATCTGATTTTCAATAATATACAGGAAACACAGGAATAATTTAAGCTCCCATAGCACTACTACAAACCCAGAACAATGCAATTTAAACCAGTAAAATGTATGAGTTTGCATCTAGGATGTTGAATTCATTTATTGCATAGCTCTGTAGTTTATTTCTGAAGTAAAACCCAGGTTCTGTTGAAGTCAATGGGTATTTTACCACCTGCTTCAGCACAGCCCAGATTTTAGCCTTATGATGTGTGCTTGCACAGCAGCGGGAAAGAGACAAAAAAGAGATCAATAGGGCTTTTTTAGTTGCATACTCTTGGCTGAAACGGTCAGAGCTTTGAGTGGGAGGCTCTTTTTAGACACTGCTAATTTTTAAATTTGGTCAGGAGGTCTAATTTAGTGTCCTGCGGCTGTGACTGAGGAGGGAGATCCTCTGCAGCCCAGGGAGGCTCCAGCAGCGCAGGAAAAGCGTCGCCCTCGTGGGAGCAGCTGCTGTAAGGGCTCCTTCGGGCTGGGAAAAGCTCCTCAGCACATGCTACCAAAAGAGGGAGAAAGGAGGCATTGCCGGCTGGGACCACTCACCCTGGGCCTCTGCAGGCCAGGGGGTGGCAGGCTGTGGTGCTTTCCAAGAGGATCAAGCAGGCCAAGGCTCGTTTCTCACCGCCCAGATTTGGCACCAACTGAGTGTTGTTCCTTGGCAGTGTCCACACTGATTAAGATCACTCAAGCAAACAGAGAGAAGAAACTGCCCTCTCCTCCTTGAAAGCAGGGTCTGCAGTGCTAGGGCAAAGCAACGCGGATAAGCTGGATCCCATGTGCTTTCTTCTGGGAATTACCAACACAGCTGCCTGTGTCTCGTGCCTATTTGTGACTTCTCACCAACGCACAGCTAGTGTAAATGATGTGGAAATACTCTGCCCCATTCAATTACAGCTCTTTTAATCTCTGTGATACGAGCACTTCTTATGCAGAAAGCACTGGAAAAGCTGGTATTACCCAGAACATTCCCCACGAAAAGTCAGCCATGAAAAATCAGCCATTTACAAGTTTTGTCCAAAACTGGATGTGTTTTCCTCCTGGGATGTCTCGCATCCACTTAGGACTGCAGAACATATGTAGTTGTCCTAACCAGGCTACTGTACATTGAGGAGCTCATGACCCATGCACTGGTTGCCCTGAGCAGGTGCAGGTACATGCTGTGCTGTGCCATACCAGGCTGCATGTATTGCTTGGCCTCCAGGACCGTGCCGTGCTGTACATACCCCTTAAACCTAAGCTTAACTGGTTAATCATAATGGAAGAGCCTGGAGGTCACTCTTACCTGGCACCAGTGAGGATGCCACCAGCATGTCCTTGTCTTTATCTTGGAAGGAAGCAGCATATTTTACTTCTAAGAAAGTCCTATAAAAACTCTGAAGACCGCAATTCCTGTGAATCTCACCTCTAAGGGTAAGTCTGCACAGCGTGCTGTGCCCTGACCATACGTCAGTGATGCTGCATCAGTTTCAGGGTTCCCAGCGTCAGAAGGGACACGTGATTTTATAACTTGCTGTCACTATTGGTGCTGAATCAGCACTCCTGGTGCAAAACAAAGTAGAGGAGTGATTTTGACATCTTCATTTTCTCCTTCTACCCAAATACTCCTGGGGGCGCATCAGGGAAACTAATCAGTGCTATTCAGCAGAAGTAAAGACAGAAGGATTTGACCCTAAACACTGCAAAATAGCTGAGTTTCCAAACTGTTTTCCCCCTTTACATCACATTTCCACCTGCTTCTTTGAAAACTCACATGCTTATATCCAACCAGCCAATAATCCCCCCCTGCACTTGGGCAGCCCACGTTACTGGGTTAGGCACTCAGGTGGCTCATAGTTCACTGAGATCAGGTTTGATAGCCAAGCTTTTCAGGGAGTCAGATTGCAGGCTGCAGCTGAGAGAGCTATCCTCACCTGAAATATATCCCACTGAACTTAGCAGTGATACAGAAATACAAATAGGCCTTTGCTTGCTGAGGAGCGCAGACAGGATCTGCTGTGTTTGTTTAGTTATCACTTGCAATGTGAGGGAGAAAAAGGCTGTAAACTCATAAGAAGAAAGGAAAAGTCAGAGAAAAATACGTCAGCACATGCAAAATTGACAGCAGATATGTGCACACAGCAAACTCATATCTTCCTTGACTTCCTGGAAATCTGATGTCATCCCTAAAGCAGATCACTTTAGCCTGCTGCATTTAAAATGCGTCCCTTGGGTGTGGAAAGGTTGCCTGAGTCCCCAGCTCAAAAAAGACCCTGAAATATCTTGAGATAAGAAATTCTTGATTCCTCAGCCGGGCAGCTGAAATGTGGAAATGCAGACACTTGTAAATGAGTTTCTGTGTTGTGCCATCGCTCCAGCCCCTGCAGGCTGTGATCTGGGGAGCTGGCAGGATACTGCAGCTGGCAGAGCTCCTGCTCCCTGAGCATGCGAACGAGCAAGGCACACACTGTCAGCTTCAGCACCTGCTAACTGGAAGTAGAGCTTGCCACGGTGATGCAATATCCATCCCATCACTTGCAAAAATACTCACATCTATATCCGTGATAAAGCTGAAGTCTCTGGTTTCTTCTAGTCTGTTTTCTGGTGACAGCAAATGCTGGTGATCATCCCTGTGCACCTCATGCCCTAAAAGTTCTCTGAACAGCAGTGGGTGTGAACTGCAAATTCTCTACTCCAAACGCGCTGTGAATACCTCACTGAAGACCTTATTAAAGAATATTACCTATGGCAAGAGAGGTACCAGTTGGAGAAATCTGCTTTGCCATAACAGGCTCTCAGAAGTGCTTTAAAGCAGAATCTAAGACTATTACTTTAAAACACACAGAGTATATTTGTTACTGCCTGGTTTTTGTTTATGCTTTTTGCATGGAAATACTATGGCACAAGCTGTAAGGAATCCTATTTTTGTCAAAAAAGAGCCTGAGCAACAGTTAACACTTCTCAGCAAACAGGACCTTTCACCACTCCTGGCTATAAACCCAGCCATGAACAGCAAGCAGTTGGCCCTAGTTTATTGTTCTTCAATAGAGTGTATCTTGGAAGAAGTGGCTTTTCAAAAAGCAGGAAAGCTTGAAAGTTTTTTAATCAGGCTTTTCTATTTTCCGTGTTAAACACAGCACTACATTCCTGCCCAAAAAACTTGTTAGCACAGCTGAGAAAAAATTCTTGATAGAAAGGCATAAGCCATCAACTCTAAAGATGGGATCAGCTCTAAGCATATGGAACTGAATTAAGAAAAAAAAAGCTTCCAAAAATATTTATGGGAGACACTGTCTTTCTGTTCCTACTTTTCTTTATAGGCTTACCATGAATATTTTCTTTCTTTTTTGTTTGCGTGTCTTTCAGTAATTACCTCTTTCCATCATTTAATTGTCTGCTAAGCTTCATATTATTTTCCCCTTTTTATTCACCCAGTTTTTCTTCTTTTATTTCCACTTTTTCCTTGTGTTTTTAAACATCCTTAAGACTCCTTGAGGCTTGATTCTTCCAGGATGCTCACACCCTGAAGTGGTGGACCTGACAGTTCAATGTGCCCATGATCATCCTTCTCTGGAAGAAGGTGGCTCTTCTTTTCCTGTCCTCCCAGCTTCTCCACAGACGCAGACTGTAGTGGGTCTTTTCTTATTCCCCTTCAGAGAAGGGGCAAGACAGAGCTTTTTTGAGAGAGAGAAAGAGATCTAACAGGTACTCCTTGTGTTTCTTCAGACACCACTGCTTCTCCTCCAGTGATGAGCATCCCAGCAGGCCCCAAGTCCTTCAGTTATTTCTCTCCACTGCCTGTTAAATCTTCTCTTACTTCAGTGCTGAGGGAAGAGACACTTCGGTTCACAGATGGTCCAAGAAAAAAAAACTAACCACAGTGGGATTAGAACTACTGCTTCTTACTTAATTATTTTAAGATTTAAGCAGTTGGTGCTGCAAGAAATGATCCACATGACCCCTGTTTTGGAAAGCGTGTTGCTTTCCAAAAGGGTTTCCGCTTGGGTGCTGAGCACAACCACCCCATCTTCAAGCAGAAGTCTGAATTGTCAGGTTTCAGTGGAAAAAAAGTAGTTTAAAGAGCTACCTCCTGCCTCCCAGACTGTCAGGTAACAGCATTTTGGAGACATAGGTGCAGAAACAAGGAGACACTGAGTGGCTTTGTACTGTGCTATTGTGGAATGACAACAGACAGCTCTTTTAGACTTTCCAATCAATCAGTCTCTCTCGCCACACACAGACACACATGAGAAATACCTGTAGGCTAACGTCACTCCTAGTAACACAAGGCAAATGCATTTATGCATCGACTGTTGAACAGTGTGCGTTATGCAATGTGACACCGCACACATGCCTGAGAGAAGAGTTCAGAGTAAGAAACATTTTGCAACTGAGACTCATTTCAGTTGAAGTGGCAGAGCAATGAGATCAGCAGAGCAGTGCCATTGGATGTAGCTGCATAGATACTGCTTGTGATCCCTGTGACTGGCCAGTCGGGCAAACTCCTACGGCACTTCTCACTGTCCTACGGCACTTCTCACTGAGGGACAGGCACCACATCTCGTGCAAAGTATAGCAAGAACCATTTTGTGTTGGCGACAATGCAACTCTTTTGTTATGACATTCTCCCCATCTGCTTCGATCACAGACATCGTTGGCTACTTTATATAGATATACACGTTATCTCCCACCTTGCCTTCTACTTAATTTTCCCACTAATATCACTCTGGAGACTTCCTATTCATAGAGACATATATTCCAGGTCCAGAAGAAGTCTTAAAGCTAAAACATTGTTATGTCCAAGATTTGGACACTGAAGAGATGAGTCTGAGATGAAAGTAACCAGTCCAAAAGTCCTAGGTAGCATTTCAAACCAAACTTTCAGGTTAACAGGAACCTGTGCAAAGGACCAGGATTTAACATTATTGTGGTGGGAAATGGACAGGAAAAGTTGAAAGTGGAAGAAAAGCTCAGGGCACAGACCAGAAAACACAGATTCTTACTTTAAAGCCCTTCTCACCTTAAGCATACTGAGATATATGTTACTTAATATAGTGTCATGCGGCTGGATAGACACCTAACTCCTTCCAGGCTGTGCTAGCATCCTATTGCTAGCTGGTTACTTACCATTAAAGACAAACAAAATACGTGAACAGTATTTGTGATGCAATGCAGTCATGACCTATTAAATGAGGTAGGGTTCTGGGCTGTTCTGCTGGCTTTGCGCTTGTCACAGTGTTACCCCTGACACGTCACTGTGCCTTCTGTAACGTCATCCCTGTCCCCACAGCTGTGTCTACCTGCAGTCAGAGAGCACTGAGGAAAAGGATGACCCAGGGCTTTGTCTCGCATCAGCTGCTTTCTATCTAGCACGATGTAGGCCTTCTCTTACTTGAGAAGTCCTGGTATTCCTGGAGAAAATCAAGCCAGAAATATTTATAATTCTAAAAATTCCCAGACTTCGGGGCTGTCTTTGCTGGGTTCAGAGTACTGGGGTTTAGGCAGACCTAGCACTGGAATGAAACCCTCAGCATACTGACTGAAGAACATGTTTTACACCATCTCTGAAATTGTGGATCATAAAACTGACAGGAGATGGAGACCCATGGCATTAAAAATAGGATATTCATGGGTGCTTTGAAGAGTTCAGATGTACATTTGAAAAGCCTAAAAAACCCCTAAGATCATGATTTCCCTCTTCATCTGTAATTCCTATTGTTTATGGAGTATTTTAATTTATATTTTAAAATCTTGCTACCTTATGAACATAGCTGTATTTAAAGTTAATCTCTGGTAATTTTACTAGCATCTAAATGCTTTCGAATCTCAGAGATTTCCAGATGAAGCACTTCACCTTTGTCACCATGGTTTTATTTTCCTGAAAGCGGGGCTGAATTTTTTTTTCCCTGTGTGACAGATACTAACAATTATCTTTGAGAGAAAGACTGTTTTGTGGTTAAAAGTGTGGCCCAAGACTCTGGAAATCCGCATTTCTATTCTGCTATACTACAGGTGATCTTTATGATGTTGGGCAATTCATTTGATCTTTCCTTGGCCCATTTTCCCTTCTCTAAACTGAAGAAAATAATATTTCCATACTTCTTAGAAGAGTTATGAGCATAAATTAATTCATATTTATGAGGTACTAAAGGGTTTCTGATGAGTACCATGAAAAGGCTGACTTACAAATAAAACCCTCTCTGTGTTCTGGTTTTCCACTGATGTAGCTGTTTTTCTCTGCTTCTTAAAGCAAGGACTTTTTTTTCAGAGTAATATTTTTCACTTGCGACACTTCTTGATTTTGCTTCAGAACAATAAGTACTTGTACATTGCAGTTGCAGCGATTATTTTTGTGCGTGATATGCTATATATGAAACTTTCAGTGTCCTTTATAGCCAAACGGAACAGAATAGGTTTTTGCAAGATTTATTTTTAAAGCATGTGAAAAAGCACCAGACTTGCAGCTGGCAAGGCTGAAGCATAGCACCTTCACGCATAAAGCAGAGGATGGGAAGCAGAGAGAAGAGCATCGCTTATGATTGCTGTTCAGTCCTAGGGAGGGCTGACTCACGGGTGAGACAGCAGAATATCATCCAGTATGTATAAACTCTGCCTTCTTACTCCCTCTGTAAAACAGAGGTTTGTAGGGTGTCACACAAGGTATTTTCAAACTTTGGGTGACAGCCAACAAATAAACAAACAAGCCTGAAGTCTCTCAGAAGAAAGTGGAGAAGACTATTCTTCTGTTCTTGACCTTTCACGGGTAAACTTGAACCACTCTGTTGGCATAAAAACCAGGAAATCTTTAGCAGAATCTAGCACACTAATATTAACCCCTGCTGGTAATTTGGGCAATCGTCTACTTCTGCCCTACATGAGGGTGGGGCTGCCCCTGTGGGGAATAAGCAGTCTTGGTGTCCCTGCCTTCTCCAACTGACAAACCCTTTGCAGTGCTTAGATTGATCCAATTTTTTCCCTGCCTCTTCTCTGGGTACGAGATGTCAGTCCTGTCTGGGAGCTACTTCAGCAATTCGTTATGGAACAGTGGCCACAGATTATGATCAGTAAGATTTAGAAAACAGGGAGCTATGTCATCTGTTTATACTCAGTGCATTGCCATGGGATCTGACTAAACCCTATCACTGTTGTGTTGGGTCAGCAGAAAGGCTTGGGAGGTGTTGCAGCAATGCAAAAAGTTTATCCTGCTACCAAAAAACCAAAGAGAATTTTAACATCAGCTTTGCAAAGGAGATCATGTGCACAAGTTAAGTTTCTTTTGTTGAATGAATGTACTTATTTCTCTACATATATTTATGATGATACCCAAGCATTATGTAGAAATTAGCTACGCAGCACTATTTCAAAATTCGCATAGGAAATGAAAGCCTTCAAAATATGAAGGGAAAGAAATCTTTTGACTACTATAAAAAGCAGCTTTAAAACAGCTTGAGAAAAGAAAGCAATTCAAGATCGTTTCCTATGCTTGAGTAGTATTAGGGATAACAGGGAGCTGCATGACACTATTCAGACAAGAAGATTGTTTAAGTAAGCCCCTAGTCAGGGGAATTCAGTCAGCCCTCTGATTATCCTTCCCTCCCAATGTCACCGAGCTGGATGAGAAAGAGCCATAGAAGAAGGAAGCATTTTAAGCCATATACTGCCACTTGCAGGTCAAACTAAGTCCATGTCAGCTACATAAAGCAAGGACAGAAGCACACAAATCCATAGACATGTAATGCAGGGCTTCAGTGAGAGACTGGGTAGACATACTCTGGAAGAATTTATTTGACATCCTCTCCAGAGAGCAAGTTTGAACAAAGCCAGCTTTGCCACCAAGGAGGAAGCACCTAGCGGCCAGCACGTCTCTTAGAGTAACTGGGCTTGCGTGTTCGGGTGGCTGGTGACAAAGCAGGATGTCCCGGTTTCCACAACACAGGCATGAGTGCACGGAAACATCAGCATACTGGTAAAATGCTCTTGGATGACTGAAACAACGGCATGGGGTCAGCTTGGGACTGCACCAGGGTGAGTCCTAGGCTTGGGGAAAGGCACATGTGCTTTTAAGCTTTCTTGTTCTCTCCTCGGGGAGTCTCTGGCTCTTGGTACCAGTCCATGCTGCCTCGGGACAGGTCCACACTGTGCCAAGAGCAGTGGTCCCTGAGGGGTGGCCCTGCTGGCTCAGGCTTGTTCCCTGTTCCTGCCGAGGGAGAGGCCTTTGTAGATTTGGCCATTGTAGGTTTGTGCTCTGAGCTACTTTTCTGTAAAAAAGGCAGCTGTGAGGCTGCCCATGCCAAGGGCTTCACCTCTTGCCTGGAGGAAAAGCAGCAGTTCAGGCTGTGGAAGTCTCCTCCAGGTGCTGTGTACGGAGGGAGCAAGGGAAAACCAGCAGTCAGAATGGCAAGGAGGGCAGCAGAGCTGCCATTCCCAGCCCACCACGATGCCTGGAGCCTCGGAAGCAGGCAGAAGGGCCGGGAGGTGGCAGAGCCAGGGTGACACGAGTTCAGTGTGTCCCACTTGGCACACTCCCCAGGCTGAGGTCCAGCAGAGTTTTGCCTCAGATGGCACTTTGAAGCTGCTGGCTGCATTTGAGCAGCCCTGTGGGGCTCCCTTGCTCTCCTGGGCTTGAGAAACAAAATACAGCAATGTCAGCCTCTGGGTCTTCATCACAACTTATATTTGAAGGGAATTAACAGACTTTCTGCTGGTTTTGGAGGAGGGAGGGAGAAAAGAAAACTGAGTTTAACACCTATGTAAGCAATGGCCTTCATCTCGCAGCAGGGGTGCATTTCTGCTGACATTTTAAATTAATAACTCATCAATGGAGCCTGAATTACACTATAAATATCATATTAATGCCAATCCATATTATGCCTGCATGATTTCATCACAATAACATCCCAGCCATAATTTGGGCCGATATAAAAAATAGAAGTATTAATAAGTGTGAGCTTATGAAAATATTAATTGCTTTCCAGTCAGTAGGGTGACCACATACTATACCCCTTCAGTGAGGGAAGACGGCCCGGATTCTGTGCTCTAGCTCCCACGCTGCTGTACTCTGACCCACTCAGACAAGTGGGAAAGAGAATTTTTTGATCCTGTTGAAAGGGTGACTGAACGTTCTTGTCTTTGGTTGTGGGCGCAAGGCCAGTTTATTGCACTATAGGGAAGAAACAGTTGTGTCTACTGTTTCCATTAAGTATCTTGAATAGCTGAGAAGCTAGGAAGCTTAAATAATGGTATCCACTGAATTAAAGCGGAAGTGAGAAAAGTGCTGTGGAATTAATCGGTAATGGTAACTGAACATGCTCCTTGATGTAAAACTTAATTGCTCCATTTTAGTGGTAGATGATACACACTTCACTCATTGACAGAGAGATAATAATCATTGAACTTAAGCTCAAGGTCATTACTCACTATTTTCAGATCCTTTCATTCTTGCAATTGCTGCAATTAGAGGTTTTGTCTTAAGCATCCTAGAACAGGTATAAATGGTTTACATTTGTGTAGGATTCTTCCTGAAGAATTTTTGTAGAAATTTGCTAATTTGTACCATAAGTTAGAAGCCTGCTGAAAAGGACTGAACTTAAATTATTAAAAAAAGCAAATGTGCTACATTTACACACATACAACATTAATTTGGGAACTCAAAGCATTGTGTATCTCCAGATTTATTTTGTTTGTTTATTATGACTGTAGTATAGTCTTTTGGCAAGTCTATGTTAGCACATGTACAACAGCTTCTTAGGCAAAATAACAGTTTATTAATATTCTAAATTTGGGCCCTTCATAATTTTCTACTGTTAGCCTTTTTAGAAAAAATACAAACTTGATCTCAACTTGGACTAAATGTATTAAATTGTATTTTTAGAAGTTTTTCAAGAGCAGATTAAAAGGATGTTTGAATTTAAAAGTTTGTACAATTTCAAGCTAGATTTTAATTACATTTCTATGTCAGTCAGCTCCTCAAAGGTATAGACAGTTGTCACTCCAGCAACTAGTGGATAGACAAGAGCATCCTCACCATCTTTTCCAGAAAGTGCTGTACATAGCCTGGATGTTTGTAACTCTCTGGTTAAGAGGGACACAAGCAGTATAAACACATTTGTTCTGCCCGTGACAAGGTTCTATTAGTGATCACTCTCAGATACTTCAGACCATGTCTGGTTTGATGCCGCAGGCATCAGAGAACTGCATCTGATTTCCATGACCAAAGGGTATGGGAAAATTACAACACAGTCAATTAAACAAAACCTTTCTCTGTAACCTGAGCATAAATTTGCTTCCTGGATCATGGCTGAGCAATTTAATTCTCTAGAACCTGGATTTGCAGAAATTGCTTTCCACTTTTCTCATCTTATAATTTAGCTTTTTCCCATATCTTCTTTTTGGGGCTCTACATATCAGATGGCATTAATATTGACCCTACAAATGAACCAAAGAAAATCTTTCCAAGAAAAAAAAAAAAATCAAGGATTTGACCCCTACAATGAAATGCTATTGAGGAAATTTTAGGATAATAAGAAAAGCTCTGAACACCTGGAATTCTTCTGCCTGGTCCTTAGGTTGCTAATATAAATCAAGCACAACCGAATCTGAGGAGGCTTAGTTCTAAGGTTTCAGACAGCATTGCCACATGTTTTTGAAAAGCGCACTGTGTGCATCTAAGTCTGGGCCCTGCCCCATTTCATACATGCTCAGGTCACACTCTCAGCTCCCCACCCCAACAAAGAGTCAATTGTTAACCCTCGCAGACATGTCAGGGTCTGCTGTGCTGAGCTCATCATCACACTTCCTTCTCCTTTCATGCCATTCATTCTTCATCTCTAGCTTCCTTTGCTGCATAGAAAATGATACATGTAGATATTCTGCCTCAGTGGCCCTTGTGAGCCAGAGAAGTCAGAGTTTCTTTTTGTGAGGTTAAATTTCACAGGATCTTTGTGCCATGAGGGGAGAGCCTGCTACTGGACTAGACAATCTAAAGTAAATGTGCTCAGCATAAAGTAATTTATTTTGGGGGCAGATTTTGGCAGAAGACTTCCCTGAAGCCCTAAGACCCACTGCTGTAAAAGTAAGCTGAACCCTCAGAAATACATTTTGATATTTCTTCATCCATGTTCAAGTCACAGCTGTCACATAGCCTCCTTTGGAGGGTTATGGAAATACCGATCTAGAGCCCCAACTGATCAAGATACTTGTCTGGGATGGGAAAGAGATGAGAACTTGGACCCAGGATTCCTCCACTGCATGGAAAGCTTAGAGCTGTCAATCACATCTGGGGAGGAGGTTTTGTAGAAGAAATGCCAGAGGGCTTACAGCAATGTAGGAAATCAAAGTCAAAAGTTGGACACTGCAGAAAGAATGGAAACAAATTCCCCCCCTACTGCACTAACCCCGTTGCAGGAGGTGCTCCCCATGCTTTCGGGTGCCCAATTTCTACCATTACATCTTTTCCTCCCCCATGGAAATCGTCTCTGGTCCCAGCCCAGGACTGAGATAACATTCCGGTTTATGGAATGAACAGATGAATAAAAGCTGAAATTTAAAAGAAAAATGGAGGAAATGCAGAGGAGACCTAACACCATGAAGTTTCAGTTTGAGCTACAGAGGACACAAACAAAACCACTATATTCCACTTCAAAAATTTCTTAAACTCAGACTAAGATTTTAAATGTTATGTCAATTTTCCAGCTTACACACATGTCCAAATTACATAAACCCTAGGCCACTGGAAATTACAGGTGCAAACAGCACCTGTATTGAGAAAACAAATTCAGTTCCAAAGGAAGATTTAAAAACATCAATAAGAGAGGCTCCTAGTGTGAATATACCCACAAATGAGAAATGCCTTAACCCCAGAGAAATGTTTCAGAGGCAATTCTCATGAATGATATGCAGTTGCATGGGCACCATTTCAAGATATATATATATATAAATAGAGAGAGATATGTAGTGGCATAGTGTGCAAGTGACAAGAGCACTTAAAATCCCTATTACCTGAGAGGAAGAAACAAATTTGGGGATTTTCCACAGGTAACAGAAAGAACAGTTTAAGAAAAATATAATATATTCTTGTGTAGGAAAGAACTAATGATTCACTTAGACTTTTAATGGCTAGAATGAGGTAGCTGCTTAAAGGCAAGAGTCGTGGAAGGAAGGAATTTAGTAAGTGCGGTTAAGAAGCAGCTTCGTTGTTCTATGTATTTAATACAAAGTCATTTTTCACAGTTCAGTTATTCACTTCTTAGACATTTTGAGTTAACTGTTACTTCGAAGGCCACTGTTATGAATGGGGAAAAATACTTATGAGTATAATTTTAAATGATGGAGAGTTAAAGTGAAGTAATAAAGCATCTCAGTTTAGCGTAGACATTGGTACAAAATAAAGCCCCAGACCTAAACAAGAGTATTTTTCCTAAGTAGCTCAATGCCAGAGAAGCATTTCTGATTCTATCACACCTCCTGTACTAATGGAGCAAGGCATTTTGATAACTATCTTTGACCTATCCAGTTAAAGATCTCATATAAATGTTTCAAGGCAATCAGTAGAGCAAGAAGCCTGGGACTGTACAAGGTCATCAGTTCAGAGGGATGTGGTGCTGGATTTATTTCAAGTCTCATAGATACTGATGCATTAATTAGCACCCCAGCTCCTGCTAACAGGAATGTCAAGTTCAGTTGTATGACAGAAAAGCCTGTAGCCTTTCTAATTCAAGGGACAAGTCTGGAATTTCATCCAGTACACCTAGAAGTTTCCAAAGACAAAGAGAACCTAACATATCTCAAACCACTATTTTCTAAGCCAGACTCACGTTGGTTGGAACCTGAACCCTGATGTTTGAATGTTTGCCTCTTTAGGCTATTTCTTGTCATTCAGTTTCTTTTTGCAATGCAGAAGACTCTTACAGAGTGCATCATTTTCCTTCTGCATCCAGCAGGACAAGAAGGCTGAGTTGCAAGCCAGTGCTCCACTCTTTGGACTGACAGGGAGCCAGGTCCTCTGATTTCTTCTCCTGTGTACAAAGCACAGGCCAAAGATGCTGAATCACTCTGCATGAAACCAGCTGAGAGCTAGCATGGCCAGCTCCAACCCAGACATACCAAATCCATCTGAACTTGTTCTGACTTCTGAAGAGCCCTTTGGGTATCGCTCCATAATGTTCCCCCAAGTTTGAGGTTACGGTCCCTCAAAGCCAGCTTTGGACCAGTGCTGCTTCATTTGCTCTCTACTGAGGCTAAGCTAATAACCCTAATGTGATGTGAGCTGCTTTGCAGAGAGTCTGATTGAAGCTTTGCATCCAGCTTATCAGGCAGGGGTTTAGCAGCAGCAGTGGAGAGCTGAGTGTCCTGGTGCCGAATCCTGTCAGGTACTCAGCACCTCCTCTCTCAGACACTGTTTTTGAGGCCCCAAATGTTCAGCCCTTTAAAATAGAGGACAACATCCTATTTATTTTGTTCTTCTAGTTTTAAATCCTGTATTAATGCTGTACTTGTTACTTGGCCAGCCAAATGAGACCATTACAAGCCAACAGCTCAGAAGCCTGGGGTTTAATGCTTCATATAAATTCTGGCACCACTCAATTTCCTCAACAACATGTTCTCACAGTTGACTGGAATTCCAGGGGGGAAAGAAGTGTATCCATACATTAATGGGATATGGGAAATGCCAGCTCTGCCTCTGACAAAGTTTCTTTAACCAGATGTATAATTTTTCTCATTAGCAAACTGAAGAGGTATGCGTTTTCTGTTACAGATGCAAATGTAACATTTGTATGGATCAGTAAATACTTCTCCACTACAATGTAAACAGACTTGACAGTTTAAATCTGCCATGAATTTCAGTGATAATTATGCAAATGCCATACCATACCAAAGGAAAGCAGTTTCTTAAGTATTCATGTGGGAATATTTATGTTACAATTATTATAGCAAGATACATAAGATTCAAAGTGTACTGACCATAAAATGTCTATGACAGCTCTATTCTGCATGAGCAGTAAGGAAGACCTCAGTGCCATCCTTCATAGTTATGGCCACAATAATTATTACAAATCATTCTTATTAATCTGCCTCCAGGGGTACAACTGTGTAGTCCACCCACCAGAGCTCCAACAGCTAAGTATGTACTGCCACGCAGGCTGCCAGAGTATGTCACTGTGTCATCACCACTGTACGCCATACAGGGTTGCTTGAGGACATGCTTGCTGTCATAATCTGAAGGAAAACACATTATCTGTGATAACAGCACCTTGCTTTTTCTGAGCCTCTCAGAGTACTCAGAAAAATTCTCATCTCATTTGTATGGCTGCAGATTAACAGCACTTATTGTCTTTAAGGGAATTTCATATCTAAAGGCCAGGACACCATGGAAGGTGACAAACTCTACACAGTCTGAATGTTAGAAATGTAATATTTCTGTTCTTCCAATAGTAGATCTTTTAGATGTTTATATGTTCTAGATGGTCATATCTTACATGACCACCAGCTATAGATTGGTATCGGGCACAGCACTAACCAATTCTGCCTCTGCACTGTTAGGAAACCCAGTGTCAGACCTCTTCAGCTGGCAATATCTGGGGATACACAAGCTCAGCCCCTTGTGACAAGGGACCCTTGGTAGAATGAAGGATTCTTGCATTTCAGTGATAAAAAAAAAGCTTCTTGCCTGGTTACATTTTTTTGTTTTGAGGAAGGCCTGTCTCCTAGGAGTAAATACTTCCTGTATCACAGCAAGAAGTCAAATACATGAACAGAGCCATCTCCACTATCCTGAGATGATGCTCTGAGGTACCGATAAACCCCATTCTTCTCAAGTAACTGAACTGGGCAAGAACAAGAAGAATTATGGATCCTGCCCCCAGCCTGAAGACTAAGAGAACTCATTAGGAATACACAAAAGTTAGCTGGCCTACAACTAACACCCACTGAGGTTTTCTGATTAGGAGTGTATTAGAAAAGGCCTGATTGTAAAATTTGTTGCAGGAATGGAATGTTTTGATAACAATTCAAACCTCTGAATCTTTTAAAAGCCTCATGGAACATGTCCAGAGGAGCGCAACCAAGCTGGTGAGGGGTCTGGAACACAAGTCATACAAGGAACGGCTGAGGGAACTGGGGTTATTTAGTCTGGAGAAGAGGAGGCTGAGGGGAGACCTGATCGCCCTCTACAGCTACCTGAAAGGAGGCTGTAGTGAGGTGGGGGTCGACCTCTTCTTCCTGGTAACAGATGATAGGACGAGGGGGAATGGTTTGAAGCTGCGCCACAGCAGGTTTAGGCTAGACATTAGGAACAACTTCTTCACCGAAAGGGTTGTCAGGCTCTGGAATGGGCTGCCCAGGGAGGTGGTAGAGTCCTCCTCCCTGGAGGTATTTAAAAGAAGGATAGATGAGGTGCTTAGGGCCATGGTTTATTGGTGGGATGGCAGGGTTAGGTTAAAGGTTGGACTCGATGATCTCAAAGGTCTTTTCCAACCAAAGTGATTCTATGATTCTCATCAGACTTTAATAACATCCTCTGGTTTATGGGCCAGAGGTTAAGAGATATAATAAGGAAAAGATCTCACTAAGATAAGATCACTGGAATCACAAAAGGTGCTGGAACAAGGTAGAAAAGGAGAGATGAGGTTAAAATAGTCCCTTCATCCCAGTTTGGGGAGAATTTATAGAGCCTTAAAGATAAAACACCATTTGTTGTCCAGATCCTTCTCTGTTCCAGTCCTGTGAGGAGGTGTTAAGGCAATATTAGATCTTGCTTACCAGCACCTCTTTCCACATACATGACAAGAAGAAAATTCCTTGCATTGTGTCTGAATTTAAGACTAGTGACATGAGGAAAAGAACCGAGTTTTTAAACAGTGTTAAAATTCTTCTTTGTAGGAGAAACATGCAAGTTTCAGACGTGCAAGGCCCCCTCAGTTGAAGCAGCTTTAGTACCCATGATAAAGACTTCTCTGAACAAGGGTTTCTTGACTCTTCCCCTTAAAGCTAATGGGACTGTTGTCACTGCATTTTTTGGCAATCTCAGAAAAAAAATCAGTGACAGTACACCGTTAGTTGTTGGCTCCTCTTCAATGTTTAGAGGATCTGGTTCTTTCCTAGCAAGGTCACAGAACTGCTTGTTTCAGTGAGATCCCACTATGAGTTCCTTACATCTGGGATACCTACTGAAGATGTGGAAGCTGAGCAGCTGCTAATAACCCCTTTAAAAATAAGGAGAATGTTTTTCACTGAGGTCCCTAGAACCACAAACAAGAATATTTGCCAGTAATTTTTTTCTCTGACCCTTTCATACCACTAGGATCAGGCTTCCAGCTTTTTTGATCAACCCACGATCGGCGATAAGAAGCCTTGCCTCTGTGCCAGGCCGTTACCACAAGGAAGTGGCTGTATAGCATGAGTGATGTGAACGCAGCTCTTGTGAGCCCTTAGACTGCAAAATCAGAGATCAGGAAGAAGAAAGAGGATTGACAAAGAAATAGAACCTTGCCTCAGAATACTTCCCGCAATCCTCCTCTTTTATCTAAATTGGTCTTCACTGGGGAAAGTTGGTTAAAGGTTGTCACGCTAGGGGAAAAGTAAAAAAAAAAAAAAAAAAAATCACATAGATGGTATAATCTTTACTGCATTAATGCTGTTAATGATTATCTTCCTGCCAACTGATGTCAGCAGCAACTTACAGAACAGACGAAATCTCTAATTTCTGATCTGATCTCACCATTCCCTCTATATTTCTTGGTGTTGCAATAGTAGAGGCTATTCCTGAGCTGAACTTCCTGACCTTAGGTTAAAGTTTTTATGACTGCCTTTAAGTTTTATAAGACTAATCTGTATTAGCCATAATACTGATCCTTAACACAAGGCAGTCTAAGGAGCAGGACATGCTCTGACTAAATTAAACATTATTGCATCCTTTAAACGTAGACTATATCTCTTTAAAGTATGAAAGAAGTGAATGGAATTTTCTGATATAAATCTGTACTATATGAATATTGCTTTGTTTAGGCAGTACAGAAAAATTGATTTGATGCTATGAGTATATATTTTACTTTGCAACATGCAGGAAATATCCTTCTGCATCTGCAAATATCTTTGTATTTATTGTGCCATAAGAGCATCTAAAGAATCTTAAAATAAGCATCAGAGCTTTACTGTGGCAACAACTGCAAAAATTCAGACCTCTGCCTCCAGAATATTTTGTTGCTATCTTTGCATTTGGATTCAGAGTTAACTTGTCCCTCAGCTAGTTGACAGCATAGGAGAGAGGGCAGAGAAGAACGTGAAATACAGACAAGGGCAATGGGGTGCTCTGATCTCTTGAGGGAAGCCCGCCTTCACCTTTTACAAAGGAGCACATTCAATGCTAGTCCACAGCAGTACTAATAATCAGCAATTCTCAGCTTTGTTAGCAAGAAGCGAACAGCCCCTGTACCTCTCTGGTGTTCACCTCCGCTCAGAGATCTTCCTCCCCTTCGGACCCACCCCAGCCCCATATCAGCCACAACAAGCAAATGGTACCTAGTGCTCATCTTCTGCCCCAAGCTCAGATTGCCAGCTGCAGCACATGAAACCACATCATCCCATCATAGTTGAGTCTTTCTCCAGCCAAAGGAGAGCTGACAGCGGAATGAAAAGGGAAGATTTCTCACCATTCAGCTGCATCACACTATGATGCTTAGGAAATGATAACAGGAAGGCACTGCAGTTAAATGAGTAATTAAGAATTTAAATAACAGCGAACAGAGAGCATCATATGAAAACAGATACTGTAAATACACAGATACCTACCTAGGAACTTCCTATTTCAAAATCCAAGAATTGAAAAGGTGAGGGTTATGTAACGAAGATAATTTTTCCTCAGATATGGACCAGGAAGCACACTGTTGCAATAATTTTCCCAGGGACCAAGGTACAATTGTAATATCCCAGTACAATTGTAATATCCCAGCACAATTCCAAGGTAGCTGAACACTGATAACAATTATCAAGTCTTTGCTGTCAAATGCATTGCAAAGAGAGGACCTGGTAATAAGTTAGAGCAGTTTAAAAGAAGAGAAATGCTCTTATGCACGCAGAAGCTCATGCGTGCAAATGTGGAATAAACAGCATTTTCCTTGCTCAAACAAGCTTGCATACACAATGCAATTAACTGCATTTATTTGCTACCAAAAAAGTGGTCTAGAAAGAGGAATATCTTAACCAATTATCTGTCATGTCAGCCTGATTACTGGTATCCAAGCCACAAATCTACAATGTGGCAAAACATCACATTACTTACAGCCACATCTGTAGGTCCCAGTCCAGTTTTTCCATGTATGTTCATCTGACAGATTTCCATGGAAACTTTAGACATTGTTGAAGCCCTGAAAGGTTGAGATGTTCTGCAATTTGTCCAAGCTCAAAGAAGTTCTATGTCTGAGCAGCTTATATTACCAAGACCTTTTGTGGGTTCATCCATCACTTTAGCCTTAAGAATGGACAATGCTTTCCCTAACTGTCTGATTTTCCCAGTCATTGGGACTTTCCATAAGTTCACAATTAAATGTTAAGGTGCATAGTGTTGATGGTCTAAATATTGAGGCCATTTGAGATATTGCCATTTATTAGGTAAAGATAAAACTTACTGTTATTTTGAATATAGGTGTGCCTAATATAGTGGTGCTGTAACAGATTTGTCACTGCAGCATCTGAGGCTAAGATAGTGGTCATTAAGTTTGCATGGTTATGTATTATAACTTTTACGTAGAACTCAGTAACCTAAAAGCATGCTTTCAGGCAAAATGGAGCAAACTTGAGGTACATCGGGATGTAAGAGCTGCTGCTTGCAGAGGGGAGATGGTAAATAGAACTTTCTGCTGGAGGCAGATGAGGATCCTGTTGATCCCTAACATTAAATCAGACCAGTTTCACTGAAGAACCTACATCTCTTCTTTTGAAATCAGATATCTATGTTAGCTTCTGTTCTTCTTGACAGTTCTGCACTTCAACAGAAACGTCAGGCTTAGTTTTTACATCAGTCTTCTATTTCCTTGGTATCTCAAGTGGCATAACAGTGACAGGATCTGACCCATCTTTACTGAGAAAATGCTCACATATCACATATAAATGTCTGTGAAGTAATCATGTGCACATCACAGAGGTGCCTTTTGATTAAAAATAATTGACATTTGCAGATTTTATGGCATATAACACATTTATCTATTTTGCAGTGCTGCTGTGCTTTAGACGAAAGGGAATTAGTCTCAGGGAAGATCATTAAAACTTTGCAATCAGATAACTAATTAAACGGAAACTTCATTTTCTTTCCTGCAAACATCTTCAAGGTTAGAATGAGAGAAAGGCGCAGGTAGAAAATGAGGGCTTCTGTCCACATGGTAAGAAAAGGACTTTGCCTCCAGGAACATGTAAGAGGCATCTCCTGATACTGACACTTTCAGAATAACAAACCCTGCTCTCACTGACATGACAGAACCCCCCTGTCATTAAAACTTTTTGCTCAGAAGCTCTGAAACCAAAGCAGAGCATCAACATTTGACTTCCAATGCATCCCTGCCCTTTCAGTAGGAGAGGAACAGGGCTGAAACAAAAACATTTATTATAGACTTAATGAAACTGGGCATGATTATTTCAGCTTATAAAATAGTTCTGATGAGGAAAAATAAAAAGCAGGAAATGAGAGAGAACGAGCACTAACAACTTTAGTAGAAGGGACTGTAGAAATGTTTGACTGCCCAGATTGAGTATAACCCAAACACTTTGGAAGTTTGGAGTCCAGTACTAGAACCAGGGGAATTTTAGTGACATGAATAATAAAATGGGAAGAATGAGCCTGAAGAATGAGCCTGAAGGAAGCCTAGTGTCCTTGGAAACCAACTACTGCACCTAATTTCTAATAATGGGAGCAATGTGAGCAGGTAGGCTGCTTTGGAAGAGCTATCTAACAATGGAAAACACATCCAGTCGTTTTAAGGTTAGAGCTGACCTAGCTTGTATTCATGCTCACTGTAAGTATTAGTTACACCTTTCCTTTCTGTCTATTAAGTAGCAGACAGGTATCAAAGGCCAAGTTATTCCCCACTGCCACTTGAGTGAACAAGTGAGGATGCACAGGAAGACTTTTCCCTCTCTTGCTGCTTCTGTTCCAATGCCCATTTAGCTAGTCCCAGCAATGAACACTAGGAAGAACTGGTCCTACATCCAAAGTGGAAATGAAGCACCCACTTAAACTCTTAGGCAGGCAGCAGAGGTCAAACAAGCACCCTCTGGAACATGCAGGATCTGTTTTCCTCCTCCTCCTGCAGATGCTGTGTTTGGGTGTCAGCCCTCACCAAGCTCCTTTGAACGGAACGATCCATGCAGTCCTTGCTTCCTGCAGGTACCAAGAGCTGAATAATTCCCTCCTCTCCAGGCCATGTTGCTAATACAGTGTGTGCCATATAGATCCCCCCAAAGGTGTGTCCCACACGTGGAATTTAACAGGTATATGGTCCTACTGCACCTGTGCATATTTCTTCCTGTGGCCCTGAATTCTTAACATGCTCTAGAGCTTAGAAAGTTTTTTCTTCCCTAGAACAGATGTCTTAAGTCACTATTTATGTTGTGCACTCACAGAAGTTCTGTGGTGCCTGTATCTTCCCCATGCTTTCAACATCCTTGCCACTTCCAAGGCTCCCTGATGAGGCATACCCTGTGAGCAACTATTCTTTCAGTCAATCCAGCCACTTCTGCAGCCCAGCAGAAATTGCAGTGTGCATCCACACACTTTCAGCTCCACTGATAGTCCTGATTTCTCAGCTGTTGTACCCAACTCTTTCTCCTTATCCTGCAGTACCAAAGCAAAAGCACGCTTTGTGGTGAATTCCAGGTCTTCAAAGATCGCAAGACTACAAAGAAGGAATCCTGAATTCTTATTCCCATTCTGACACATGTCTCCTGGCTGCACTGTTGTGCCACACAGGGGGATAATCAAGATAGTCTGTTTGAAACAAGAACAATACAGCATATTAGGTAGGTGACTCTGCCCATCAGGTCATCCAGAACTGGCTTAAGTGTCCCTGTGCAGCTCTGTGCAGTGCTGTATAGTCCAACTCACCACAAATTGTCACTAAAGTGGAAAAGCTAGGTTCACAATTCACTGTGTCGTTATGTAGTTGAATCCTTTTGTAATGCTGTTCCACACATACAATAATCACGCAGAAATTACTATAACTATCATACATTTTTCAAATAGCTATCAAGGTCATTTGCACATCGTGCCTTTCACTAACCTTGCTTTTTCTTATCTCTTGTGAGTGTCTCATCCGTAATTTAGATCTTGGCAGATTCTGCCTGGCTAAAGGTACTATGAATTTCTTGAGGGAGTCTCCTGCTAAGCACTTTCCTATTTGCTGCTAAACAAGCAATTTCATTTTTTCCTTCCTTGTTTTGAAGTTATTGCTGCTGATCATGGTAATCAGCACTTTGGCAAAGCTTACTTTTTTATTCCTCATCAAAAAAAGTCCTCATCAAAGTCATTGTTCAAGATCTCTTGGCACTGTTAGAAACATTGATTCTCACCCCCACTCCCCACCCCGACACACGCTAGCCATTTCAAAGCTACTTTTGAACCTCTGTGTCAGGCCCTGAGTGCACTATCAGGCATTTATGGCCCTGACGAGCCTCACCTTGGACCCACACCCCTACCTATTTAGGATCAAGTTGGGCTTTTACTCCCTTCTTCAAGCTCTGTCACAGCCTGTGCCTGGCCAAGGACTCTCTCTCACACTGTGGACTGACTTCCCAACTAGACCCCAGCCCTGCCTCATCACTATAGGCACCCATGTGGTGCCCTGGTGCTCTGTCAGAAATCTCACTTTTAAGGGTGGGGACTTCCCTCCAGTAATGCTGAGATTTTGGTGCTATGACCAAGAATTCTGTGGCTTTACCTTTGAGGAAAGAACTCCTTCCTTGACACCAAAAGCAGCCTACTCTGAAGCCCAAAATTGGAGGCAAGGAAATGATTAGGGTTTGAGGAAAGACTGTCAGTCCTGAAACATGCCAAGTATCTGTTTTGTCGCCATGCAAAGTTTTGCAAACCTTCTATTAGAGATGGAGTAAGGAGGGGGGTGGATTTAAATATTCAATCTAAGATGCTTCCAGGTTGAAGAAAAGTTTTAACAATATTTACCTGTAGTCAAAATCCAAGGCTATGATCTTATGTTTTCTTTCATTGTACAATATAACGTTTTATTGTTTTTTCTTCAGTTAACACTACTTAAGAATTTGGAGCTGTCATCAGTTTTCTTAGTTTTTAGTATGTTGCATAAAAATATCTAATCTCAGCAGGAGCCTTCATAAACTGAGCTGTAAGCTACCAGTAACAGGCATGACATCTCATGATGCTGCTACACCTAAGCTGTGGAAAGAAGTATTAAATCAAAAGTCAATTTTGCAAGTTGCTTCAAGGATGTTGGCTCCTATGTTTATAATGTTAATGGCAGCTCTTGTACACTTCTTTCTGACAGAAAGTTAGGCAGTGAAGGGGCTGGACAGAGGTTAAATACTAATCCAGAAACTTTCTGGTCATGGAAACTGAAGTCTTGTAACATCTGTCTTGTGTGCAGACATAGTGATAACAGGAGAATATTTTATAGGAGCATTGGATTTGATTTTTATTAAGAGGTCTCCTGAATTGTGAATGTTTCTTTAATAACTGTCAACATACTCATGGTAAACTGATTTCTTCTTTTTACACTAAAACTTTCAGAATATGAAAAAGTAAGCACTGTACTAGTCATCATTAGCATAACATTAGAAAAAATGTTATGTCAAGTAACTTCATTATTTCTTTAAAGCAGTGCAAGACAAGAGGTCTCATGTTGCTCCTATGAAATGCACATTGCCTTTGTTCACGGCGCCCTGTCCTACTTATTGCTCAGATTATATTCCCATTCAGTATTGTATCAGCTGGTCAGTGTGGACATGAATCTTTCTCCATTCAACATCCTTCTTCCCCAGTAAAAATTTAATCTACTTACGATATTTCTGATTTGCTAACTCAGAGTACCAGCATACTTTGCCAGCTTGGAGCCCAGCATTTCATGTCAGGGCAAGCTGTACTACCTGCTGTGTAGTCTGATATGAAAAGCCTGCAGGCTTTTCCTGTTAAGTCCTCCCTAAGGAATATGAGTTTTATTATTTTTACTGTATGCCATGCAGGAACTGCCACTAAAGATAGTACTTTAGCCCTGTGCCTGAAGAAAGGCTTCTAAGCATCTCCACTAAACAACTCTCTTATGCAAGTGCTCTCTCCTGAAAGCTTTTTGAAAGAAACATTAACATTACCTAGTGGAAAATACCAAGAAAGACAAAATTAAGACCTTGACAAGAAGTATTATACAGGTATATTGTTGACTAGAACTCAAAGGTTGAGCAAATGACCGCAACAGGAATAGTGTCAGCAGAGCATGAACTGAGACCTCACAGCCATGTTGCAGAAAGCACAGCAATTCTCTTGGATGCTACAGCTAAACTTTTGGGTGCCTGCATTTCATCTTGCAAATGAATCCTGTGTATGTCAGCCCTTTGAGCATTTTAATGGAGTAGGTTCCTTTCTCATTCCAGAGAAGTAACTTAACAGCTACCAGACACAAGCAACGGTGCAGTTTAAGTTATGTAGTAATGAAATGTTGGAGTCTGGTTCTAGACGAGGCTGTAAAAAGAAGTAGCACACTTCACTTCATAAAAAGTACATTTCAGAATCAGAATGACCAAGTGCACCTTAAGTGTTAGCAATATTAAACATCTAACTTCAGAATGGGTTGGCAGGGAAACATGATTCTGCTGTTTATGTGAGTAGAGGGAGGTCATACAGATGCAGTAAGAGCCCATCCTTTTAGCCTGTTGGCTTCTTTTTGACAAAACCAGTCACTGAAGGATGCACCTAAAGCACAGAAGTTAGCATCATGTGCTGGGTAATCTCCCAAACAAAACAGTGTTTGATACTTAGGGCCTTGTTCATACAGCTTTGAGGTTATTTAGTTGAAGGTCACTTTTTTAAATCTTTCTGTGGTAATAAACATTCATATCAGTCTATTTTTATACTCGCTTGACTTTCCATATGTAAGAACACTAATGCTATCTCTGTATATTTTGACAACCATTAAAACCACTCCTGATGAAAGAATAAAGTCCAACTACATGTAATAAGAACATAGAATCACAGAATCATTTAGGTTGGAAAAGACCTTTAAGATCATCAAGTCCAATAACTTAATCCTGCCATCCCACCACTAAACCATGTCCCTAAGCACCACATCTACCTGTCTTTTAAATACCTCCAGGGATAGGGACTCAACCACCTCCCTGGCCAGCCTGTTCTGACACTTGGCAACCCTTTCAGTGAAGAAATTTTTCCTAATATCTACTCTAAACCTCCTCTGGCACAACTTGAGGCTGTTTCCTCTCATCCTACTGCCTGTTACCAGGTAAAGAGACCAACCCCCACCTCACTACACCCTCCTGTCAGGCAGTTGTAAAGAGCAGTAAGATCTCCCCTCAGCCTCCTCTTCTCCAGGCTAAACAACCCCAGTTCCCTCAGCCGCTCCTCATCAGACTTGTGGTCTAGATCCTTCACTGGCTTCATTGCCCCTCTCTGGACACACTCCAGCGTCTCAATGTCCTTCTTGTAGTGAGCGCCCCAAAACAGAACACAGGTCAGTTCAAGGTGCAGCCTCACCAATGTGAAGTACAGGGGCACAATCACTTCCTCAGTCCTGCTGGCCACACTATTCCTGATACAAGCCAGGAAGCTGTTGGCCTTCTTGGCCACCTGGACACACTGTTGGCTCATATTCAGCTGGCTGTCAACCAGTACCCCCAGATCCCTCTCTGCCAAGCAGCTTTCGTTGTGACCCAAGTGCAGGGCCCGGCACTTGTCCTTGTTGAACCTCATACAATTGGCCTTGGCCCATCGATCCAGCCTGTCCAGGTCCCTCTGTAGAGTCTTCCTACCCTCAAGCAGATCAACACTCCTGCCTAGTTTGGTGCCATCTACAGACTTACTGAGGGTGCACTCGATCCCCTTGTCTAGATCATTGATAAAGATTTAAACAGAACTGGCCCTGATACTGAGCCCTGGGAAACACCACTTGTGACTGGCCACCAGCTGGATTCCCCACAACTCTTTGGGCCTGGCCATCCAGCCAGTTTTTTACCCCGTGAAAAGTACACCCATCCAAGCCACAAGCAGCCAGTTTCTCAAGCAGAATGCTGTGGCAAATGGTATCAAAGGCTTTACTAAAGTCCAGGTGGACAACATCCACAGCCTTTCCCTCATCCACTAAGCGGGTCACCTGGTCATAGAAGGAGATCAGGTTAGCCAAGCAGGACCTGCCTTTCATAAACCCATGCTGACTGGGCCTGATCACCTGGTTGTTCTGTATGTGTCACACGGTAGCACTCAAAATAATCTGCTCCATGACCTTCCCCAGCATCAAGGTCAGACTGACAGGCCTGTAGTTCCCTGGATCCTCTTTCCAGCCCATCTTGTAGGTGGGTGACACATTTGCTAACCTCCATCCACGTGGAACTTCCCTGGTCATCCAGGACTGCCAATAAAGGATGGAAAGGGGCTTGGTGAGCACCTCCGCCAGCTCCCTCAGTACTCTTGGGTGGAGCCCGTCCAGCCCCATGGAATTGTGTATGTCTAATTGGCCGAGCAGGTCACTAACCATTTCCTCTTGGATCATGAGAGCTTTGTTCTGCTCCTCATCCCTGTATTCTGGCTCAGGGGGCTGGGTACCCGGAGAACAGCTGACCTTACTATTAAAGACTGAGGCAAAGAAGGCATTAAGTACCTCAGCCTTATCCTTTGTCACTACAGTTCCGCACACCCTCATGACATCCTTGTAGTCCTCTTGAGTTGCCTGCCCCTTCTTCCAAAGGTCACAAATTCCCTTTTCTAGCATTACTAAGTATATTTCGTAATACAAAATATATAATAATATAATATTATATTATTTCAAAATATAATATAATTTCATAGTTTAATACATAAAAATACTGGTGAATCCTGAGTAAACTATTAACCTGTTTAACTAGAAGACTAATTGCAGTACAGGAGTCCCAACAGCTGTGGCCACGTGTACTCAAAATACTGAAAATCTATCAGCACAAGTCTAAAACAGGACAGTACCTTGACACCTTTTGCACAGCCAGGCATATTGATTCAGGTTCCCTCACTGCTACCCTCAAGCAGCTGCAAAAAGTCATCTGTTTTGTACTTCTGGGCATTGAAGGGAATAGGAGTGTTAAATCCAGACGTTCTCAAGGGCAGCATGCATGGAAGGAAGCACAGCCTGGCTCTTCCACTCCAGCCTAAGCAGCTGACCAACAGGGCAGTGGATTATCTTCACAGAGAAGCTAGTGTGAAGAAAGGGAAACAGTACTAAATCAAGAGGAAATAATTTTATTCTCTACACCTGTTCTTCATTGGTGTGTGAGTGAAACATCTGTTCCTTTTTATAAATGAACAATGACGTTGCCACAGAGTAAGACAATGGAAGCTTATCCTCATGAGTATAGCAAAAGTACCTTTTCAAGATAGGGAGCTCAGGAAAGCAGCATGGTTTTCCACTTGCTGGAACAGGAAAGTAAATCATAATTCATACAAAAATCCCTCAGAGCCACATTTCCACTGCTGCTGGGTCACTTAGCTCACAATTTTTGGAATTCACTTATCTAAAGTACAGAAATAATCACATGGCTTTGGGGACAGGCATAAACACAGCTCTGGTCCTGGCTGTTCTTATGTTGATGGGAGATGGACACAAGAGGTTGCATGTGTAACGTTAACAGCAGTGAACTGAATCTGAAGTGTTATACATCTGCCATTGAGTCACACAGGTACCAAAAATAAACCAACGAAACCTAACCAGGTTGCCTCATTAACTGCCCATCCAGGGCAATGTTTTTACGTATATCCATCCTCCATAGCAGATACACAGAAATCCCATCAGGCCTTACCTTAGAAGGTAAGTTCCTTTAGCCACCACCTCCTTTGGCCACTCTCTTCCCAGCCCTTTTATTCAGAGTAGTTGAGGCCATTTTCTCTGCTCCCTGGTCGTTGCCTGGCTTCACCCCTTGCTTTCTGGGTGAGGTCATAAATCCCAGCAGATCAAGGGATTTGGAATTGTATTTAAGAGACTAGTTCATGCTGTTCCCAAGGGGGGAGGTGGCTTTAGTGATTTGCTTGATAAAAGCACTTTCTTTCCCTTTTTACAATGATTTCTGATACTCGCAAAGCTGTGAACATGTGCTGGAAAATACTCAAGAAACAAATTTAGAATTTTCCCCTGGCAAAAGGCATTGATGGGTGAGGGTCTTTATTGACCCCAAAAGAGGAGTGCAAAGGCTTTGAGGAGATGCTGTATTTAGTGTTGCAGAAATGAATCAGAGACAGTAGAAATTATGGTCTGTCTGAATTGAACTAAGTTCCCAAGGACTTGGTTAGCATATAGTATGGACAGACAGTATCCCTTGTCAGGACAGACAGTACTTGGCTACTCAGAGGGGCTGTGATACAGGGCTGAATGTGGGATCAACACTGCTCAGGAGAATTGCTCTAATCCCTGCTACGCTGGGTGCCCTGCTCTGGGCGAGGCTGTGGGATTAATGCTGAATTTTATTTCCTGGTGGAATGACAGAGCCAGATATCAGAGTCCTCCTCTGAGCCCTGCGCTTAGAGTCATCAGATAAAAGGCACTAATAGGCCATAGTGAGAATTTGCTTGGACACCGCTGCTGGTCATGTGCATGACCTGAAGTAACATAACAGCTCTCCTCTCTGCAAGGACTTTTTCAGTATACTGCAAGAGACAGGAAGTCCTGAGTCTTACTGTACTGCAGGGAAGGGCTGGCACAACGTGAGTCCAGACACCCAGCTCAATGTGGCGATGGCAATAATCCGAATGATCAGACAAGCATAACCAGAACTCATCTTTTTGCTAAAATGAGGCTGTATTTTTGCCTGCAAGTCTAGATATAGTCAGGGGTATAACACTATTTTTGATAGGATTCCAGAAGCACAGAGCTGCAGCATGTAATACATATAAGCTTTCAGGATAACCTTGGAAAGCAGGTGCTGACTTTTTTTTTTACTACTTATCTTCTTTCTTGCTTTTTCTTCACAAAAATATTAAATTAAAATTGTCATCATTCTTTTTTATTTATTTAATTTTTCTGAAGATTCAGAGTTAAATTGGATGCTTAAGTTCACTAGAAAGCACTTGAAAAACTGGGCCACTTGTTTAAATGCTTCATGTGAATCTGGGAGTCTCGGCTGACTATGTGCCAAAATATTGCCACAGGACAACAGAGAACAGCTTGTGCAGCATTTTAGACTGTAGTCAGTCTGCTTGAAGGCAAGGCCGTACTCTGCTTTCTCTCCAGCACTAAATGTGCAACTACCTCTTAGAGGAAGATAAGAGATAAGAAAATCAAACCCCACCTTGGCAAATCAGAAAAAGCCCTTTCTATTTCTCTGTCTAGAACATTTAGTGGTTTTTACCTGGTATTGTTACAACAGCACTGTTAAAATGTTCCACATAGTCAGAAGCATTCCTTTGCTGTCTAGGCAAAATATCCCCAGAATATCAGCAATTCAAGTACCTATCCTGGTCTGGGATAATGGACAATTAGAACAGTAAGCAGGAAGGACTGGGGGATGGACATCGATTTCAGTGTCCTTTTACATTAACAACTTTGTAGTTCACTACAAAGACAGTATTGTTTTGGGCCTCTCTGTAACTTGTGATTAGGAGAGGCTTTAGTTCCTTTTCCAATTTTTTCCCTCCCACGGGCCACGTCTGAAAATTTGAACATCCTTGTCAATAATAAAGATATTACAGACCAAACTATGTGGCAGGAAGAGGGTGGCATAGCTTCTGAAAAAAAATGGCTGACCCTCTTACTGGAGTAGACAGACTCAGATTTTGTACAGAGATGCCCTCATGTCATAGTCAACTTGATGCACAAAATTTTTATGTAAACTTAGAAAATTATTAAAGTTCTGTCTCTGAGAGAGCTTTTTGTTGCTGTGTAGCACTGTAGTAGTGTATCTTCCTCAAAAAAATTCATTTCCATTCTAAAAATCCCATGGAACTTAAGTGTGTGACGGTTAAGTAGATTGAACCTTGCTTTATTGTTACCCTAAGTATATGCTTCAGAAACAACTTTCTTTTCTTGGAAAAGTAAGGTATGATCATTGTAAAACTGTGCTGAACAGTTTGCCCTTTGACTTTTTAATCTTTAGACTGACTCACCAGAATTGAAAAACACTGTTAATTGCACCATAGGTATGAGTTCTGATAATTCAGTGGCCAATTGCTTTGTCTGAGAGTCCAATAAGTGCTCTTCTCGGCTGAGCAGATATTTTAATGGAATCCCTTAATTTAAAAGAACTTCACTTAAAGTCCTGTGTCATCATGAGAAGCAAGCCAACAGAATGAGAGCATGTCATATAATATGTATTACATGTAATATGAATTACATATGTTGGATTACAAATAATCAATATATATAGCACATACCTACCTGCCTACATGGCTATGCTGATATTGTCCTATCACTTCACTTAATTCTTCCTTCCCATTTTTTAATGCTCTACTTTTTCATGTGTCTAATACCAGCAGATGTACTCTCTGGGCAAGGACCAAGCCTCTACTCTGTCTAAAAACATGAGGCTGCTTTTGAATGTAGGTATACAAATAGAAAAAATTCTGTGAGGAAGAAGCATCAAACATCCTATGTCTAAAAGTTCCCCTCAGACACTGTACAAATGTAGACCTGCACTTCTCTGCTCTACTTCTTGGTCTCTTTGTAGTGAGTGGAAACTTTATTATTGACTTCAGAAGGAACTAGAAATAGCCTGAAAACAGCGTGTACAAGCAGTAGTATGTGTTTCTAAAAGACATTAGCACAGAGGCTGAAATGTTGTCTTTTATATCCATTTTCATTTATTAGGTTTGTTGGTATTTTTTGTGGCTTCTGTTGTGAGAAGCTCTTGGAAGGAAGATTCCTGCTAAAGTCTATCATTGGGGTTTGAGGAAAAGGAAAAGAAAAAAGTGAATTAAAGTGAGGAGGGAAAGAAGGGTCTGCAGGAAATACCTGGCTGTACAACAATATCCCGTCCTGTAGCCTATCCTATAAAACACCAGTGCTTAAACTTCTCCAGGGACAGCAGAGGAAGCAATCCTACAAACTTAAAAGTGAATTGGTGCATAAGATCCAACCTCATTTGACATCTGATTATCAGTGTAGAATGTCTTGGACAAGGGGTTAAATCCTTGAATTGGATCCAGATATCCCAAGACACTATTTGATTATTTCCCCAACTCTAAGCCTCTTTGGCTCCATTTGGTGTTGGATATAAAGGATGCGACTCCTTAGCTGGTTTTAAAAGGAACATGAAATATTGCTTTGATCATCTGTAAGATCTGAAATTCCTGGGTTCCTTTTACTTTGCTTGTGCTGCTTTTTCTTCAATGCAATCTTCACCAAGTGCTAAATTTTCCTGGTCTGTTAATTTATGCTCTTGGCAACCTGTACTGCTGCATACAATCTCAAAATAACATGTTATATGCCTGAAGAATAAAGATATCCTCATCCTTGAGTAGAAACACCTACTATTTTGGTTGCTGTTGCTCATAATAAAAATTAATTTAGATACAAGGACTTACTGTTGGCCAATAAAATCGTACTCCCAGATTAGCTTGGGTTCACTAAAATAGAACAAAATATTTTACAGCATTCTTTCTGTGTAAAACTTTTGGCTGGTTGTTGCTCTGAAGGGCATGATTCTCAAATAACATCAAAGAATATTACTCGTATCAGAGCCCTCCTCCTAATGTGACAACCCCTTTCAGGCAAACTTGCTAACTGGTACTCCAGTGCATATACCTCACCATCCCTTACATATACACCTGTGCGTGAAAGTGTGTCCAGTGAGTGATTTAGGAACTTGGCCAGGCATCAGTCAACTGATGTCTTCTACCTCCTGCTCCACCCAACCACTGCAGCAGCTGTTGGCAGTGGCTGTGGGGAGGTAAGGACTGATGAAAAGAGAGCTAGTCCTTGAAAGAGAGAGAGATTACATGCTGGGCAAAACAGATGAAGTAAATGTGGCAAGTCCCAAAGACATAACTTGTTCTATTTCCATGTTGCAGGCAAATAGATTCAGCTGGGGGGAGGAAAAGAAGCAAGCCAGATCTGTAATTGCGGACACGCTTTCATCCCTGTCCTGGTTTTGGCTGGGATAGAGTTAATTTTCTTCCTAGTGCTGTGGTTTGGATTTAGGATGAGAATAAATTCAATAACATACTTTTTTAGTTGTTGCTGAGTCAAGGACTTTTCAGTTTCTCATACTGCCCTGCCAGTGAGGAGGCTGGAGGTGCACAAGAAGCTGGGAGGGGACACAGCCAGGACAGCTGACCCAAATTGGCCAAAGGGATATTTCATATGATGTCACGCTGAACAAAAAAACCTGGGGAGGTTGGCCGGCGGGGGAGGGGCTGCTGCTCAGGAACTAGCTAGGCATTGGTCAGTGGGTGGTCAGCAATTGCATTGTGCATCACTTGTTTGGATATACTTTTATCATCACTGTGATTATTTTCCCTTCCTTTTCTGTCCTATTAAATTGTCTTTATCTCAACCCAAGAGTTTTACTTTTTTCTGATTCTCTCCTCCATCCCACTGCAGGGGGAATGAGCAAGCAGCTGTGTGGTATTTAGCTGCCTACCAGGTTAAAAAACAAGTCCTTTTTGGCACCCAATGTGGGGCTCAAAGGGTTGAGATAACAACAGATCTGATCAGAGCATGTTAAATTTGCTATAAACATTCATTATCAGGTTAGTAGACACTGGTCACAATGTTGATTTATTTGCTCTCAGAGTTGTCATTCTTGTTCTCAGAGTTGTGCTATGTGGTTTTACCTGCATAACCAGGGAGAGGACATGAGGAAGTGGGATGGAAAATCTGCCTCGACCCTAGAGGCACGGGTACATGAGTTGCAAGGAAAAACAAATTACAAAAGGGGGTTCTTCCAGGAAAATTGCTGCTCCAGTTTCCAGTGGGCAGTTCCCCAGAGTAGAAGGGCTGATACTACTTCTGATCTTAATAAAGGGACTTCTGACTCATATCTGCAAGAAGTGAGAAAAAATGCTATGACCAGTACTAGAGGGGCCCTGCCTCCAGCTGGGTGGAGGAAGGGGGCAACTGGGTTTACTGGACTGTGTGGATTTGGCAGCCTGGCACCTCAGACCCACAGAAGTATAGAGCTCTAGCGGACACCAGTGCACAGTGTACCCTAATGCCATCAAGCTATACAGGGGCAGAACCCACCTGTATTTTTGGAGTGACAGGGGGATCCCAACAGTTAATGGTATTGGAGGCCAAAGTGACCCTAACTGGGAATAAGTGGCAAAAGCCCCCCATTGTGACTGGCCCAGAGACTCCGTGCATCCTTGGACTACCTCAGGACTACCTCAGGAGAAGGTATTTCAAGGACCCAAAAGGGTACTGATGGGCTTTTGCCTTGAAAAGATAGAGTAAATTAAGCAGCTGTCTACCTTGCCCAGTCTCTCGGGGAGCCCTTCTGTTGTGGGGTTGCTTAGGGTTGAAGAAGAAGTGCCAATTGCTACCACAATGATGCACTGGCAGCAATATCACACCAACCCAGATTCCCTGATTCCCATCCATAAGCTGGGACTGGAGACCCAAGAAGTGATCAGCAAGACCCACTCACCCTTTAACAGTCCCATATGGCCAGTGCAACAGTCTAATGGAGAGTGGAGACTGACAGTAGACTGCCACGGCCTGAATGAAGTCATGCCACTGCTGAGTGCTGCCATACCAGACATGCTAGGACTTCATTATGAGCTGGAATCAAAGGCAGCCAAGTGGTTGCCACAATTGATATCGCTAATACGTTTTTCTCAGTCCCTTTGGCAGCAGAGTGCAGGCCACAGTTTGCTTTCACTTGCAGGGGCATCCAGTACACCTGGAACCGACTGCCCCAGGGGCGGAAACACAGCCCCACCATTTGCCATAGGTTGATCCAGACTGCACTGGAACAGGGTGAAGCTCTGGAACATCTGCAATACTTTGATGACTTCATTGTGTGGGGCAACACAGCAGAAGTTTTTGAGAAAGGGAAGAAAATAGTCCAAATCCTTCTGAAAGCCGGTTTTGCCATAAAACAAAGTATGGTCACAGGATCTGCACAGGAGATCCAGTTCTTAGGAATAAAATGACAAGATGGATGTCTTCAGATCCCAATAGATGCAATCAACAAAATAACAGCTATGTCTCCACCAAATAGGGAACACAAGGTTTCTTAGGCATTGTGGGATTTTGGAGGATGCATATTCCGAATTACAGCCTTATCATAAGCCCTCTCTATCAAGTGACGCATATGAAGGGGTTAGAGCTGCTTTGGAAGTGCAGTTGGTACTGAAGCACAGCTCGTCCTGGCCCCCCGACTGCCAGTGCTGAGCTGGATGTTCAAAGGGAGAGTCCCCTCTGCACATCATACAACTGATGCTACATGGAGTAAGTGGGTCGCACTGATCACACAATGGACTCAAATAGGAAACCCCAGTCACCCCGGAATCTTGGAAGTCATCATGGACTGGCCAGAAGGCAAAGATTTTGAAATATCACCAGAGGAGGAGGTGACACGTGCTAAAGAGGCCCCACTGCATAATAAACTACCAGAAAATGAGAAGCAATGTGCCCTGTTCACTGGTGGGTCCTGTTGTATTGTAGGAAAGCGTTGGAGGTAGAAGGCTGCCGTATGGAGTCCTATGAGACAAGTTGCAGAAACTGCTGAAGAAGGTGAATTAAGCCAATTTGCAGAAGTGAAAGCCGTCCAGCTGGCTTTAGACATTGTTGGCTGAGAAAAGCAGCTAGTGCTCTCTCTCTGTACTGACTCATGGATAGTGGCAAATGCCCTGTGGGGGTGGTTGCAGCAATGGAAGCAGAGCAATGAGCAGCGCAGAGGCAAACCCATCTGGACTGTTGCATTGTGGCAAGATATTGCTGACCGGATAGAGAACCTGATTCTAAAAGTACGTCACGTAGATACTCAGGTACCCAAGAGTCGGGCCACTGAAGAACATCAAAACAACCAGCAGGCGGATCAGGCTGCTAAGATCGAAGTGGCTCAGGTGGATCTGCATTGGCAACACAAGGATGAATTATTTATAGCTCGGTGGGCCCATGACACCTCTGGCCATCAAGGAAGAGATGCAGCATACAGATGGGCTCATAATTGAGGGCTGGACTTGACCATGGACACTATTGCACAGGATATCCATGAATGTGAAACATGCACTGCGATCAAACAAGCCAAGCGGTTAAAGCCTCTCTGGTGTGGAGGCCAATGGCTGAAACATAAATGTGGGAAGGCTTGGCAGATCAATTATATCACACTCCCACAAACCCGCCAAGGCAAGTGCCATGTGCTCACCATGGTGGAAGCAACCACCGGGTGTCTGGAAACATACCCTGTGCCCCATGCCACCACCCGAAACACTATCCTGGGCCTTGAAAAGCAAGTCCTATGATGATATGGCACCCCGGAAAGGATTGAGTCAGCCAACGGGACTAATTTCCAAAACAAACTCATAGACACATGGGCCAAAGAGCACAGCATAAAGTGGGTATATCACATCCCCTATCATGCACCAGCCTGCGGGAAAATCAAATAACACAATAGGCTGTTAAAAACTACACTGAGAGCAATGGGTGCTGGGACATTCAGACACTCGGATACACATTTAGCAAAAGCCACCCGGTTGTTCAACACTAGGGGATCTGCCAATGAACCTGGCCCTGCCCAGTCAAAACTCTTATGTACTGCAGAAGGGGATAAAGTCTCTGCAGTGCATGTAAAAAGTATGCCAAGGAAGACAGTCTGGGTTATTCCTGCCTCAGGCAAAGGCAAATCCATTCGTGGGATTGCTTTTGCTCAAGGACCTGGGAGCACTTGGAGGATAATTCGGAAGGATGGGGAAGCCTGATGTGTGCCTCAAGGGGATTTGATTTTGGGTAAGAATAGCCAATGATTTGAATTGTATGATGATAATTGCTATATAATATTGTATGTCATCACTATTATGGTTGCTATATGCCATATCAACACTATCACAGTAAGAATCACCCAAACTAATGAAGAATTAATTTTGATGAAACCAAGCAAAGTACAGTGATGATAGAACCAGACAAGCACAGCAGTGATAGAACCAGAACTGGCTTCAGCATGCAACAACCCAACATCACACACTATCTCATCTGCCCTAAAAGACTGACAGACAGATCCTAAAGTCATGGACTAAATGAACTCAATGGACTTTTTAGAGGGATGGCCCGTAAAT
>NW_009258755.1:1511283-1531368 GCF_000687185.1 Egretta garzetta
GGGAAAGATATCTGCATGTATATATCAAGAGACAGGAAATTGGTACTGGAAATTGCAGGACCTGGGCATGACAGATGGTATAGAATAAGGGATGGATGTCGTCCTGATTTCAGCTGGAATGGAGTTAATTTTCTTCCTAGTAGGTGGTATAGTGCTGTGTTTTGGATTTAGGATGAGTTATCTCATTATCTCAACCCACGAGTTTTACCTTTTTTCTGATTCTCTCCCCCATCCAACTGCGGGGGGAGTAAGCAAATGGCTGAGTGATGTTTAGCTGCCTGACAGGTTAAACTGCGACAATCCCCTGATCTCTTGATTCATTTTCAAATGCCTTAATATAACTACAATCCTGTTTACAAAGTGGGGGGGGGAGTGAGGGGTGGGGGGAGGAAGGCTTTTTTCTGTAATAGTAAATGAAACATTTTATGCCACTGCAATTGTTTTCTCTTTTATCAGCTTCATCACCCTGGCCAGGAAAATGAAACAGGTAACAGACTTGGAAATAACCTAAATACATGTTGACAGACAATTCCCCTGAGATAACATCTCCAACTGAGCAAAAATGTTTAACTGTTGTTTCCTCTTCCATTAACTTGATTTCATTAATTAGACTTTTCTAGTGCTAGAAATTATGCAAGCAATTATTTTTCTGTGACTTGGCATGATTTCTGATGTACCTTCAGCAGCGAAGGACCGCATGAATTTACATAGCAGAACAGATCAGAAGTCTTCTCAGTCCACTGTTCTGCTTCTCAATGGCTTGTATTAGATGCTTCATAAACAGCATCTATGGCCCCTCGCTATGAATGCCACTATGAATGAGATATATGTGAGATAAACATGAAAGGTTTTCTTCCAATATGTGTCAAATTTACTGCCTTTGAAAGCTCTGTGAGTTTCCTTGCTGTTATATTACAGGGTAGGTTAACTATCTTAATCTAAGCTACTCATTTTTTTCACATTTATCATCTTATTGCTCTTTTTTCAGATTCTCAAGCACTTTGCTATTGACTGTTATAGAATTGCTTCCAGTGCGCACAGTTATAAGAGAGCAAGATTCAGTGTCTTAATCTCTTTTAGTGATTAAAAGCATGATTGACCCTTTCATTCTGTTTGTCTTGCCAGTTAGTTCGATGCCTTCTTTTATTTCCACTACATCTTTTCCAGTGAGATGAGAAATCCACAATTTACTGTAAGGGAAAACATGCCTTCAACTGAAAATACTGGTTTCCACAGTAATCTCCATTACCTGCTCAATGAACCTAGTATCATACTTGGATTTAGTATTATCACTGCATGCTGAGCAGACATCATTACTGGGCTGACTAATGCTTTGTTTCCATTTATTCAGCCTCGGAACTTCCCCCTGCTTCTAAAGGAGAAAGCAGTACATATAAGCCTGCCCTGAACGCGAACAGTTTCAGGCTGGGGCCAGTCAAGGTAGGAAGCAAATGTATACCTTTCCTCCATCAAAATGCTTTTCTTCTTGTGCCCTGCTACCTAGACGTACAAATGGATCAATATAACTGTGTACCAAATGACATGGCAGTGCTCAAGGGCAGAGGTGGCACCTCAGGGAACTGCAACTCATATCAGACAGATTAATAGTGTCCTGAATTGCAAGTGGAGAGAGGAGGTCTTGAAGATTTCACCCTCACTCACCAAAAGAAGTTAAGAGAATGGAAAGCAAGTTTTTCATTCTAAGAGGATAATGGGTCCAGAAGTTCATCAAGGAATTTCCCACTGAATTTCTAAACTGCAGTATTTGGTTTATCTGTGGGCCTGCTGGTGTCCCAACATATCCTAGAGGTTACACTGTTTAAAGCGTGTTGCTTTTCTCACTTTTGCTTAGGAAGTTGCTAAAGAAGCTGCATGTTGAGTGTGTTTGAAAAAATGTCCATATAAGTTAAATTGTATTTTCTTGACACAGTAGAACTCTCCTCATGCATGTTTTTAAAGTCAAAAAGGAAATTTCTTGTTGGAAGCTAGACTTCGAAGTGCAGAGCCATAAGCTGTAACTATTTTCATGACCAGTGTTGACAAGAAATACAGTACTAAAATGCAAAAATAATAGAACACGATAGAATTGGAAAGTTAGGACTGTATTCACTGGGATCCAGACGATTGTTCTGGTTTTGTATTAAAGGTTAATGGTTAGGATGAAAGAACCCAAGTAAATCCATCTCGGTAGCAATGCAGTGGAAGACTAAATTATGTGATAAGATATGGTATGATATGATATGATGAAGCAAATTAATATAGTTTGACTTGTTTTGCTTACAGAAATAGTATAAGAGATGACATTCACATTTTGAGACATATAATCTACATCTAGGAATTTGAAACAGGAAAAAAAGGAAAGAAATAAAGTCTCTACTAAAGGTAACTCACAGTACTTCCTTGTGAAGAGGTTTTGAGATAACTCTCTTCAGCCTTGATCCTAGTGATAAATAAAACATCCATCACTGACCTGCTGGGGGAACACAGCAGAACCCAGAATAGGTGGTGGGACTACACTTCAACTGATGTGTTGAGCACGTCAGTCTGCAGCAGGAAATAATGCAGCCCTCCTGCAGCACTGCAGCCAACAGTACCCCACAGCTGGGACCAGATTTCGAAGATCTAAATGGGGAAAAAATATGGCTGAAGAAATCCTGACTGTCTTTCTCAAATCAGTTCAAAACATTTTCATTTCCAAACAACACAAACCCCAAAAGACTTGTTTTGTAGTTAAAAACTGTCATAGAAAAGCCTGTGAGTGCAACAAGGACCACTGCAAACCAGTAATTACTAAGACCTGTGAACTCTGAGTGATTAATGATTGCTAGAGGGTGTTCAAAGCTAAAGATGGAGATTAAATCAGTCATTATAGATGTAGGAAAACACTGGACTAGGGACCTATTTCTGACACAGTTCACTTGTGACCTGGTGGAACACCACAACCAGTTTCACATTTCTCAAATTAACGTCCTAAACTTTTTTTTTGGTAGAGGGCCACAGGGGAGAAGTCTACAAGTGGAGCTCTGCCAGAAAGCAGTCACTACAGCAGATTGCTTCATGCCTTCTTTTTTTGCAATAACAAATCTAATGAGGAGTGTTAGTTTAGTGTAAAGAGAGCCAAATTCCTCCTGATGGAGGCAGAGAGGGTCCATTTATTACAGTATCCCTAAATCTCATAGCAGAGGTGGCTCAGAGAACAGAAGGAAATCAGAGGTGCTTTAACTCTGCTGCCGTCATGTTGCCTTAATGTCCTTGGACATAGGGAGCCAAAGACCTCCTTGGCATAGGCCCAATAAGTGTTTAATGTTATACCAAGGATGGACTTGGCTCAGAGGGGTTTCTTTTGTTGTAAGTTGCAGTGGATGTTTTTGGGGGTTATTTTTTTAATATACTTCATTTATTTCCATGTCATTGATGCTTTCCAGAGCAGCTTTTTTCTCATTGTCAGCTTCAATTAAGGATTTCCTGGAACGATGTGACTTCTCCCTGAATGCCTACAGCAGGCCTGTGCTAGTGCTTATCCTGGCTGTCACTTGGGGAAATTTTATTCCATTTTCTGAACTTAAAATTGGAAATTATATTGGAAATGAATGTCTGACAATTTGGGGATAAAAATTAGGATTCAGTTATATTCCTGGTAGTTGTCTGAAAAGATATCTTGATATTGCTCCTACAGGCACGTACATGTCCCCACCAGCAATGTCATGACAGAGCAGGGTGACTTCATAGCCTCCTCTATTTTAGGTAGCCAAAGGGGCAGGGCTAAGCTAGTATGGTAATTCTGGTGCAGCCTAAGAACTAAATCCTAACTTAAGGTGAAATTTCTTCACCTTAAAATCAATGCCAAGCAAATGATAGCAGGTGTTAGCATTGTCCAGGTGACTGGTAAGATTGTTTTAACCTCTTCAGTTTTCTAGAAATTAAACTAAAGCAATTTAAACTCCTCCAAGCTCAGCCAGCACTTTCCTGCAGTCATGCTTGTGGTTTATGCTGTAGCAGCTTGGAGTGAGTTTTCTTCCACTTTCCACATGGAGATTCATTTTCTTACGCCTGTGGGGAGAGGGTGGACAAAGTATCTATGTATGTTGTTGGTGAAGGCCATGGTGTTCTGCTCTCTAGGGGAGCAGATCCTGTTCACTGCCTGTTTCTACCTGGAGACAGACAAGCAGGGAGAGCACTATCATTGCCTTTGGCTGATCTGCCCTCCTTTATTGGTCCTGTGTAGAGGAATTAATAGTTTGAGCCCCGCCTTATCCTTGGACATGTGTAACGGGTTGTTGGTCCCTAGCTGTCTTGGCAGCTAGGCAGCTTCTTAGTGCTGCTAGCTGAACCCAGTAGTGTCACCTAGGAACAAAGCATATTTCTGATATGAGAGGGATAAGTCTGCTCATAACTACCATTATCAGAAATATATTATACCTATTTTTGGCTGCAACTAGGCTTGAACCTCCTTCTTTATTAAAGAGAAGATCAGTGCTAGAGCTTGCATATAACTTCACTACTGTTCTTGATGGGCAAAAGACACCAATAATCTCTGCTACTTGTTGCATTAATTCATATGTCACTCCTCATTGCCTTGTAATGGCTTTTACTGCTAGTGTTGTTTTTCAGGCTTAAGATAAGAAATACATATATTTTTACTGTTTAGGACCAGCTCATCCACATATGTTTTCTAGCTCTTCCTGAAGGAGGTAATTGTTAGCAGTGAATAAATCTGCAACTCTCTTCATAATTACAATAAATAACCTGCTCTGCAGCCTATAAACTCAAAGAGCATTTTTCATCTTCAGATTAAAAATGTAACAGAAAACCTCATGGCTAAGGAGAATTAAAATGGCAGTGATGTAAAAAGCATGCCTGAAATCAAGACACATTTACTATCTCATCACTTATGGCCTGCTCTGGCTTAAGATGTATTATTTAAAATCTATTCTCACTTTTTTTCCTTGTCCTGTCCAATCAGAACAAAAGAAAAGCTGCAATGGTTTTAAATGTTAAGACCATGATCTTCAATGCTGGCTTTGTTGCTAGAAGTGAAATTATTACCCAATCCATTAAAGGGCACTGGTTTCCCATGTCATATCTAGTTTTGATCACAGCAGAGAAATGGGAAACAATAAAAACAGACATAATATGAAACAGATTTTTAGCTTTCTGCTTGATTCTTTTTTTGCATTGTTTTTTCACTTTTGAAAATATCTGAGTAAGAGTTAACTTGATGCTCTGCAAAAAATACCTTTTCTCGGTTCCTGTTGGAAAACCTTGCCTTTAAAACAAGATGCTATAAAAATAGTAGTGTGCTGTAAGAGTGCTGGTGCAGATTCGGTGGCTAAAGTTTCCCATCATGGCCCTGAATATTTCAAAGGGACACTTATAAATATTGTGAGCAGATCCATTTCTAAACAGACTGGATGAAGTCTATCCTGGAAAAGCTCCTTCCCTGATTCAGTGCATCTCACGGAGAGCATGTGTTGACTGATTCTAGAGCCTAAGTCAACCCATCCAGGTGGAACTTCACCCACCTCAAAAAAAAACCAAACCAAGAATGCTAAGTAGTCAGAGAGTTGTAACTGATGTGAAGAGTGATGTTAATCACTCTTAATCCTAATAAACTAAAACAGGAGACATGAAGCCAAACTGATGTACCTGATTCAAAATCTACTCAAGTGGGCTCTTTAAGTGGAGAAAAAGGGTTAAGAGATCCAGGGACTGAGGTTTCTATTCTACACTGCTTTCCTTTAGTTCAGCACCAAACAAGGTCAAGACTACTACTGTACTCAGTTTCATACTGCATTAGCAACATCTTGCTTGCAGGCTTAGAAAGCCCTTACTTGCAATAAGTTCCCCCAAGCAGAATCAGGCTCTATTCAATTAATTTGTTTCGATGAAGCGCCACATCGTGATGACATGCTGTAAATAGTAAATTAGATCTTCAGTACATAAATCATATAACTGCATATTTAAAAGTGTCCCTCAGAGCAAGGGTTCACAGGCAGCACTATAACTGCACTGACCAACAAAGCAATGCTATCCCAGACTACCAGCGTGAATGCATAGTTATGAGCAATCTCCTGGAAAATTGGCCCTATGAGAGGGAGAGAGGAATTAGACATGTTTTAAAATTTGAAGTCAGTGACCAAAATTTATTGTTCCACTGTGCATGCTTCTGCCCATGACTGCCTCAAATTACTCAGCAAAGGTAAATGAGCCTAGAAAAGAGGGGAAACAGTTGAAAAGGCCTTGAAAGATGTATGTGATTTTTGCTGGATTTTTGAGACTTTGGAGATGTCATTTCACAAACTATAGGATGGAAGTTCAAGGAAATCTTTGCTAGTAAGAGGAAAAAATAAAAAAAACCCAAACCTCAAAAACTCAAACAAGGCACAGCAGGGGAAAAAAAAGGGAAGAAGTAATGGCAAAGGTTGAGGGTTTGAAGCAGTTACACCTCTATCTGCAAACTCTTTCTGAAAGCTGCTGACAGAGCTTTGGCATCCAATCATCTCCTAACTGCTGATTAACATAGCACTGTTTTATATTTAACTCAGGCCAGAGCAGGAGGGGCTGGGGGTGGGGTTGCGCTGCTTATAAGGGGAGCACAGCAGGAACAATGTTCTTCTGTGTCAGTTCCCTCCGTCTCCCAGCCCAGCTGCGCTCCTTTTGATCATTCACTTCTCTTCCAAATGCATGTTGTCTTTAATTAATTGTCTCGTGGAAAGCGAGGTGGGGGAGACGGGTAGAGAACAGCTATAGCTACACAATTAAAATACAAACCAAGTCTGCTGAGTTTACTGAATGCAAGTGCTGAAGTGACTAATAAGATTTTTTATGGTTAATGTTTTGCTCTGAGAACAGACCTGGGAGCAGAGATGGAGGGCATGGATTTTGAGGATAAGAAGTCCAAGAGGTACTGCATGAAGACAAAGCATGTGGCTGTCATCTGTGCTGTCGTGGTCGTTGTAGGTCTTGCAGTGGGGCTTGGCGTGGGATTGAGCAGGCCTAAATCTCAGGAACCTTCAGGGGAAGCAGATCAGCCAACAAGCCCTCCTCCTCCAGTGGATTTGGGTCCCTGTCCTCCTAAAAATGATGAGACTGGAGACTGGAGACATTTTAGGCTACCCACTTATGTCAAGCCTGTCCACTATGATCTGGAAATGAAGCCTGACATGGAGACAGACATTTACACTGGGACAGTCAGTATTTCTATTGCTTTGGAAAAATCTACCAGCTACCTGTGGCTCCACCTGCGAGAGACCAAGATTACAGAAATGCCCACGCTCCAAAAATCCTCAGGACAGCAGATTGCTCTGAACGACTGCTTTGGGTACAAGCCGCAAGAGTACATAGTGATGAAGGCAGAAAAAGAACTCACTGTCACTAATGAAAATGATCCTTATATACTCACCCTGAAGTTTCAAGGCTGGCTGAATGGTTCCCTGGTTGGGTTTTATAGGACCACCTACACTGAGAACGGACAGATCAAGTAAAGCAGTTTTAATTTTATTTATTAAACTGTCTTCTCTGTTTCTACTTGCCTGCTCTATTCCTGTTTCAGCTTCTCAGTCTTGTCTCTCACCAACTTGCTGACATTTCTGGGCTGTTCTTTCATTTTCTTACTCCCTTAAGGAAGATGCTGTATTCAAACCCCTTTGGTTTTGACAAGTGAATACGGGATGGAGAGAGGAAGGGTTTGTTATTATTATTCTGAAAAATCTTTTTCAAACTCTACTGGTCCCAGGTCACCTTTGACCCTTACAAATGGCTCCCTCAGAGAGCTGGAGGGATCAAGGCCTGGTTTTATCTCTATAGTACAATAAATAGCATACAGCTCTCACCACTCTCTCCTGTCACTCCCCAAGGTAAAAGTTTCAGTGTAAAATGCTCTTGTGATAATTTTCCTGATATCATGCCTCCTTGATGTTGTAAGCCTGAGGAATATCCAAACCAGAACTTCCCTGTCCCTCCTGCAGCTGGTTTAAATTATGTGTAGGAAGAAGGCTATCTTTGACTTGGTTTTTTTGTGCTCCAGCTCTTCCTTTTTAATATATTGATAGTTACTGAAAGATTACAAACCCTCTGCCAGTTCAGTTAGCCCATTCCACTTCCCAGGTTTGCACTGCTTCAGGGTGGAAGCTTGCCATTGCCCACTGCTCAGAGGCATTTCTTTGCAGTTAACATATGGAGAGGACACTCATCCATTTTCCAATATTTATGTTTCTGAAATTACTCATTCCAGCCTTTATAGCAAGTAGATAAACTTGGCTAGAATTTTCCAAGGCCCTGTAGCAGGAACATGGAGACAAGCACTTGTTTGCCCTCCTGGGACAATGGTGTCATGAGTGAGAGTCAGCTCCATTCAGCCGCTGACATGCAATGCCAGGAGTAGCAGCAGTTACAGGCACCAGCAGCAGGAAATCCAAGAGGCAGAGAAAAAGCAAGCATTGATTTTTTGTACTTAAACATAGGTGTCTGACCTGGGAAGAAGCCATGTAGAGAACAAAAAAAAAGAAAGTGCTTTGGTTTTACACTTTGAGCAACTGACATCCCCACAGCATTTTTAAAGTGTAACCTCTTAGCATCTTTCTAAGTTGAGTTGTGTTACTTCCTTTTTATTGGTGAAGGTTACCTAGATATTAAATGAATTGCCCAAGGTCTGTCAGAACACCAGAACAGCAGGACCAGAATGCAGGTCTCCTGCACCACAGAGCAGTAGAGGTGAGTGCCCATCCCTCAGATCCGGACAGTGTAGGAAGACAAGGACGAAGCATCTGAAGTCAGGAAGAAAGGAGAACTTCATAAGCTAAAAAAAGCAAAAAAATATGAGCTCAATTCAAGAGGGTTCCTACTTCTTGATTTGGATGCTGAAAGCTACAATTGCAAGGATGATCCTAGCCAGCAGTCTGAAAACACTCAATACAGAGAAGAACTTGAGCATGTGAGTCTGTTTGTTAGACTTGAGAAGGATTTTAATAAGAATGAGTGAATGGTGATTTCTGAAATGCTTTTCATGTGATTAAGTTTGGACAGATTGTTTGTGGGGGTGGAAGAGGCGATGTATATGGTAGTGATAAGTACAGCTTTGAAATGAAAGCAACCACCAGCCAAGTTGCTGCTATGTGGCATGAGGGTAGGCGATAGGATGGGGTGAGGAAGGATGGAAAGGGAAGTGTTTTATTACTTATTAAAACTGCATTTTCCCCTGGCTTTCTACTCAAAACCAATGCTGACTGGAATTAGCTTTTTTATTTCCCTTTTGCCTCAGGCAGACTTCACCCTTGGAAAATTTCAACCCAAATAGTTCCTTTTTTGTCATGTTGTAAGTAAATAAAAATTGGATCAGGTAGTAGCAAAAGCCAAGCAAGTCTATTAATAGTCAATGTTGGAGAGAAGGAGGCTGAGGTGAAAATGAGAGCCAATGTGTAATAAACTAACTCCCCCATCTCTTCTGGGCAGTGTTAGAAGCAGTGGGACCTTTTGAGAGAATTAATAATGCTGGAAAGTCAGCTCCCAGGGCTGAGCTGCTCCACAGCTGTCTGTCTGTGAAGGCAACAGTTTGCCAAAGCATTGCTATAATGCCTTTTGTTTACAAACTGGGCACAAGTCCAGGCTCTGCTGTTGCTTAGATTCAAATCTCCCACCACATTTTGTGGAAAACAGGTAGACATGTGCTGAACATGCCTGCAAGTCTGAGATCCTTGGAAGGCTTAGGGAGAAGAACACCTCATTTAGGAACCCTGTTCAGACAGATCACACAATCCCCATCAGGACAAAGGTGCTTTTGGACATGCCCAGAAGCGGATTTTGAGATACCTTGGGAACACAACTATTTAAATTGACATGCACATGCGGGTAGGGAGCAGGAAAGCAGAAACTTTGGGAATGCAGATTTTAGACATAGACCTGCCTAGATCCTCCTGTGGGTGCCTGAATCCAGATATAAGCACTGAAGTCCTTTGGTAAAGCTCTTCCTCTGTCTGCGCATTTCATTTGCTCATTGAGGAAAGGGGAATAACAATCCTTCCCTACTTTGCATGATGCAGTGAGCATAATTACATTATACTTGTTACATTTTAAGATACTAGGGAAAGGAGCACAACAAGATTCCTTGCCTGATGTAATGGGTTCTCTTAATTCATCAGTTTCTCTCAAGGAATGTGATAAAGACCCCTTTTATTTTCTCCTTAATATTACAGATAATACAAACATGTCACAGCAGCTGTTTTTGATTTTGCATTACTATTAGTGGCAAGGTCTGGTTTCCCTTCTATAAGAATTCTCTCTGTCCTCCATAAGAAGAGAAAAAGAGGCTTATAAAAGATACGCAGCTGGGCACAGCTCTAACAGGGAGACTTGCATTCAGGATTTTATTGATTAGGGAAAGGCAAAATATTCTTTAGTGTACAGAAGTAGGACTCCTGGATTTCTTCCTCAAGGAGAAAATTTTCTCAGAAGAAGCAATGAATCTATATTTAGCGAAAGACTAGGAGAAATATGCTTTAATTAGCTCAAGAGGAGGTGTTTTTGCACTAACCCCTGTGCTTTGCAGAAAAAAAAAAAAAAGGAAATTCATCATGGTTCTAAATGCAGCACTGTTTTATTTTGGGAACAACAGCTGGATGCAGTCTCAGCCAGATCTTCACTTCTTATTACTATGATTCTTACAACTGTTACCGCTAGTTCACATTTAAAGGTCTGGACATCAACAGCAAGTAGAAGGGCAGAAGCCATCAAGCAGTGAAGAAATTACTAAAACTTACCTAAAAATTGCATTACACAGTTTGAAAGGAAATGACTACATTTCATGGATTTACTGCCACCTCTATGCATGTCTCAGCGTGGAGTTCTCATCATCTACCCCATAGGAATGGTAGTGCTAAGATTTTGCACTGCTGAGCTCTGTCTGCCTCTACAAGTGTATGAGGATAGATGGATTATCACCCTATAAATCAACAAAGGTATCACAGTGTTATCAGTCTGTAGGAACAAGATATAAATGTGTCAAAATATAGAGCCAATTTTTTAAGCAACAGCTGTGAAGCATTGCCCTGGGGACTTGAAGTTAACTTAATTGTGAAATAGCTTTCAAATCCTACAAAAAGTAGAGAATGACATCAAAAAAATTACCAAGCAAAAAAACTCTATTGAGCCTGAAATTATGTTAAGGTGGATGTTCATTGTGCTTTCTGCCCATAAACTTTTGAGCTACTATTCCAATGAATGTGAATGGTAAGAACCCAGACATATTACCTCCATCAGGCTTGTAAATGACCCTTGCTGCTACAAGTTCCTAATGACCAGTTTAGTATTTAACCGTCACAGGGAAATACCAAGGGCAACAGAAACATAGAAAAATTGGTTGTCAAATGAGCTTGTAGGATTGCTGCAGACCTGTAATTTATGATGTACACTTTTAATTACTTTTTTGAAAGAAAAACTACCTTAATATAGTTGGAGCAGCTGTATAAGTGCTGTCAGAAAATGCTCAACATTCCAGATTAATTGAAGAAGCATCTGTGATCCCTTTCACCATCAATCACTGCATAATACGCTCTGCCACTGTACAGTTCATTAATGGGGGAGCCCGATGTCACTGCGAGAAGGAAGCACACAATATGAACGTTCACAACCTTCACCTTATTTTTTTATACAACCCCTATTGTCTAGCTCCCCCAGTTGTTTTTGCATAACTGAGATGACTTTCTAAACCCCCCAACACTGCTGTCATAGCATCAGTTATGTACAAGGATGTTCACCTGAGCTTTCTGTGCTTTCTCCAGCGGTTTCATTAAAGGAGTCAGAAGAGGATAGCAGCACCAGTAAAAACCTGTATGTGGCAACTGCAGAAAAAGAAACACACAAGCAGGATGAGATTTTAGTGACGCTTATGCAATTCCAAGGTGTCTTCTCAGGAGATGTTCAAGACTCCAATCCCAAGATATGCTCTAGTGGATAAACAACACATGGAGTGACTTAAGTAAACATCCCTATACCAGGACCTTAATTTCCTTTCTGATGATACCATCGGTAGTTTATTTTAGGCACAAAAATCCATGGAAAAGCTCAACAGGAAGGTGTGCAAAACTTTTACCATCTATAAGGAGTCATTCATATCCTATTGCCTGGCTGTTAAAAATATTTGATGATAAGTAATTGGCTTTAGCTTTTGCTTTGAAACCTACATGCCAATACAATATCAGCTTGTGCATTTCTGATGTCACTTAATTTTGTGAATGGACAAGTACACACAAATATTTGTAGGTGACTTTAGTTTGTGAAATTGCTAAAATATTATGCTTAGAAATTGCAGATAAGATTTAAAAGGTATATAATGATGGCTTGCCAATGTGTTGTTTGTTTAAGGAGCATTGCAGCTACTGATCATGAGCCAACAGATGCACGGAAATCATTTCCTTGCTTTGACGAGCCCAACAAAAAGGCAACTTACAACATATCTATCATCCATCAAGAGCCGTACCAAGCACTTTCAAACATGCCGGTACAGGTATGTATTTCCCAACTCTGCTGCCTAAATGGAATGGTTCTGCAAAGCCACTGGAAAGGTAGCAAAGCCACTGGAAATGTAGCATGGATCGCAAGGACCTCACATGTTCACAGACTCTACCACCCAGACACTATAAAGCTAAAGGTTAATAAATATTCCATAAAACAGGACTGGTTGGTTGGTTAGGACTCCCAGTGCTCTGCCAGCACATGGCAATGCAGAGCCAAATGCAAAGCAGAAATGAAACATCTCTTCTGTCTTTAGCTAGCTGGCCCTCTATTCAGATAATCTAGATGAGCATTCCCTACTAACTATAAATAGGTAATGGCAGGTTCTTCAGTCAAATGAGGTGGACTCTGAGAAGGAATACTCTGGAAGACAGCTGCTTCCCAGATGGGAAGACTAAAATAATCACTGGAACTACATAACGTTCCAAAGCAAGGGTCTGCTGATCGCAATCTAATAGCAAAGGATCCTGCTAGCAAGAAAGTCTAGGATTATTATTTTTAATAATACAGGGTCTGAAATCCCATCTGTCAGCCCATGGGTGTGGACACTTGTCCGTTCACCATGACTGTAATTTTCTAAGTAATCTATTTCTGGACCTGGTGGGTCAAATTCCAAGTTTTGTACAAAATTCAATGGCATCAATTATCTACCTCTGGGCTCTCTGGAAGAAGATTGAATGGCTTTCAGTTGAGAGAGCTTCTAATGAATAGTTTAACTGAATGTGTAGTCCAATGCATAATTTCTAATGAATATGTTCTGAAGTGAGAGATAAACTGCCAAGATTTCAAAAAAAAGAAAAAATAAAAAAAGAGCTTCCCGCCTCCAGGCTGTTGACATTTGCATCTTCCCAATCACTCCCCCACCCAGAAAACAAAGGTCTGCTTTACTGTGTGCTGTTTTATTTGGAGTCCCCCAAACCTTAACTATCCCCTAGCAATGCAGCTGAGAGAACTATTACCAATCTGATACAGCTGCCTCCCAGAGCCTTTGCGAACTTAATGCTCTGACCTACCATAATTAAAAATATTTCTATGATACCTAAAAGAGCACCAGGTGCTTTAACGAACACACATGAAAGGAGAGTTTTTGCCGTCCCTTTCCTCACAGACCTCAGATAAGTGAGGGTACCAGCAAAGAAAGATGAGACAAGACGTTATCAAGATTTAGTGAGTTTTGAGATTTACTTTACACCTTTACATCTTTACATGGGGACCTTGCCTCTAGTATGGACATACAAAAATAAGCTTTCAAAGGACTAGCTACAGCTTGTTAATTACTTTGCTAAAATCCAAGTACAGGTAGGGAAATGTAGATTATCCTAGGTTCATACTCAGGTTTGATATCAGGGCACTTTTTCATCTGGTGTGCTCACAAGGTCAGTAACTCTGTTCCATCAATGGATAGAAACGTAATAGTTTGTAAATGCAAGGCATGTTGTGTGTTACACGTCCTGCAGTAGTTTTGGTGGTGTGGAGCTTTATAATCAACATGGCAAAATTGGCTCAGCAAAATCAGAAACTTGTACCTTTCATTTGCATTTTTCACTGCAGTGGTGGTTTTTTACTATTTTTTCACGGAAGTTCTGATTCTGTTAAAAGAATAAAACTTATCAAAATAGAATCAAAAGGAGTCAAATAATGGAAAAGTAGATTGTGAATATCTCTGCAAAAAGGGGGTTGTGAATATCTCTGCAAAAAGGGGGTTGTGAATATATCTGTGAAAAGGTTTTTTTGCTCATGGAATCATATTACCTGTAACATTCACTATCTGCGCTTTACTTATATTGTATTTACAACAAACAAATCTCATGAAGTATTGTATCTCCAGCAGAAGGTTAGTGTCTTTTTATATGCTGTTTTCTTTTGTCCTATTTAAGTTAGTCATGCAGTCAGAAGCATAAAAAATTATCAGGCAGGAAATGGCAGGTAATGAATAGCAGAAATAAATATTTAGAGGAAGAATCACAAACAACAGGTTGCAGGTTTGGTCATAAAGTTCAGCTGAGAGTAAAGGACATTTGGGAAAATGAGGAATGTTTTTTAATTGATTTACAAAACAAAAACTATGATCAGCACTAAACTTTATGTACAACTAAACAACCCACAGATTATAAGTGCTAATTTGTTTCTGAATGAGTTTAGGATATATACATTAGAGTGGTCTTTATGCTAAGTAGCATCTCTACAATCCCTGACTCCTACACGATCACAATGCATGTTCTTAAGAGAGGAGAGAATCCAGGCTCTTCTCTGATCTGTCCAAAGTGATGTTATTTTATGCAACTATTTCAAGAACAAAACACACTCACATACACTGGAAAACTCCTGTTGGCAAAATTCCTGTGCATGTGAATGATTTCAAATCCTTCATGCAAAATTAGAACCAGGTAAACTTATTTAGTGCAGAAAAACAAAGTCCCATTTTGTGTATTGCAGTATTACAGAAAAAACATTTTGTCTGTTCTCATGCCATAAGCAACAGGATGCCAGAAGAGCTGAACCTGGAGAGGTGATTTATTATTGCTATGTAGTTGCAGCCTTCATACAAGTATTGTACCTTCTTCTGCATGTGTTTGCAATTCCAAAAATCAAATTAATTATTTTTCCATTTCTGCAGAAAACTGTACAGCTGGGCGGTGGTTGGACTCAGACAACTTTTGAGAAGTCAGTTCCCATGAGCACTTACTTGGTATGCTTTGCGGTGCACCAGTTTAAGTACGTAGAGAGAACATCCGCTAGTGGAAAACCTGTAAGTCCTGTTGCAGCCTGAACATGGTTCAGACAACAGATGTACTGTGATTTACATTAAAAAAATAATCGTCTCTTTTTATAATACAAACAGGAGCAGATTTTTCCCTTTCCTATAGCCTATTTTATGCAGCCTATTTTATCAGATTAGGTGTTCACAATAGTCCCTCTGACCACTGACTACATTGAGTGTTTTCCAGTCCTTCCCTGTCTCCCATCTTGGTGAAGTCCCAGTCAATACCTCCCGTACAAGCACAGGGGTGAGGAAGGAGCATTATTTCTCCAACCTCAACCCTGACTTGAAGCCCAGAGTCTAAGGGAATGTGCAAGTCCAGGGGTACAAGAGATTCACAGGCCATTGATACAAACACTTTAGTTTTCTGTGGGTTAAAAGGTGTGAATCTATGCACTTGATGTCTTCCTATTTACAGTCATGGAGACATAGGACTGAAGTGCTATGTGCCATTATGTATTGGCTCTAATATTCTTTATTTTACAACAGTGGCTAAAGGCAACTGCCCAGTGTAAGTTCTTTACAAATTAGTATAGAAGTGATAGTGCCCACATAAACATCTGGATATTTGGTACGTATCCTAATGAAGTGACCATGTTTGAATCTGAATCCATAAAATTAAAATAGCTCCTTTATTTAGATGCAACAGGCAGTCCAACCCAGATCTCACTTAGATTCAAATCTCAGGCGTAAGGTGGTCACAAGACATTATGTTGAATCACAACCTGAAAGCCTAAATACAATTTGCCCCTCAACATAAACTCCTCATTTAGCCTAAACCTAGTCTGAGATGCTCAACCCACTGTGAATTATTTATTGGTTTACACCTTTTTTACATCTGAGAGAGGATGATCCCAGCGCCGTATGCTCTTCCCGCTTTCCCTGCATTTTCCCTTAGGGGTGTAACGCAGAGTCTCGTGGTCCAGGTGAGCTGGCAGCGCTTTCATAGAATCATAGAATCATAGAATGTTTAGGGTTGGAAGGGACCACTAGTGGTCATCTAGTCCAACCCCCCTGCAGTGAGCAGGGACACTGCTAACTAGATCAGGTTGCTCAGAGCCCCATCCAACCTGGCCTTGAATGTTCCCAGGGATGGGGCCTCCACTACCTCTCTGGGCAACCTGTTCCAGTGTTTTACCACCCTCATTGTAAAAAATTTCTTCCTTACCTCTAGCCTGAACCTACCCTGTTCTAGTTTAAAACCATTTCCCCTTGTCCTAACACAGCTGGCCCTACTAAAAAGACGTTCCCCATCTTTCCTATAGGCCCCCTTTAGGTACTGGAAGGCCGCAATCAGGTCTCCCCGTAGCCTCCTTTTCTCCAGACTGAACAAGCCCAACTCTCTCAGCCTGTCCTCATAGGAGAGGTGCTCCAGCCCTCGGATCATTTTTGTAGCCCTCCTCTGGACCCGTTCCAACAGTTTCCTCCTCTTCTGGAGGCAGTGACACCAGCGGACAGGGGATCTCGAGCAAAGCCCCAGCCAGACCACTGTTCCCCTAGCAAGTAAGCTCTTCCTGAGTTTCACTACCCGAAAAAGCTCAGCAAATCCCTCCCTACTTAAGGCTGTCCGCTGATGTTAAAATCTGCCTGTATAAATCTCCAAAGTGCTGATCCAGTTCTTAGCAAAGACTTCCCGGCACTGCGCTGTGCTGAGGCCTCCCTCCTCTACGCCCTCGCTAGCATCATGCTGTACACTTATATTATTTCTTGACAAGTAACTAAGGTTAAATTACACTTAGCCAAGCAAATGGAGCCTGGTTTGAGATAGCGATGCAATATTCTTAGATCCCTGCTGTTTGGCTGAGTAATCTGCAAAACAGGAGAATCACGCAGACATAAAATTTTGTTCAGAGGATGCTCTTCAGCGTGGCTGCTCCATTCATTATCAGGGACAGGGCTTTAGTTATTTGGCCTCGATAAATATTCTCTAGAGTTTAGTTATTTTAGGAATCAGAATTTGTGCTGCTTTTGTAGAACATAGTGCAGTAGAAAAAAAAATGCTGAAGACATAAGTAAACCTCTTTATTTTATAGATGCAAAAGTTCTGTGCTTGTCCATGCCACGCTCCAGAATATGGCTCTGAGGACAATATTTGGATTTTTTCCCCAAGCAAAACAGTAAAGCCCACAATGTTCCCGACTAGTTTTTCTAAACAGAAGGGAGTGTTCACTGAAATGTAATTAAAGTGTGTGTAGAAGTGGGGGTATTCGTGTCAGTACAGAGGTTGCCTGAAGAAACATCTTCCAGTTCAGGCCTTGATTATTACATATTTTATTAACGGTATTCACTAAACAATTGTTTGAGGACTTGCCTGCACTAGAAGACTTAAATATTAAGTGAGGTTAAAGTCATAAACATTCCCTTTCTCTTAGTATGGACAGAGTTTTACCAATATAAACTATAGGTGTAAGATTGTTTTTAATTAAGTGAGCCACATAAAATCCATCAGTAAAAATTACCTTTTCCCAAGGAAAACCAGGCTATCTTTAGAGCTTTTAAGCAGATATTTAGAAAGTCCTTCTCCTAAACAAACAGTTCTTTTCCAAAAACTTTGAAGCCCAGCCACACAATGAGGTATCTAGATTCACCCACTGCTGAAAAGGACATTCCATAGTTTGCTGTATAAATTGCTAGCAATAAATCTCTCATCAAACAGAAAGTATCCATGTGATCCATATATTGCTTTCATAAACAACAACAGCAGCATACAGTGCACATGACACAGTAAATTATTTAAAAATTCTGATGTTTGCTCTGAAAACCATTGCCCTAACAAAGACATTCATGGAATCGATGGTGGGAAATGTGCCTACAGCTGGAAACAACGCTCCTGAGCTGATTACCTGTCAGGTACCAAATGTCTGGTTTGGAAAATCACAGAGGAGATTATACAAATGAAACCCAAAGTCAGTTCTAGTGCATGCCAAAGGTTTTGGAAACCATTAATATGGATCAGCTAGGGGACTGAAGACTGCTAAATTGGGTAAAGAGCTTACTGAAGTGGAAATTGCAGTTGTAATTGCAAACTGACCCTGAGGGAAATCCCTGGGCTGGAATGGATTCCCGATCGAATTTTATAAGCTTTTTTGGTTTTGTTTTTTCATTCCAGCTTTATTTCTGACCACTTCCCCATTCTCCCCTTTTGTTGGAGGAAGTGTAATTTCATGGTATTGAAATCAATATGTTGTCAGGCTCCAAGAGGGTTTCTAGAGTAGGCCAGCTCCTTTGCTCAGTTTGGACCCTAAATTCCTGGCTGAAGGCAGGACTGAGGAGTAAACAAGCCACACCAACGTGGCCAGAAGAATGTGACCCATTCATAAGGGACACAGAGCCTGCAAAATGAGATGGATTGGTTTTCCCAGAGCCAGAAACTTCACTCTGTATGAAGATCTCTTACTTTTCACATTGGAGATTTTGGGGGATGGTGAAGAGGACAACCTACGGCTCCTGACAGTGGACACTGCAGAGCTATGGCTCTGCTCTGGGGCAGAGATCTGTGTGAGTTTTGGGACAAAGAGATTGAGGGAAAGACCCCCAAAAGACTTTATTCTGAAGTCAAGCTTTGTCTTCACAATGTGGAGATAACATCCCAAAAAGGTTTTTCAAGCTGTAGGCCTCCTCATCATGATTATGGGTGCCTCTAGTCCCCCTATTGCTGGACAGTAATAGCCAAGGCAGTCCCAGGCACCAAGCCTCAGGGACAGAAGGGTCAGCACTCACCACACCATTTTTTGTGTTCAGGAAAAAAAGCATGCTCAGATATGCAAGAGGAGGGCACAAATGGTCACTCATCGCACACAGGGCTACCAAACATGCCAGTTTTCCTGGACCTGCCTGGAAGGAAGAGAGCAAGCTGATTTTTGTCTGGGATTTCCAGAGGCACAGCAGCCCAGCAAGCACTGTAGCTGTGACTGGGTGGCTGTAGGGCCTGAGGTCCTGGGCAAACAGCCACTCAACCTGCATGGGTCAGCATGTCTGGGAGGAGTTACAGATCCAGTAAAGGCACTATCTTCAAAGGATCTGAGATCTTCAAACATACGAGGGCAAGACAAAATTCTGATGCTAGTAGGTAGGAAAGGTAGGAAGAAATCGAAAAAAAAAAGTGTTATGGTCTTCAGACACATTTCAGGACAGATGTGCTCCTAAAGATTGGCCTGATGGGATCAACCCAGGTCAATGAACTGCTCACAACAAGTGGATTCCCTTCAGTTGTGCTTGCTTCCTTCTTGAGAAAACCAGGCCTTTGGGAAGGAGGGACTGGTGTTCACCCAGGCCCTGCTCCAAGCTTGGCCACTGTGAGTGGTCATGGGTCTTGACAGTTTTACAATGTAGGCATACTGTGGAAAAACATGCACAGATTATGCTGATTTGGTGTTTCTTACGTACAACATTTGAAAAACTTTTTTAAATAAATGTGTTAGGAAATACATCTATTCAAAAACCTCCTAATTTCTTTTAACTGAAGACTATTCTAATTGTCTCTTTCTATTTTACAGCTGAGAGTTTACGCCCAGCCACTGCAACTACACACAGCAGTATATGCAGCAAACGTAACAAAAATCGTATTCGACTTCTTTGAAGAGTACTTTAATTTGAACTATTCTCTTCCAAAACTAGGTGATTATTAATACTTATATTTCTCATTTTGTTAATTCACTGTCATGGTTGTTTCTCCTACAGGTCTCTCTGCTTTGGTGGAAAACAGCATGAAAGCATTTGGTTGCTAACTGCTGGTATTATGTCAGGATGTACCCATGCAGTTCAAGATGTTCTTGAGGGAGGGTTGGTCTCAGTAACAGTTTATTTTCCAGTTCTCA
>NW_009258755.1:1531402-1542735 GCF_000687185.1 Egretta garzetta
GTGGAAAATCAGGGGAAGCATTGGTGTCATCAGCAAAGGAACATCATGAGCTAAAGTAGAGCCAGAATAAGTTTGAGAAAAACATGTACCACTTCCATGGGAACTTCTGGACAAAAGCCAGCAGTGAGATAAGTGAAGATGTAAACTGCCAGAGAGTATGTCATACGATTTATTAACCTTAGTGCAAAGTGGGTGTGTATCCACGTCTTAGAAAGATGAATGTGGTCCAGCATATAATTTGTAGTTTCTACTGCTGCGCTAAATGAAGACCCAGAGCTAAACGAGAGTGGCACACTATAAAATTTTGCCCAAGGTTACAAAATAAGCAAAGAAAAAGCAGTGCAGTTGTGCATCCCTTAGCTTGGGCTATCTGGACTCTGGATCTGATCTGGGCAGTTTGAACTAATAAAGTTGGGAATGTAATCAGAGTTTTGGAAAGGCCTCCTCCTAAGACCTCCAAAGAGGTAATTCGGTTACATTCATGAACTTAAAAGGATGGAAAAACATTAACTACAAACAAGTTAAGGCAATGTAATGGGAAAAAAAAACCAAAACAGCTTTGAAGATGATTAACAGTGCTATGCAAACCTTTTATTGGCTATCCATACACGTACCTATCAGACTAACCTGTATAACTTTAACAACAGATTTTTACCTCCTCCTTTCAAAACATCATCTGAGTTTACTGTCAATCTCTCTTTGCATCTCAACAACAACTGAATTAGGGAAATTAATACAGCATGTTCTTCTTTTGCACACTGGTCATCAGTAATAATTGGAACTATATCTCACCTATGCTTCATAGTTAAACTTTCATTTCCATAAAAGCCTCATGATTTTGCCACATCAGCATATGGATAGGGGCCTGTCTGTGCTACAGGGTGGACTGGTAACCCCAGGCCAGCAGTATCAGAGAGTAGATGCTCCTGTAGACTTTATACTGTTTTTCTCAGAATGTCTATTTGTTGGATCACAAACCTTGACTTACTAGGTTGTTCCCTCAATATTAGAAGTCATCTAGATCAAGCCTGATGAATTGAGTATGTTTCTGCATAATGGTTTATTTAAATATTGTGTTTCACATTGATTTATGGCTTCTGGTATTGCCATTCTCCTTGTGATCCTCATTTTGACTGTCAGTGAAGTCCTTGCCAGACTATCAGCTTTGATTCTGTAATCAAGTTGTTTAAATTAAAATAAGTAATTCCTATCTTCTGTTAGGGTGGAGTAAGTGTTGTTTGTTCTACTCAGTTTTAAATCCATCCATACTTTTTCACTAACCAACATTAAAAGGCTGTGGTCATTATTTGCAGAAGAAAATGCCACTCCAATTGAGTCCACAATTCTCATTTAAACCTGTATTGATTACTGACCATAAATGACTGACCCCCACAAATTACCAGGAGTAGAAGCAGATGTTGTTCACTGCCTGGGGGATTTACTTCAGTTAACATGTCAATAAATACTTTTAATACAACAGTGTGACAAACAATGACATGCCTCATTATGCTACAGATAGTTTCAGGAGGTTTACTGCCTAAACACATCCCCAGACAACACTATTAATTTCTGGAGGCAAAATTAAGTAATGTACGATACGCACGCTCCCAGGAGGTGGCATAGCATCAGCTCACAGAACAGATCCTCAGCTAGTGCAACTGATCCTAGCTCTATTAATATCAGCAGAGCCAGGGTGCTTGCTGACAGCTGCTGTAGGCCAGTCCCCCACTTCTTAAACACACCTTATAGGCTGCAGTCCACAGCAGTAAGCCAGAACCACAAATGGTAAGCAAAAGAGGCTGTGAATATGCAGGAAAGGACAAGCGAGGTGGCTTAAAGAATATTGTGGTAATCACGTTCTCTTTCTTTCAATGTAGATAAAATAGCTATTCCAGATTTCGGGACAGGTGCTATGGAGAACTGGGGGCTGATCACATACAGAGAAACAAACCTGCTGTATGATCCCAACGAGTCAGCCAGTTCCAACAAACAAAGAGTAGCTGCTGTGGTAGCCCACGAGCTCGTTCATCAGGTACGTTTTAGGAGACGATTCATTTTTATAGTACTTCAAATGTGTAGTCGCAACATTATAATCTTGAAAATGCTGTCATCAACTCCATCTCGGGATCTTCTACGTGAGCTCATGATTTGATTGCAAAATATCATGTTAAAACAGTTCCCTTTTAGAGCTTTAAAGTACCATAACTACCGCCTTTGAATTTTTCTCAGGAAGTTAGTTGCTTGGGTCCAGACTGTGAGCCAGCTTATGAAAATCTGTCTGAAATGTCTTAAAGGAACTAATTTGCATGTGCAGATGTCTCTTTTGGGCAAGCAAATAGGGACAACTATACACTGTGGAAGCTGTCTGAAAACATATCCTTACAAGCACAAATCATCAAATCAAAAGGAAGAAACTAAAAATATTTTCAGTGGCACATGAATCATTAGCAATCTCCCTAGTAATATGTAATTTTATAATAAAAGTGATGTTTTAACACAAGGCAAGGCCTGAATTCCTATTTAAACCCCAGCATTATGATAATTTTCATCTGGCAACAGGAAGAAACGTGAACAGATGAATGTTCTATGTTGAGATGTGAGATGCTGAAATGTACATCTACCATTTAGCTAACACCACATCTTTCAATGTTTATTTATTGTAGTGGTTTGGGAATATTGTGACCATGGACTGGTGGGATGACTTGTGGTTAAATGAAGGATTTGCCAGTTATTTTGAGTTCCTGGGAGTAAATGCTGCAGAACCAGACTGGAAAATGGTAATTATTTCTGTCTTGTGGAGGATTGGTGGGGCTGGGTGGAGCATTTTGAAAGGGAGTAAAAATTAGACAAGTACGATGAAGATTTAAAGTATATTTATAGAAAACTAACATAGTGCAGTGCAACATAAAGAAAAAGTTGGTTTAAGCTTTTCCACCTACCTAGGTTATGGTCTGAAATTAGTCAAAATAAACGTTGTAAAGTTTTAGTCTGAAGGGAAGAATGATTCTTTTTTAACAAGTGAGTCAACTGTTCAGTTATTATTATGGCAAATAATACCTAGGTGGATTCCAGACAGAGCCTTAGCAATTTTGCAAGGTTGTGTAAAGGTCTAACGCTGAAAGATGGAGATTCCCCTTTATTTATTTAGTTGGGCTGTAGTGTCTCTTCATGGGACTTCTTGTTATCCAGCCTGGTGAGGGTTGGGAACCTGGGCCCGTCTTCACAGCTTGGGCTATTCTTCAAGGAAAATATCAGATGCTGCCAGCATTTAAGTGTCATTTCAAGTGCTCCAACTCAGACAATCTCTACCCCACACAGCGCAAAAATAGGTAGTGATAATGGATGGCCCACAGCACTAACTGTGCAGCAAAACGAACTCCAGTCACTTTAAGGGGGTTGCAGACAAAGAAGGTAGCCTTAAATATGCCTTATACTCTGAGGCATGATAAGTGTGAATAAAGGGAGGTTTCTTGCTCTCTCCTTCCTCCCCTCCCAAACAGATGTGATGGCACATAGCATGCATCTTTCCCCCAGCTGTCCAGGTGTAATGAGATTCTGGCTACTAGAAAATATATAACATATGCCAGTGGAGGGAAGCAGGTTTCACATAGATTGAGCTTGTTGTCAAAATCTACTAGTTTCTGAGCCTAGTGATTATAATCACTTTTAAAAAATTATAAACCTTGGAATGGGGAACCCTGCCTCCTTCCTCCCTCCTTCCCTTCCTCTCCAGTTCCATTTTTGCAAGAGGAGCCCATAAGCTTTGCAGATACTGTCACACTGCTGAAATTGGTAATACATGCTCCTTTTTTTGTCTGCTGGGGGTGGGGTGGAGGGTTGTATTATGATACACACGAGAAAACAAGATGTGCAAAAGGCAATTTATCTTAGTTAAGGCAAAATTGTATCCCTCCCCTCTCAGATGTAGAGTTTGAAAATCCTTCTTTAGAGGAGGTGAAATTTCATTCCACTTCCAGCTGCCTCCCTCCTATTCTAACATCTTCTCTTTCTCAGCTTGAACAGGTTTTAATTGATGATGTGCTTCCTGTAATGAAGGATGACTCTTTGCTGTCTTCCCACCCAATTGTGGTCGAAGTGTCATCTCCAGCTGAAATCACCTCTGTGTTTGATGGGATATCCTACAGTAAGGTAGGTTATCCTCCTGTTGTGACTTTGGATGCAAAGAGAGGAGATAAAAGTCAGGGGTAGTCGCAATCATAACTCCTAACCCACTTGGGCTGTGTCTGTGCAGATCTTTTTTCTGGGATGTTCCAGACTGTTGTCAGTGATGATTCAGTCAAAAGCAACTGTGAGAGGAGCAGTGCAGCCAGAGCCTCGGTCCAGCCACTGTGTGTCATGCAAACCTGCTCACAGCATGCAGAGGTGCAGGGAAATCACAGTGTCAGCAGCTTCTGCCACTAGAGTTGTTGGTTTAAAAATTATCCTGAACCAGATACTAAGCACATCTCTCTCCCATCACCTCATGTGCAGCCCAGTTATGCTGAGCCTCATAATCTAATGCAAGGGCAGATGATGCAAGGGCAGATGTCCAGGTCTCCTCTCTCTCACTTCCCCAACACACCTCCCGGGCAGTATAACTCCTGTTTTGAGAAAGCAAGGTAGGGAACCAAGCAGTGAGAACAAGAACAGTCTCATGTTGCTCACAGTATGCCAGCAACCCAAGAAGCCTTAGCAAAGATGGACTACACCAGCCTCTACTGGCATTGGCCCTAAGCTTGGGGACAAGTTAGCTCCACATTTAACTGAGCGCTGTGGAGCTCAGGACTGATTGGGAGTACAGTAGTCTGTAGCCCAGGAGGTGGCAGAGGACATCCCATTAGGTATTCGACAAGCTTTTTGCTCATCCTGGGGCTGTCCCTGTCCGTGGCAGTGGGGACCTGTGCCTATAAAGGCTCTCTTAGGAGCCAGCTGGAACTGACTGGAAGAATAACCTGGGTCTTTCTAAGCAGCAAGATGCCAGGATGCTGGTGCCATCCAACCACCGTTGTGACCAGGGCACACAGAGACCTCCCTGAGTCCACGGCCTCTGGTAGTACTAGTGGTGTGGGGCAGCAGCCAGGAGCTCAGCTCTTGTGGAAAAGTGCCTTGAGGTCCAGAGCTTTAGAGAGGCCAGCAGCCAAGCTGAGGGTTGCCACTTCGATGTGGTCAGCAGGATCCAGGCTAGGAGGCTGAAGCCAGCTTGTCTCCCTCCATATCAGGTATAGCCAAAGCCATTTTGCCCTTAGACGGCCCCTAGACATGGAACAAAGCAGGTCTGCTCCAGACTCCCTGGTATCTAACCAGGGAATCCCTTGACTCAAGCACCTTGACAACACTGTTGCTTCTAGTTATTTTTTCCAGTGCATTAAGAGACAAGTCTGAAGAAGCACAGGAGGAAACACCCCTGTCCCTCTTCCCTCTCAACACCACATACTCCACTTCGGTGAGGAAGGAGCTGGGTCTCTGATCACTCTCTCCTCAACCAGGCATCTCCCATGTTGTTCCTGACCCAGATACACCATGTTTGTGTTGACAGCTTCTTGTATGACGCTCTCGGTGTTTCTTACTTGATGCCATAACAAGTTTCCACTGAACACACAAAATCCACCATTATTAAATCCTGCTTGTTCCTTTCCCTCCAAGCTCCCATTATCAGCTAAACATAAAGTATGTATTGCATTGATTTTAGCTTTAGCTGTGCTAGAGTCTGTAGCTGTAGATATTACTTTTATTAGCTAGACTTGATCTATCCATTTCCATCAGTTTTCTGTTTTCAATTGTTAAATCCTCTATCCAACAATACAACCAGTATTTATTGCATCATAAATGCCTCACAGTCAAATCATAAACCATGTGAAAACCTGCATTGTGTAACACTGTTCTTAAATCAAACTAACAAAAGTCAAGAAACATACAAAGCTAAATCAAATACTCTGGACCAAAATGTATTTTAGCGGTGAGCTAAGCAAGAGACATACTTCTGCATGGTCTGAAAAAACAATGGAGAAAAAAAATCATAGTTTTTACTCATCTCTTTGTGCCTAGATAATTGCTACATGAACTCTTTTTTTTTTTTTAAGCAAAAACACTTGAGGACTCGTGCATTGTTTGGGAACAATCTGCTTGGGATATAATTTGGCTTGGGTTATAATTTGGCTTGAATTAGAAAGTCTTCACGTAGATTTAGCTCAAATTGCTGTTGGTATTTACATATAAATGCATGACAAAATTAACTTGTTTCTTTTTGGCTTCTCTTTTGCATTTTTCTTATAAAAACAATCTCCTCATGATAATATTCATCACTAAACAAATAAAGCATAATTTGGAATGCTCTCTGTGAGTTTTACCAGAGCAATTACAGGGCTTATACAATCCTAAAACTCTAATGAATTGCCTAAGGGCCTGTGGAGTCATTGTAGTGTATTCTGCACGTGAACCTCTAACTGCAGAATGATTGGGAGGGCATTATGCGCCTAGAAAAGCTGGACGAAATTAGAGCTGGTGACTACAAAATTAATGTATGTAATTTTTTTAATCTGCTCTTAAAAAGTAATTGCATCTCACCTCCTTTCCAGTTTCATCCTCTGTCTTAGTTTGAAAGACTTTATTGGAGTAACAATCAGATTTTTTGATTGTGGAGTTCAAACATTCATTACCTTTCAGAAACCAAATACTTATTTAAGTTCTACTAGAAATTTTTTCATGGACCCCCACATTTTTGGAAACTCCTAGCTAATTTAGGATTAAACATCTGCATTTCTGCCACATACAATCTTGTCATATACTTGGCAATTACGACAACTCTCTAGGAGAAGTTATGTGGATGTTGATAAAAGACTCCCCCCCACAACCCCATCAGACAAGGTCAGCTATTCAAATCAAGGTCACTTTCCTGAACCTCCCCAAATAGTTGAAAGAAAGGAAAGTTATTAAAACACTGGAGTTCCTATAACCAGTGATATTGTTAGGATGAGTTTTTCTCAAACACACTCCACCACAGACTACAGAGGAATGACAAGAGTAGGGGGAAGGGACTGAAAAGCAGTAGTAGAAGATGCAAGGGGCTAAATATACATTGCGGTTTAAAGCAAAAGAAATCTCCACTGTTCTCAAATGCATGCACAAGCGCATATTTCTGCTGTGACTTTTAATATAAATGGGAGGGTCTATGAAAGGTGATATCAGATAAGAAGTGGCTGATACACAAAGCTGAGGAACTGAGGTACCCTAGTGCATACACATGGCCTTATGATCACCATTAATCATAAGCAGCCTTATGATTACCACTAATGGATATCTGTTCTAAATTCTACTGAATTGGTTTTGAACATATTTTATGGCAAACACATTAAATTGCTGCATCAGAAAAGAGTCATCTGCTGACCACCTTGACTCTGCAACAATAGCCTGGAAAGCAGTTTGAGGCATATCTGTTCAAACAGTCCCTCTGCCGTGACTCGTGCAGTCAAGCTGTTATTCTCAGACATGTAAATGGGGGAGACAGCATATACTGAGATTTCAAATAACATTCTTGTTTTCATGGGACAACTGGATTTTTAAACCGTTCATAGCACCAGGCTCACAGCTGCCCTTTGATTTAGTTTGGAAAATGAAAACATGATAATCCTAAAATTGTATTTTGCGTTTTAGATTGGGTTTGCATTGCTTTTGTTTTTCATCATTTTGTGCCCATTCTGTCCTTTGTTCCACATGACTCTTCTACTTCTCTCTCCTGTCTTCCCTCCCCCTTCTCTTTCTTCTTTCAAGGTCCTAATTGTTGGGGTTTTTTGAGACACACCCAAGTAACTTCTCTGATCCCAATTCTACCATGCTTCAGAGGCCAATGCTCTTACACCAGTCCTCAGCAAAGCTCATTCTGAATCTTGAGATGGCACCCCCAACATGTAAAGCCCCAGATTTGCAGCATTTTTGGGGTTCCCTACCTGTTGGGTGTTCAGCAGAAGTCACTTCTTCTATCAGATTGTGTAGCTGGACAGGACTATTTCCCCAGCTACCCTCGCCCCTGTCCCGTTCAAAGTGAAACGGGGAGCCCTGCTCACACAAACTGGTAGAGCAGCAGGATGCTAATCCCCAGCAGCGGGGCTCAGGAGCCCTTCTGCTGGCACAGCTGAACTTGGAAACAGGCAGCTGATCACAGCTAAAGACCAACTCTCCCATCCAGAATTAAGCTCCAGCAGGTAGGCTAGCCATGCCACGAAGAAATTAGAAAAAACACTTCCTTAATCAGATGAATGGTTTCTATTTTTGCCTTATAAAATATTCATTCACATGTTGCTTTTCAGATGAATGGAAATCCAGTGTTAGAGCAGTGTGGAATGACCTTCTCCCCTTTCCCTTTTTCCTCAGGGTGCATCGATCCTCAGAATGCTTCAAGACTGGATCACACCAGACCTCTTCCAGAAAGGCTGTCAGGTAAGGGTAGCACCAAAACACACCAGAAATGCAGCCCATCCTCGTGTGACAGTATCAAAGCCATTATTCAAAAAGTTAATATCAGAGATCCTGGTATTAGTAGCAGAAGTATTTAATGCATTTCAGTACTGAGCGGACAACATCAAGGGGAAGAAGTTCCACCCTCCCACAGAAAAAAATAAATTCATGACAGCTTTTAGTGGAGGAACCTCCTCCACCCCACTGTTACCCTGTTGTCAGCTAGGATCCCCTCATTCAGCTGTAAATTATATCTGCAGCATCATACGGCCAAGATCCTCCAACCCACCCAAGCCTGCTATGCAGGGACATTCTTACAGTCATAAGCCCATCCATGCCCTGATGCAGGGGCACCCAGACCTAGAAAGCTGAGGTAATACAGTGTACAAAAGGGAGAGATTGCACAGTTCATAGTCCTTTGTCATGGACGAAAAAATATGATGCTACAAAATTATGGAAAGAAAAATGGGAGAAAGGAGCCCTCCCAGAAAGAGGAAGGTTGTCTGCCCTTTCCTCTGAAACAACATCTGCCGCCTCTGAAGAGTTACAGCGCAGGTTTACAAAATTTGTTCTCACCTCCCTCCCTCCTGGGCTGCTACAAGACAGCTGTATTTTCCTTTATTTTTCCTTTCATATATTCAGTCAGGACAGTTCCACAAGATGGGAAAATACAGCCACCTTGTCCACAAGAGACTAATACTTCGTCTCTACTCAGAGCCTTCGGGACACTACAGTAGGTAGCTGTGGCTAACAGTGAAACAAACAGCACCATCTACTGACTAAACACCACCAGGACCCAGATAGCAGGGTAGGAAAGCACTCGTTAAGCAGCCAGGTAAGACACAGGACAGTTCAGGAGGTGCAAGCACGTAGCTGAATACCATTATTCATTGAAATAGTAATTTTGATCGCAACTTAGAGGTGGCTAGATTTTCCTACTTCCACTTTTGAGTCCACAGCTAGTGAAATCTCCTGAAATAGCTTCCTCCTTCTGAACAACCTCTTGTATTAGATAGACATTTGCAACAGGGTATGCTGGTGTCCATTCAAACAAAAAACAAAGAACTCTTCAAGTCCAAGTTTATTGCATGCTAACAAGCCACACTGGAAAATGCTGACTTTTAGCCTTATGGTATGCTTTGGAAAGCAAAGGAACTTCATCAGCTGAATATTGATCCATTTAACCTTCTACTCACAATACTACCGCCCATGGATAGATACTCTGTACAACTGATCTCTGCTCTCTGTATCTCTGTACAACTGAATATGTGTATTGTTTTCATAGGCAAAGAAGAAACACTTGGTAGTATTTTCACAGTCTTCTACCTCTCTCTAGGCATATTTGAAGAAACACCATTTCCAGAATGCCAAGACACAACAATTTTGGGAAGCTCTGGAAGCGGTATGTTTTGCAGAAACCCAAACCCTTGCTAATAAATGTTTCATCTCTCACCCACTGATTTCAGTTTCCCAAACTTTGTATATTCTGTAGCTCTTCTGCCAATGAGAGATCACAAGCTAGGCAGCCTCCCAATCTATTCCAACACATCTTATTTCTAGCAAATATGTATTATTTACTCATTTTTTGGCATAAGACTGTGGGAGTGGAAGAAGATACAAGAAAGGAGGCCTTGCTAACAAACAGCCTGCTACTGAAACATTCCCCCCACAACTCAAACTCATTTCATGGGTGAAAAAGCCCCTCATCCACCACACACATGCACCCCATACTCTCCCTTAACTAGACTCAGCTGTTTGAAAGTTCTCAACAGTATCCATCCCCAAGTAATTTTGGTGCTTATCTCCATCTCTACCTTCTGACTGCCAGCTGAGTCATCCTCTGTGCCACCATTTTCTGATCTTTCCTTTTCCTTGAGGCTGGGCTGTTTCCTTCTATCCATCTCGTTACCCCCCCAAGCCCACGTGCATACTACCAGGTTCTTCCCCTGATGATATTTCCTTTTGTTCCACCACTGCAGACACTCACACAGCCCAAGCTGCACTTTTGTGTCTCCTTTCGAGTTCTCATCTTTTCCTTGGTCCCAGACTTCTTACTGCTCTCTCTCTGGTGCGCTGCTAAGTCACCTTAGCTCCCTTCCTTCGCAGGTGGCATCCTGGGGAGGCAGTGGCAGCTTTCTCCAGCTCCAGTCTCCAGGACAAGAAGTTCATAGTCCACAGAATAGATCAAATTTTGCATTAGTGCAGCTGATGGTGGTTACTACTGGCTCCTCCTTCACACTCAAAAACAGGGCATGCTGCAAGGGACTTCTGGCTTTTTCTTTATGTCCTTTCTGTCCTGTTTGGTTATTTCCTCAGAAAAAAATTGATAAATCTTAGGGCATGCAAGGGGCCCCAAAGGTTCCTCAGTATTTCTTGTCCATGTTACTGGCCAGTCTCCTGCCCACATACTTCTCATTTCCTCTGTCCATGTTCAAGTTCCCAGCTTATTCCTTCTTTCAATGACAGGCACCATAAAAGAATTTAATGGAATATTTTTTGTACTGAACCTGCTCTTTCTGCTCTTCATCCTCTCAATATCAGAGATATATTTTTTTTCCTCTTTGGACTGAATTTGCTTTTTCACTGCAACCTTCTGCTATCATTAATAGGCAAGTAATAAACCTGTGAAGGAAGTCATGGACACATGGACTAGGCAGATGGGATACCCTGTTTTGGAGATGGGAATTAATTCATCATTAACACAGAAACGTTTTCTCTTGGATCCCAATGCAAATGCTTCTCATCCTCCATCTGATCTAGGGTAAGTTCCTGCTGTAAATGCCTATCCAAAACAGGTAGAAATACTGTACAGATACTCTCTTCAGCTGACATACATGTAGGCAGTGTTGTACCCATTCTTGGTAAATTTACTCTCAGCATTT
>NW_009258755.1:1542782-1546147 GCF_000687185.1 Egretta garzetta
ATTATACAATTTAGGACAGCATCATCCCTTTGTCTCAGGGTTTCTTTTTCAAACACAGCAGAGTAAAATTGGACAGGGTCTCTCAGGAAATCTTATTTCCACACAAAGACAGCTCAGATGATCACAAGTCATCTGTTGAACCGCTGCAAATTATAGTCTGCCAGACTAAGGAAAACTGACGCAAAATTGTCTCTGTCCAGAAATCAGATACCATGGTCCAGGTATTTTATACCACGCTAGTTTATTCCTTTTCCTATATGGTATAGGATCTATAATACATCACAGGGTCTTCTCACACAATACAGGGTCTTCTCTAAATGTCTTAAAAACATGAGCTACTATGAAATAGCTAGTCATGTATAAATGTTATTAATCCTCATCAAGAGCTATTTTTTTCCTATTTAATTCAGGATGGTATTGCTTAATTTCACCCATCTAAAAGATAGTTTTCTAGTCAAAGGTAGCCATCTTGGGCTCTTAGGTGGCCAGACAGCTAGCTGCAGACAGGTGGGATAATGTATAGGAGCATATTAACAGATGACTAACCTGAGTGGAGATGAACCCTACCTGTGGGTTGGTGGACCTGCACAGAAAAATAGCTCAGCTGCACCGTGGCATTAACCAGCTGAATAACTTCAGAGCTAGCATTGTGCATATTCTGAGCCAGCCCAAATTTTGAGACAATACAACTTTACTAACATTTCAGTGAAAGTGATTCAAATAAACCCATATTTGGAGGGTTTCATTCCTTGAACTAGTCCAATCATCTAAACCAGTAAAACTTGTTTGTGCGAACTAGTATTGTATCTACCAAATGCAATTTTCCATTAGCTTCTACTAGTTATTTTAATACGAAGAGCAAGAATAAGGATAAAAATGAAGAAACAGTTGTGGCCACTTTATTTGAGTCTGATTAAAAAAAAAAACTTGAGCCATGAAAGGCCCATGGTATTGGTAGTTTTTGATAGGTATCAAAAGAGTTAATTACCCATGGATTTGCAACAATGTATTTCTCCCAACACAAGCAGAAAACTTTGCAGGCTTCTGAAGAAGTTCCAGCTGCAAACTACAGCACTGTGCCATCTGAAGGTTGATGTAAAAACTACTCAGGGAAAAACATTTCTTTGTGATAAAAATTTTGACTTATTGCACTATGCTCTGAGGTAGCAGACTCAGGAATCCTAGTTCTGCTTGATTTCAAGACCTACGGTACATTGCCATTTGTCATTTCTTGAGTAGAACTCCCAGCACTGTTCCTACCTTAACCTGTCAAGAAGCCGAGCTGTGCAATGCTGCTGCTTTCCCCAAAGTAAGACGGGAGCTTATTTATGAATATGTAGGTTTTATAAATGACAAAAATAAAATGCAATAATATATATTATAATGCTGATATTTTCTGTCCTGGGACAGACTTACTCCCTTGCCTAAAAGTCAAACCACTGAAAATCAATACCTCCGCCTTCTACCCTCACAGATGGGGATGAGGAAGCTCCTGAAGAGATCCTACCCCAGATGGGACTGGCCTATTTCATGTCCGGGTGCAGGGTTTTGAATTAAGCAGAGGAAACTCCAGGCCTTGTGTATGCTTTATTCTCTGAACCCTGCAGGGATAGTCTCCTGAGCTGTCTGCTTGTTTCATGCTTGTTTGGCTTGAAAGAGTCTTCTCCTGCATGCTGGCACTCAAAAGGAATGAAGTTCAAAAACCTGTGCTCTTAAAATAGTGCTGCTGGGCAAATACATAGCTGCAGCATAGCATGTCAGGAACACGTCCTCAATATGCACAGTTAACAAGACACAGCTATTGTATCTTATGGTCAGGAAAGGCATTTATGTATGTAATCTCAGGAACATATAGAGACAACCAAATAAATTCCCTCTCATTAAATGCATTTAAAAAAACTGGGTTTAAAAGAAAAAAAATCTTTTATGGGCTTTCTCTTGGGGAAACACAATACTGGGGCTTCTGGCCAAACAATAACCTCTCTAAATTCCATGGCACTAAGCTCCATAAGAAAACTAGTAAAATTTAGAAGTGTATAAATCTGTTAAAATATTTTTGCTTCGAAGATATGAAACAATAGCTGATCTTTCTTCCCAGAGGCAGCAGGAGATACCACAGCCTTCATTTTGGTATTTTCTGGAAGTTAATGACCATTCACTTTACCCAGGGTTGTAAAAGATGTCTCAGGTTTTCCTGTAGCGCTGGTCACCAGGGGGTTTAAGATGGAAGAAAAATCTCCCTGGAGTGGACTAACATGGATGCTAACAGAACAGCAGTTGACTGCTCAAAAGTTCTTAATAATTTTAGCAGCCCTATGCAGGTGGCTGTGCAGGTACGCTCATGGAATGCTCTGCCATCTTGCTTCCCTGACTGCCTGGTCACAGTATTGGTCAGGCTGTGCCATGGCTCCCTTCCAGCCCAAATGTCTCAACTTTAACCTGGGCATGCCCTGGACTGAGGTGGCTGCACCTACCCACTTGAAGGTATTACAGGAATTCCAAGTCAGCATTGCAAAGATTAACTGGTGTCTGCACAAAGCCCTACACACATCAACATTAACATTGGCACCAACTATCCACATATAATCAACTTTTACTAAATTAATTGCTTTGTCCCCTGATAGATTATTATCTGACATGACATGAAGATACTGCTTAGTAGGGCTGCATGTTCCAGAGCTGTGGTAATAAGCTACACGGTATAGCACAATGGAAATTCATTCATGTGATCTCTCTCTGCGTATGGGTAATTATTATCCTCTCCAGCACATGGAGTCACCAAGAGGTGAAGATTGCATTCAGAAGCAGAAGGACATGGCCCTAGCAGTTCCATTGATTTAAAAAAAAAAAAGAACTAGATAAATTGTGCAGCCTTCAGACTTAGCTTTAGGCATGTAATTAACGCAGTAGCATATTAACTTTACTAATATGTCAGCACTGGACACTGGACAAAATCTTGCTGCATACCCTTGCTCAGTCCACCAGATGCATTTTGAGAACTACTGATAAATACAAAGTATTCAGACAAGCTGCTGCTATTCCCCAGCTCTAGAGCATGAACATGCTCAGACACTTAATGCTTTTTATTTTGCTTTTCAGGGAATATAATTGCCCCAATCATACCACACTGCCCCAGTCAGACCACACCAATGTCTGACACTTTGTTGCCTGAATAGAGTATCATAGCACAGAAACATCTTTACAACATAAACAACAACTATCAGTAAAACATTGTGTTTTGTTATCATGGATATTTGGTAAATGTATAGGTACACAAGCACACAGCTGGCTTCATAAAACAAGATGTAAGCATTAAACCAAATAAAAAGATACACTGGAGTTTTATTTTTAGCATTTGATTTTAA
>NW_009258755.1:1546196-1550546 GCF_000687185.1 Egretta garzetta
GAAATGGAGTCATGAGAATTCAACAAAGTATGTTTTCTACAACACATCAAATTCTGCAGGTAAACTTCCCCTTCTCTTTTAAGAATAATGAATGGATAAAGCTTTTCAATGTCATTAACAAGAAATAAAATACAGAATTAACTTTCATGCTTTTCAGTTTTCAGATCTGGGAGCCAGCACACAGCTTGGTTGTGCTGAAGTTAGTAGTAATTTTTGCAATAAGATGATTATTTTCCCTATACGCACATTATGTCAATTTAGGCCCAATTCAGTAAAGTGCTTAAGCACGTGTTTAAATCCAGTCCTACTCAAGGAAGCATCTAAGCATATTCTTAATTATGATGTACTAAAATCAATGGGACTTAGATATGACCTTTGTTGAGTCTAAGAAAAGAGGTGAAGTAAGAGGCTCTGGCATGGTAAACTGGCAATCCGAGTTCAGTTAAAGAAAAAGAGCCATAAATGATTAATATGTTTTCTAAGGCTGATTTCAGGAATGAGGAAATACCTACATAGGTATTTTTGATGATTGTTCTATTATGCAGTAAAATCTGAATTTCTCATTCTACAGCTCTAGTGGCCAAAAAAGGGGAAAAAATGGGGAAGAAAAAAAGAAAAAAAGAAAATTACTGACTTTTTGAGTTTTTAAATTTCATCACATGTTGGAATTTCAGGAATATTACAGTCAGATCTTCTCTTCTTGTACTTGTTTGAATGTTACCTATTTAAAATGTAATTTGTCTTTTGTTCTGCTTTTTGTCTTTTGTTCTGCTTTTTTTTTTTAACCTGATTGCTTTTAGTATCCATACAAAGGCAAATAAAAAGTCTTATGTCATGATACAAGTCAGAGATTAACACAAATAAATTTTCCCTCTCTAACTTCCACATGACATGACAGTGGACTGCAAGGGGCTACTACATGCCTGCAAAGGCACGATTAGGTGCTTGCTTCTCCATCTGTAAAAATCTTGGCTAGTAGGGCAAACAGCAACTGCAGGGAAAAAATGCCTTATGAAATATCTTATATGGGGCATCCAAACAGAAAAGTGCTTTTAACTCCAGCCACCGTAAAACCACAGTTTGAACACCACTACTTTCAACGGGCAATAGAAAAACTTTCATAACTAGCAGCACCAACTGGACCAGGCCAAGCTTCTGAGAAAGGAACATTTTTCAAGGATTCATTTTAAATGGGAAATTCCTTAAACATGAGTGCTTGAGTAAAGTCTTAGCCTATTTTGTTATTCCTTTATCTATAGCTACAAAAATTGAATCAGAGAAGAGTACAGGGAAGAAATCCTTAAAAAGTTAGTTGAAATAAACTGAAAAATGAAAGGAATGGAAGATAAAATATGAGAACATTAAAACTAATCATGAGGGTGAAGAACCTTTTAAAGGAGATATTTGCAAGAAATGTTACTTTGCAATTTTTTACTTTTTACAATGACGCTAATTTTCACCGTACTCACCCTAATCACAATGATCTCCATTTAAATTTAACAAACTAGCCAGCCCAAGTAATTACCACAATTCACTATTCTCAGACGAGTGCTGGCATTCATTGAAGTCTGTAATAACTCATCTTTACTCACAACAATTTAAAAACTAAATAAATAAAATTAAGGTTTGGATCTTATATTGATATTCATTAAAACCAAATACTACTTTTGGAGCCAAGGAATCTCCAGTGAGTTCTATGTCATATAAGATGCACAAACCAATCATTCTTTGTTTGTTTTGCAGGAATTGCAATAACACCGCCTCCTAACACTTTTGCAAAAGTTAATCCAGACCACATTGGATTCTATCGGGTGAATTATGATAGTCAAAACTGGGCCAGGTTAAGCACTCTTCTGGTCAGCAACCACAAAGTGAGTGTCATAACATTAACCTGCCTGGTGGGTCTCTTACAGAGGTCTGTAGAGGCTGTTTTTTCTGCAAATAATCTATATATTCTTGATCACTCTTTTCACACAGGATTTTTCACCTGCTGACCGTGCAGGGATTTTGGATGATGCCTTTTCTTTAGCAAGGTAAACTAATTCCCTGCAGAGATTTCAACACAAGTTTTTCACTTTCCATTGCCTATTACTTAGAATTAACTCAACACAGGTGGTTGAAAGAAAATTTCTGAATGTTACAGGTCTTAATTGTTTATTGTTTTATGTTGTCCTCCAAAAGGAGCAAATTCAAGTATGTATTGCAGTAGCAATACATAGCAAAGTTGCAGTACCAATGCAGTCAAGAGAAATGCTCCCCTTCAGTTCAGTGGCAGAAAAAAAAGAGGGCTTTAATTTCACAGGTCTTAGAAAGGGGTGCTTTTGCCATGTAAGTAACGATAATAGAAGCACTCCAGAAAAAGTTAGGTGTCCAGAAAATCAGAGGCATGCCTACAATGCATAGCATGGCATTAGGAAGTTACCACCTCAGCTATCTTGTTTAGAAACTTGCTTGGAAACTTCTAGCTCTTGTACCCAGCCACGCTGACACAGATAAACTTTAGGCGACCTTCTGTGACAGTGTGTAAGTCTGAATCTCCTCAGCCTTCAGGATGTCTCCAGAGCTAGAAATTCCTTTCTGTGTGACACGAGTTAATGTAGTCAGTTGAGGGCTACCCACTCCTGGGCACACTGGGCTGCTGCACAATGTGAGCAGCCTCCTCATGGCAGTCAGAGCTCCTGTGGTTAGGCATTGGTGTGTGGTGATCCCCAGAGGTCTCTTTGGAAAACACCTCCCAAGTTACATTCCAGACTATTTTCCCCATCCCAAAATTTATTATTTCATACCTTCTAAAGTAAATAGTGTTCTAATATGTTTAAAGAAAAAAGTACCTCAAATTCATTAAAATAACAGAAGTTATGTTTTCTCCTTCCACAGAGCTGGACTGGTGAATTACTCTGTTGCCCTGGAGCTCACAAAATACCTAACAAATGAAACAGACTATTTACCTTGGCATAGAGTTATATCATCTGTAACTTACCTTGCAAACATGCTTGAGGATGATACAAATCTCTACACCCTGTTCCAGGTGATGAAGCAAAAAAAAAAAACCCATCCCTGCACAGGACCACTGGATCTGACAGTGCAGGATCTGTAACAGCAATAATATAGAAGTTCAAGTGATTTTCAATGTTGCTGAGCTATCAGTACTTACGTTTTGTTACTGTGCTCTTAAAAAAAGTGCTGTAAACTGCTTATTACTGATCTCTGAATTACCTGGATTCTCAATTCAGGACTATGCACATGCAGGAAAGAAATTATGCCTGATTATTCTTATAAACCATCACCATAAGTCACAGTACAGACATTTCTTAGTCAATGCTGTCCTGCATCCAATAAAATAGTATGTATTTGGCAGCAAAATCTCTGACACCTGTCCACAGCACGAAGGATGGCTGTATCTCAATATGGTAGTCAGCAGGCTTGTTAGTTGACCTAACATGTTGAACATGATTTAATGGTGACTAAAATAAGTATTTCCTGAACTGAGCATTATCTCTGGAAGAGAGTTGTGGCAGTGCATCCTTGCTGTACCCCAACCTTCATTTAGGAGCACAGATAAGGCTGGAGAGAAGCAGGTTGCCTTTTTACTATCTGCACATCAGTATTGCAAGCATTCAAGACTTGGCACGCTGTGGTGATGTGGAGATACTGTGCATGAGTCTGTTTGTGTTACTTTTTGTTTGAGAGATGCTAATTCTGGGAAAAACGAAGGAGAATAAATGATGAACACAAATATACTCCTATTTAAAGAAATCTACTCAAGTAACCAATGCCCTTTTTCTGCCTCAGAAATATTTTCGCCAGCTGGTAAAACCCATTGTGGATCAACTGCACTGGAATGATTCTGGAAGCCATTTGGAGAGGTTGAACAATCTTTTTTTTTTTTTCCTTCTCATATTATTGACAGATTGAAAGAACACTAAGCAGTAGGAAAATATATCTCTCTCCCTCTCTTTTAAAGGCTTCTTCGTGCATCTGTTCTAGACTTTTCCTGCAGTATGGATGACAAAGAATCTTTGAACAATGCTTCTCAACTATTCGAGCAATGGCTACAAGGAAAAACGTGAGTGTTCACAGCTTTCATGGCTGGTGAAGAGCACAGCATGTGACTTGGTCACAGATCTCAAGCAGGAAAGGGGGAAGAATATTCAAGTACTGTTTCTTTATTTTAGTATTCCTGCAAATCTCCGACTCCTGGTATATCGCTATGGAATGCAGAACTCAGGCAATGAATCATCGTGGGATTACATGTTCAAGAAATACCAAGAAACTTCATTAGCTCAAGAAAAAGAAAAGCTCCTGTATGGCCTGGCATCAGTGAAGAACATCACCCTTTTGGACAGGTGA
>NW_009258755.1:1550560-1557872 GCF_000687185.1 Egretta garzetta
CCTACAGAAGCAACTGGTCACCGTTTGCTCATTCCCTTCTCCTCTCTCCTGTGCTGTCATTTTTGTCAGATTACAGCATGAGGAATGCAACACATTTTCAAGACCAGTTATCTAACACCCCCCTCTGATATTGTACTATAGTAGAAAAAAGCCTTGCTCCTTTTGTGGAAAGATATTGAACACATGGTAGCTGCACACAGTCAATAGCCTTCGGCTCTTCCAGCAGTGCCTTCACCCTGTGTAATTTTAGCTGCCTAATAGTTAGGCATCAGGAGAAAATTATTCTTCTATGTTTCCTCTATAATCAGTGAAGGGAGAGCACTGATAATCCCAGACCAGGAAAGGGACTTAAAATCAATGGGAAGAATTGCTTTGCGTGTTGCCAGTCACCCTCCATTGGCTACAGAGGGAGTTTGCTTAGATTAGATGTCTACCTTCGAAGTAGCCAAAATTAGGCAAACAACCTCGAGCAATTGCTACTAACAGTCCTATGAAGGCATCCCTGCAAAGTTGCAATGCTCCTTAAAGTGCTGTGTAGTGGTACTTGAGCTAGAACCAGAGATGATGTATTCATGCCGCCATGGCAGTGATGTGGAGGCTGGATATCGCCCCAGGCTGGTCCAGCCATCAGACTGGGCGAGCATCTCACCAGGCTGCCACTCTGCATAGACATACCAGCTCCTTTAAGCTTATCTGATAACTTTGCATGTAATTGTATCATGTAGCGCAGATGCAGGCAAACTTCACCAGGGGCATTTACCACTTTGTTGGAGCCCTGACTAAATATCATAAAATGGAGCAGTCCTTGCCTGGAAGAGTTCCAAATTTAAACAAGATGAAACAAGGAAGTATAGGAGGTTTGGGCATGCTCTGCCCAAATGAATTTTAATTTTGTGTGGATAAGAGTTTCAGAACAAACAGCGCAGATTACAGTGTGAGCAAGTCACCTGCGTGTGTACTCATGGTCCCTATAAGACCTCTATAGCTTGGACTACTACTTTTTTGGCGCTTGGCTACCCAAACGGGCTGGCCTACTGACTGATCCAACCTTTTTTTCACTACTTGATTAAAATAGAGGAAAAATAATGGGTTTGGGCTATTTTCAAGTAACTGAGAGACATAAACCCTACTTTCTAAAGAGATGCCTAACTGCTTAGATTTCTTTCAATACAATTATCTCAACACAGTTACCAACAGGTACTTATGTTTTAGACCCGCGTACTTCACCTTTAAAATGCTGTAGACAAAAATAATATGTCTGTAGTCTGTAGGGGCAAATGCTTGAGAAATATAGATATTAGCATTGCATTGTTTCTTATCATCATAATTTAAGTCTACACCAAAAGTGTTAACTTATTATTTGCTTTCCATGGTCTTTGATGAAAGGCTGTCATTGATTCTTATGGGATTTCCCTTAGGTATCTGAAATACATTTACAACACCAGCTTCATCAAAAGCCAAGATGTGTTCACAGTCCTGAGATACATCTCGTATAACATGTATGGGAAAACTATGGCCTGGGACTGGATACGACTTAACTGGGAGAACTTAGTTGACAGGTATGCTAATGAACTCACTGGAAACTTTAGGTCTACATCCATCTGTATATCTTGTTATATGCCATACTTTTCTATATTTTCACTCTACAGCTGTAATCACTGGCCTTTGCATATTGAAAACTGAAAGTGTATTCAATGCAATTATATCTGTCTGCTTTGAAAAAGTACTTTGCTGCTAACTTGAAAACCATTCTTTCGCTAGATGATCACTACCAATAAATGGTGATTAAAAAGTATAGAATGTTCTACCAAGGCCATAGAAATCTGGTTGTTGCATGGGAATTAGTCACTCTTTCTATTGTTTTCATAACAAGAAGACAGTGTATAGAATTTTTTTCAGTTCCTTCTAGTAGCAGCAGACGTACAGACGAGCAGTGGAAGTAATAGCAAACCTTTTAGCTTTTCTCCTCCCTGTTTGAGTGACTTATGTCTCCTTCCTTCTCCTTTCTAAACGCTTGATGAGTGCACAGAAGCAAAGCACACCTGCAAGCCTAGAGCTGTGAACTGGACAGCATTTGTATTGCTGAGCAGCAATACATGTAATTTCCAGCATGAGACTTACTAAGTCATTAATTTAAAAAAAAAAAAAATCGCCCAGAAGAGATCACTCCATTAGTAAACATACTTGAGAACAGCACAAATATTGTATAGGAGTATTATTTTTCAAATATTTCCAAAAAAGCTGAAATCTGAGTGCATCTGTTTTATTGTAGCACAGTTGGAAGTTTAAGCTTCAGATAATTACCTGGGCCTTTTCTTTTTTTTGCAGTTTTGCATAAAACATCATTTATTAAATTGTTTTTCTAGATTCACCATCAATGACAGAAACCTTGGTCGAATAGTAACTATTACCCAAACCTTCAATACCGAGCTCCAGCTTTGGCAGGTATGGTGACAGCACTTCTTTTGGTTTTAAGTCAATATATTTAACAATCTACTGTCCAAGAAACGTGATTTTTTTATCCTCTAAATGTGTAAAGCAGCATGAGTTACTGTAAAACTACCCCAATGCTACTAGCCTGAGCTTAAATAGCTCTCCCAGCCAAAAGTGCCCTTGACCAGGTCCCTGTAAAAAGCTACTTGCCCAATAGCAGTGTTATTTGCTTCACATCAATTCTTTTTCTCTCTCTTTTCAGATGGAAAATTTCTTTGAGAAATATCCTAATGCTGGGGCAGGAGAATTGCCCAGGAGGCAGTCAACTGAGCAGGTGAAGAACAACATTGAATGGCTAAAAGTAAACAAGGAGGAAATACAAGCGTGGCTAAAAGTAACACCAGGCCCTTAAAAGTCTGACTTTGTTAAAAATAGCAGGCACTCATCCTAGGCACTCAGATCCTCAGAGATATTTAGCAATGTGGATTTCTCACCTAGGTACCTTAGAGGACCAAGGCCTAATATTTTTTCTACAAGCTCTCAGGAGGCCACTGCCAGAGCAATGTTTGTGTAGTTGCTGATCCCAGATCCTGCCAGCACTTGTGTGCAGGAGTAGCTTTATATTTTGAGACACAAATTTGCCTGAACAAACAGGACAAATGTTTAAAGTTACTCAAGGCAGAAGTGATGGCAGAACTGGGGTCCTTGCTCATCAAGCTGGTCCTTCCACATAACCACTCTGAAAAGCTACTTCTTGGTTCACACAGAAGTAAAGCTATTGCACTCAGGGATTCCTTTCCAAGTGCACCTCATAGGAGCTTTCTCTTGGAGGAAAGGGAATTAAGATGTAATTCAACAGTCTGAAAATTGTCCCCTATATTTACAGCTGTAAAAATTCTACATTTACGATTTAGCTTTGCATTCTGATACTACAGAAAGGCCAGTTAAGCTTCCCTCTCCACTGATTTTTGAAGTTTAACTACCAGTACACAAGGGATCAATATTATCAGCTTCTGTTTCAATGTTATTAGCTGGGATTCTGTAGCTTGGGGTAGGGGTCATCTTGGTTATTTTTGTCTAAATCTTCTCAAAAGAAGAACTTGTGGCAGCTGTTACTGCAAACAAGACATACGGTACTTAGTGTCTCTTTTCTTAGGGAAAAATAAAATTAAAAAATCTACTGGAAATCTCAGTCTCTTTCTAATAAAGTGGTAAAACTGCCTGGCAAACAGAAAAGCAGCTGTTACATAGCCCAGCTATGTCGTACATATAACTTTTGAGGGGGAAAAATGTATTGTCTCCTCTGAGAAAATACAAAAAAAAAATGGCAAATTCAAGCAGAGGGGGCAGATGAGTCCCACTGCTGCAATTCAGTCCACTGCAGAAGTACAGGCAGCAAAGAAATGACTCTTGGTCCGAAGTCCCTCTGCTGCTACAATGCTGGAAAAGGTGGCGGGGCTGCTCTGCCTGCCCCTCCCAAGCTGGGATCTAGGGTGCCTTGGACACCATACAGGCAGCAGACATGAGCACCGGTCGCATTCTCCTTGCCTTCTCCCTGGTCTCCTGAGTGGGAAGGTGCAGCAGAAGGGAACCAGCTAGAGCTGCTCCTTGTCCGAATGCCCTGGGAGTAGGACCACAGAGCACCTCACAGTAGGTAGCTCTGGAAGAGATGAGGCACATCTGTTGGGAAACTCTGCAGGGAGATGGGAGGACAGAAGCATGGAAAAGCTATTCAAAAGGAAAGCTAGAGATGTTGAGGAGATGGCTCTAATGCACAGAATTCCTGGGGTACATGCTCTGCCTGCCTCTGGGCCTTGGTACAGCACAGAGGGCTCCAAAGAAGCCTTATATAGTCCCCGATGGAAACACTTTACCCCGCTCCCCCAGGAGATTCAGGGCTGGTACTGTTTTGGGCCTGTCCCTAGATACCCAAATAGCTGTGACAAGCCCAGACAAATCTGGTGACCAAGTCAGTTGTCCTGTCAAAGGAAAATGTCAGTCATTTGCCTCCTGCAAACAAAACATGACAGGATTTTGACTAATAGTGGTTACAACTTGCTACAGATACCAGCTGCTCTTTACTTTAAAGAGGTGGCAAAGGGCCAGGCAATTTCTTCCAGTTTTTCTTCTTGCTCAGATTCACACACAGAGGACAGTAAAGTGAAGCTGCTGCTCACACCCAAACTACCAGCAGCTCAGCACCTGGGGAGCAGGCTATCCTTGGGCAGCTGCCTGCTCAGTAGGGCACACGTCAACCCACTTTCACGATTTTACAATTTTGATGAGTGAATTGAATGAGCAGAAGCCAAACAACAACTCTCTTGTTTTCAAGGTCATGAACTAGTTTGGTAGCACCACACTGTAATGCTATCAGCATGTTGGTATCACTGTGACTATGCAAGAGTATGATCAGCTCAGAAAAATGTCCTGTGTGCTGCCGGTGCTGTAGGTTTTAACTGAAAGTTTTTAGCTACAGCTGGCCATGTAAAAATGCAACACCAATACGAAGATGTTCAAGCACATAACTCAGCAGTTTTCCTTTTCAGAGAAGACTTAATGAAATTTGGCAGAAAAAAAATGATCCTCTAACTATTCATAGGCTTCTGCCACGATTTGCTGTAGGAAGAAAAGTATGAGGTATGGGTACTATGGGAGTGATGCAAGATTAAGTAGTCACTTTAAGAGATTTCCATCCTTTGCAACATGTAGCCCCTACTACGACTGCGTGGGAGCAGACTTGCCAACACTCAGCTACAGCAGTAGACTTCCATCAAGGAAAACATAAGTAATGAAGATTTCCTGTAGTGCTAGAAAGATACAGCAAAAGCAACCTTCATCCAAATCACACGGACATACCCTGTTAAAGACATGGCACATATTGGTAGGTTTGGTGTATCGCTGTAGTAGAAAAAAATAAAAAAGGTCAATAGGAGAGAAACAACTCAAAAATACCACTGAGGCAAAGAGAGAGCAAGAAGCCAAGGACAAGCCTGAACAACTACTGGGCTTGTGACCTGAGTGAATGGAGGAGAGAAGGGGATTTAAAGTAGTCAACCGAGCAATTGCCGCCTGTCATTTGATTCTTGCTCTGTTCAGGAAGGGACCATGTGCAGCTTTTGTGCCTGACCTACACTGGATCTGAGAGACATTTGGCTCATGCTTGGAGAATTTTGATGTTACAGAAAGGCTAGCTGGATTTCTACACTGATCTTAAGTGCGTAGGTGAACACAGAAGTAAAACTAAAAGCCCCAGAAGCTGATTTTATGGTAGGGTAAAGGTTCTGCCAATTTTAAATCATGTTCTTTAGATTATGCAGTGCTCTCGCTACCTTTAAGTGGCTCATGGAGAATGTACTGTATGGCATGTGCCTCTTTCAGACTGTTTGTCCCAGACGGATAACAAATCTGGTACATGCTAAATCTTTCGGTCAGGAACTAGTGCATTTACAAATGGTCTGTGATAAGCTTAAGAATGCCAATTTGAAACTGAATCCAAAGAAATGTGAACTGTTTTAAAAAGAGATAATTTTCCCTCGGTCATTCGATCAGCGAGGAAGGAATTTGCACTGATAAAGCCAAGTGAGGGAGTGCAGAACCGGCTGGCCCCTTAGATCCACACAGCTTGTTGAGGCTCTGCTGTTCCTATTGTACCACAGCAAAAGTTATTGCACGCAGTGAGGCAGAGAAACGCTTTGAGTAATCAAAGTGTGATGTGGTGGAGTTAAAGAGGGGCCACTTGTGACTTTTGCAGTGTTGCCTTACACTAGCTCTGCAAATCCTTCTTATATCAGCCACAGCTGTGTGTCCTATAGAGTCTGAGCCCACGGGCCCCAGGAGGCTGTAAACCTGATAGGCGCATGAAAATGCTTTATCTTGATGATTCAGGTAAAGAAACAACTGAAAACATTGTACTACTGCATAGAACAAAAAACGAATAGCACCAATCCAAATACCAATGCATCTATAACTCCACAACTGAGTCGGTTTCTAAAAGAGCAGTTAAGATCACGACAAAGCACGCAGACATAAAAAAAATACCATGTATGTATGATATGTCTCACCATTGAAATAGGACATGATTAGGAAGCATCGCTCCAGTCTTCCCACCATGACCAGTGCCATTTCTCAGCCACCATCTTCCAGCAGCTTTTGGGACTCAACGTGGAGGGGAAAAAGCTAGCTAAATCTTTTATCTATACCTCATCAAGCTATAACTTATACCTGTACTTCATTAAGCTATACCTTATACCTATACCTCATCCCATTGCTATCAGCAGCAATAATGTACTGCCAGATTAAAATTTCATCTTGTGTTATATGCATCCAGTTATGAAAGTTAGTCAAACACAGTTGTGTTTGCTTTCCCGAGTGTTTAGGCAGAAGCCAGCTGACCTGGAGGTATTCCAACTTCATATCCACACCTATGGCAGCTGAATGTATGCCTGTATGTGAAAAACTGATACCGAAACGTGAGGCTAAGGAAATGTTCTCCAGCTCACAGGTACTACAGTGGCTCATATGGCTGCCCAGATACCTGAACTTTTCCAAGGTGCACTTTGGAAAAAAACAGAAATCTATTTCTAAAAGGATCTGAAATTTATTTGTTTAAGATAAGTCTGAGAGTTTCTAGCTTCCCAGTGTATATTCTAAAGAGTTGTGAGGGAACAGCAAATCCTGAAAAACACGACTACAACATAGTATCCGAGAGACACCATTCTTAAGCAGCACTCACCGGTTGTTTCAGTAATCCCTCAACCTGCAGAAAACTTTTCCATAACAACCCTCTCTTCTTCACAAATTGATGTCCAGAGATTGTTATCAAGCTGATATCTGCTTGCTGGCAGCTTAATGAGGCTGAAGCAATGCACAGATGGCCTCA